>NC_143100.1:12500000-12822500 GCF_061535455.1 Colias philodice
CCAAGCGAGTTATTTGCTAAGTTTTCTCATCTATCGACACCTTTCCTGTACCTGTATTTTATGAAATATTATACTTAATATTTGTGTTTGATTACTATTCATGATTTACTTTGTGTATTAGATTATTTAATTTAGAATGAAGTTTATAATATGTAGTTAAACATGTTTCAAACAATTGCTTGTTGAAATACTTGGGTATGGCACTGTCAATGTAACTTCAAAGTAGTTTTCAAAGTATAGACTAGAGTAGATAATTTTTGAAACAAAAAAAAATCGCAGTCGGATGAAACCCATTAGAAAAGGAGGGGAATATGATAAAAATGTAAGGAAAAATAAATTACGGTCAATCCGAGTTCGGGAAGCGGGAGGGGGGAGCTTTTAAGAGAAAAAAATGGTTTCTCTCGATTTCCGACAAAACTACAAGTCCTATAGAAAAAAGTTCAATGGCAAAGTTGTAGGTAATTAAAAGTTCTACAACTTTTGTATTCACAATTTTTTCACATAACCTAAAAATTTAGGTGAAAAATTCAAAAAACCAAGTTTTTGGTCTTTTATTTCTATCTACTTCAAAATTTATTTTTTTTCTACGAAATTTGGTGAAAACTTACTTTATTATGTCCCAAATACACTGTAATTTATTTGATTGAAAATATTTATTTTTTCGCCTTATTTTGAATTAATACCAAAAAAACAACCTAATTTTCAATCGAAAAGTCACCCGTCAAAATATCAGCTTTTTTCAAAAACTTGGGGTGCCTTTTATTCATTGAAATCTCTACTTTCATATGGTGTAAAAAAAATAAACACCACCATAGTAAATGTTCTCAGGAAATGCATACAAACAGTCTGAAAATTAGCTTTTACTAAATCAGGCACACTTTTCGAACTACCTGAAATGTTTTTATCGACATCATTTTGCTTTTGAATATGCTGTAAAATATTAAACTTAGAACAGATAATTATTTTTCTTTTGAAATATTACCGAAAAGCCGATACAAGAGAAGATATAGAGTTCAAGAATTGTGCCTGATTTAGTAAAAGCTAATTTTCAGACTGTTTGTATGCATTTCCTGAGAACATTTACTATGGTGGTGTTTATTTTTTTTACACCATATGAAAGTAGAGATTTCAATGAATAAAAGGCACCCCAAGTTTTTGAAAAAAGCTGATATTTTGACGGGTGACTTTTCGATTGAAAATTAGGTTGTTTTTTTGGTATTAATTCGAAATAAGGCGAAAAAATAAATATTTTCAATCAAATAAATTACAGTGTATTTGGGACATAATAAAGTAAGTTTTCACCAAATTTCGTAGAAAAAAAATAAATTTTGAAGTAGATAGAAATAAAAGACCAAAAACTTGGTTTTTTGAATTTTTCACCTAAATTTTTAGGTTATATGAAAAAATTGTGAATACAAAAGTTGTAGAACTTTTAATTACCTACAACTTTGTCATTGAGCTTTTTTCTATAGGACTTGTAGTTTTGTCGGAAATTGAGAGAAACCATTTTTTTCTCTTAAAAGCTCCCCCCTCCCGCTTCCCGAACTCGGATTGACCGTAATTTATTTTTCCTTACATTTTTATCATATTCCCCTCCTTCTCTAATGGGTTTCATCCGACTGCGATTTTTTTTATCTTTTCATTATTTTCAAAGGCTTCTACCCCAGTGTAGTAGATATAGCTATGATTAATAATTGTTAAGAAAAATTTGAGTGATATTATATTCCAAAAGAAACAAAAAATTTCAACTTTTTTAAAATAGAATTTGTAATAAAGCTTAATATTTCACAGACATGAGACGGACCTAAATTCTCAGAACATAAAATAATAATATTTTATTGTCTACGTAAAATTAGGACCTAAGTGACTGTAACTCATAAGTTTTCTCGAGAATAAATGTAATTGGATAATAGTCAGTGAAGACAGTTCCCTTGAGGTATAGAGTAGGGCTTTCGTATATTTTACGGATCGATTTTCTTTACAGGCAGCCTACGAAGTACTTGCCTAGATATTTTTTATAAGTCTAGTAATATCAGCCAAGTAAAGTTGAAATAATCTCTTTTATCGTGAATAAAAGCAACATCTATCGCCAATATTTTTCAATAATAAAGCTAACGCAAATAAAAAATAAATAAACTCATACATTTCGATTGTAAACACGTCTTGATACAACGAATTCAAGATCTGTTTCGGTATTAAATAAATTTCTTCATCCACTGGTCATTGCGAGTGATATTCCAATCACGTTTTGCCCTATCATAAAGTAATGCATGTTGAACATGGACCCTAAGGTCGCAATCATGGTGAGAAGAAAAGCGATGGAGGAAGATAATATGAAAATAATTAGTTTATAAACCTACTAGCTTTCCACCCGCAGCTTCGCCCGCGCAGTCAAAAAAAACCCGCATAGTACCCGTTCCCGTGGGATTTCCGGGTTAAAACCTATCCTATTTCCCGGGATAAAAAGTAGCTTATGTCCTTTCTCGGGTATCAAAATATCTCTATACCAAATTTCATGCAAATTGGTTCAGTAGTTAAGGCGTGATTGAGTAACAGACAGACAGACAGAGTTACCTTCGCATTTATAATATTAGTATGGATTGTAACATTTTAGGACCCGTCAGTCAGTTTGTGCGAGTTTAGGCTCGAGATAATTATTATCTGCTATACAGAAATCGTAGCATTTTTCAAAACTTGGTTTGACTAAATTATCATAACCACCATTTTACCACTGCATCATTTATCAGCTCATTTACCCATGGCTTGAAAAGTTTTTGAATAGCATAAATTATAATGTAAAATATTCATGTTTTAAAGATATTGGGATTAATTCAATGCTTATAAGTATTTTAACGAAAAATGAACTGGTTTAATTAAAGTCAGCATGCTTCCTTAAACATTATCCATGCAAATATTTATTCCATTATACCAAATCGCTACCGCCTCCGCTTATCCATGTGTTACATCCAGAAACACGGATCGTAATGTATTCATCCCGTCCTTCTGTTTAATATTTAAACGACGATAGATTTTTTGTGCGAATTGAATACTACATGTTCGTAATCATTTATATTGCTGAGTGAAACTTTTCATTCTGTTTAGACGTGACAGCTGATGGACAGTCCCTCCAGTTTGGCATTTTTAATGAGACTTTATGATTGTTAATTCATTAGGATTTTTCACTATCGGTTGAGTGAAAGAAAAACACTTTTGTTTGTAAGTTATCAAAATCGATTCGATGTATGTTATCAAAATAGTAAAGCACAATAAATGTTAGTATGTTATGTACCTACATATAACACGCCTTAACTATTAGAGGATGCATGGGGCCACCCAAGAAGGACTTGCACCTGTTAGCAATTGCGACATCGCGCACACCTGCGATTCCAGAGAGTGTTGCGGCAATCATCGCCACCGCGACGCTGTAGCTGCCCCGCCGAGGACGACGAGCACTCTTGGTTCCAACATTGAACCGGGAGGGACGTAGTTTAAGTTAGGAAATAAATAAGTTAGGTAATTTTTTTACAATAAATAATTATTAATAAGTAAATTTCGGTTTTTTTTGCGCCTTCGCGGGTCGGTCAATATAATTAGTATTAAAACACACACGAATACAAAATTTTACATATTTTGATAACCAATAATTTCAATAAATCATCGCAATTCCACCAATAAGTCCAAATTATATAATTCAATATGAATCCAATATATTTGGCTTATATAAATAAGCCCAAGAGTCAACAGTAATAAAAAACTCATCTATCATTTGCACAAATATTTTTTTGTTTTACAAATCGGAGAATTGGCGGAAATTGCGCCGTTTATTAAAACCTAATCTACTTTATTGATGGGTATTCTTGGTAAAATATTTTTGTTCGCAATCAAAATAAAAGATACTTTCTTTTTACTCAATGAATGATAATCGTTTATATCGTCGTAAGTGTTTTAACAGAACATTAATCAATTACCTTCAGTTGAGTAATTTAAGTAATAAAATATTATCGCATTATTCGCACTTATGTATCTTAAAATCAGACAATTTATATATAAGTAACTTTCACTTATAAGCAACGTTACTATGAAGAATAAAAACATATATTAATAAAATAAAAAAAAAATGTGTGCGTGTACTAGTGTACACACGTAAGAAGTGAAACTTCTTTATGACCTTATTTTTCAAAAAATAATTTACCATAATATGCAACTTATGGTAATATCACATACATACAAACGTAGCAAGACCCACGCTTCCTGAACCCAGAGACTCTAGCTAAAAGATTGAGGACAACCAACTGGTGCCAATTACTTCATCAGTAAAGTCAATTTATCGAAGTGATATTATCATGTCAATGTAAAGCTGGTTGCCGTTTATCCCGTTGTGTATATAGTGACATGAAACAAAAGTGCTTGGAAGGGATATGCCACTGCCGATACAAATGTTTTACCAGTTTTATTATGTAGAAGATATTGATCAAAATAATGACGATGAAAATTAGATAAAAAAATAGCTTTTTGTATACTTTCCATATTATGATAGCATGTTAATTAAAGAAATTCTTAAACCGAGAGTTATGTTTTCAGATATTGGGTGATATTTGATACAATACCAATATATTCGGATGTATTAAAATATTTTTAGAGTAATTTTAGAGGCAGAAATGGCATCTTTTGCAACAAAAATAAAAAATACTAAATCATACGTAACATTTCATTTGAAAACAATACTTACTAAGTTGTATTAATTTGTATTAAACAAACACAATATAAATTATTAACACTACTCACAAGCAACGAAAACACATACAGACATTCGTATCAAAACCAAGAACAAAATGTAATAAAAGGATTCACCTTGCATGCAGCGGTATAAATCGTGAGCCATGATTATTGTGTCTCAACGTAAGTTTCTCGAGAACGGCCATCCTTTACCTCTTGAGTACAATACTACGATGTAAATCTTGCAGCGCTTGTATGAGATTATATAAGGCTTTCGAGTTAAATAATTGGTGGAAGATTTAATAAAAGTTTTAAATGTATGTCATAAATTTAAAGCTTTTTGAAATAATTCGTTAATCAATTTAGCATATAAATACTTAATATTGAAAGTAAAATTTATATTCCACATTACATTCCTAATGTTACGCCTTGGAAATATGTTGTTACTTTCAAGCGAAAGTTGCGGATTCGAATTCCATTTTTTGCAGTAGCTAAGTGACGTAGATTTGTGATTTATTAATGAAATATACTTACACTTAACTATTTAAATAACAAATAAGAAACATAAACAAAATTGACCAGAAACGAGGTCTTCATTTAGTTTTATTTGTCCGCTACAATGCTACGACATTAAAGTGCTACGAACACTTACAACTTGCCGCTACGCCGTGCTACGAGCTCTACAAAATAATATTAGAGAGCGCGGTAATAATAACGGAAACATTTTCGTTCTATTCTTGTTCGAGAAATTTCTTTGAAATATTGGCATTCAATTTAGTTTCATAGTAATATTGATTTATTCATATCATTACTATTTTACACGTCTTGATTACTGCATTTTAAGTTATTACGTCATAGCTGTTTTCTATACAAGTTTGAAACTCCAATTTGACCCAATTTATTATAAGAATTGGGTCAAACGAGCTATAACCTCGGGCACCTCGTGAAAAAGGTCACAGGACGAACCTAGTATTTTTTTTTATTTAAGCCCAGTTATCGAACCTAACGCGAATACTTTAGAGAGAGTTTATACTTAAAATCTCTTATTGTTATTTAAATAATTTCCTTGTTCATTGATTGATATGTTCTTGAATATTTTAGTCCCGCATTTTTAGTAGTAGGTAATAATCAATTAAAAAAATAACCTACGCGTAAATATAAAATACTGAAATTGGTTATGGGGGTTTAATAGCATTTAAAGTCTTTCATCAAATCTTAATATCTAGATAAACTCAGTTAAATAGAATAAATTCTACTTCTGAAATCAGTACAATATGGTTTACCAAACTTTCCAAATAGTCCATTGAATGAGTCCCTCCAAGGGGGGTCTAGAGTGCGTGAGTTAGTAACGTAAGATGTTTCTTCGGAAACATGTCAAGAGTCCCTAGGTAATAAACATACTAAAACCCCGGGCCACTAGGAGGAGCCCCGGAGTGGGGGGAGGGGGGAAATGGGTCCATTTTTTCATTTTTCGCTTAAATCTCAAAAACGGTACATGTTAGAGAAAAACTTTCAAGGAAAAGTTGAAAGGCCATAAAATTATCTACAAGTTGTACCTAAATCATTTTTTCCTATATCCTACCGTTTCTGAGTTATACGCAGTAAAACATGATTTTGGCTCAAACAATTTCCACATCAATCGATCAAAAAATATTTCTTTCTTCCAAAAAACTCAAATGTGCAACTTGTGACCAGTACTGATAGATTGCTCTTAATTAGGTCTATAATTGGTAAAATAAACACATTCATCCATGGAAGCCTTTAGGAGGAATCGATTGTCAAAATATTATATTAGGGCAGTTTGAGTTACTGAACTTGATCTTTTTATTTTTTTCTTCCAAAAAACTCAAAAGTGCAACTTGTGACCGGTACAGATAAATTGCTCATAATTAGGTCTATCATTGCTAAAAATACCAGATTCCACCACGGAGGCGTTTACGTGGAATTGAATTTTATCAGGGTAGTTACGATACATGAACTTTTTAATTTTTTTCTTCAAAAAAGCTCAAAAGTGCAACTTGTGACCGGTACAGATAGATTGCTCATAATTAGCAGAAGACGCAATCAAAAAAAAGACGTGTGGCACTCGGGGACTGCCGCGGTAAAGCTATTGCATAGCATGCCTTCAAGCCACACCTCCGAGCCCGTCGGAGTGGGGAGCGTGAGGTTTTTTCGTTACGGAATTTCTCGATTCGATCCCCGCGCTCAAGGCCCGCGATAGAAGCTATGCAATAGCTTAAAAAACGCTCGTTAATATTTTTCCATCCATTTCAATAAAAAATATTCAACACCCCGTACAGAATAAAATACATAATTAATAAATATAATGAAGTGACCATTAAATCCCTTAATTAAGAGAATAAATCCATACAATATTTCAAACGCAAAAAGGCCTTTCATACGACACTATAAGCCTTGACCCGTGCTATTGAAGGCTCTTCATTTTACATTCTTTTGGTTAATTAATTTAAAACAGCGCTGTTCGTGAGGCTTTAATGAATTAAGTGGATTTTACATGAGATAATGGTCCTGTTACGTAATTGTGGCGCTTGTTACAGATTCGTCTGACTTAAATATAATTATTGTATTCTTAACTTTATTTATACGGTCGTTAGCACACCGCCTGTAAATAAAGGATTTAATTTTTGATATTTTATTTTAACATTTAAATATTACAGCGACTTTTTTATAACCTTTTATTTTACTGTGTCTGTATTAATTTTGATTTTTTTTATAATAATTAACGAATTTTCAACTTTTCTGATCAGGTTTTAGGGAAGTTCTTTGTTTCAATTTTAAATTAATTTTGTTTCATTGTTATAATATCGTAATTTATCGATTATATTATTCGTTTGAATAATAATATATACTATTGTGAAAACATTAGGAGTTTAACTTAGTGTTGTTTAAATTAATTTTTGAAGTGAAACTTCTTTATCGGGGTTTTATTATAAAAAAAAATTTTGTGTTACATTTTTTCGTTACACGTGACATTTTTCCGTTACGCGCCATCTTTTTCTTATCCCTACCACGCGTGATTCGACGTATTTCTGTAAAGTTGCATATAGTAAATAATTTTTCGAAAAATAAGGTCATAAAGAAGTTTCACTTCTTACGTGTGTACCTACACTAGTACACGCACACATTTTTGTTCTTATGTAAGTGATAACAATATATTACTTCAATTATTTATAACATACTCGGAATAATACATAAATTTATTATGTCATACATACAATATTCATTGTACATTGAATTCTGTTCGCTGCGAAGTTTCCATTTTAAAACAACAATGAGTCGAGTATTTGCGGCGCTTAATGAGTAACTTATTTGCTTACTTTGAATGTAATACAACAATTAATTGAAATGCTTGTGTATTTGGCAGATAAATTATAATTTAACTCGATCAATGTTGGTTACCGGTAATTCGTATTTACGATTGTAAGTTCGATGTTAATGGAATTGGATTTAAAATATTGTATCATTATTATTCTATTAGTAAAGGTTTTTGTGTTTTTGTCAGATTTGTAATCGTAATTAATGTTAAATCTATTGAAACTAAATATTATGCATTAAAAAGTCATCTTACATTATCTTCTTATATATAAAATTCTCGTGTCACAATGTTAGTCTGCATACTCCTCCGAAACGGGTGGACCGATTCTCATGAAATTTTCTATGCATATCGGGTAAGTCTGAGAATCGGCCAACATCTATTTTTCATATGTACCACGGGCGAAGCCGGGGCGGACCGCTAGTATGAATATAATAACGTGGTCCATGCAACGAATACATCAAGCAAGCAATCCCCATAATATCCCAAAACTATTGTCTTCTTTTTCTTTTACCTATTATACCCTTAATTCTGAAGCCTCTAAAATTAATATGCAAAATAGTCCACATGACCTGAAATAAAATTCATTCAGTCAATTATCTATTTACGTCGATACTATTCATATAAAGCAATTTAATTGTTATGCATCGCTTGTATTGTTAAACGCTTCAATACGTTTGCTTTGTGCCATAAAAAAGTGATACAGCAAGAACAGTTATTGTTTGAAAATTGACTGAGAATTTTCAATAAACATCCATAACTGTGATGTAATCTTTACCTTCTAATAATATAAAGCTGATGAGTTTGGTTCTTTCTTTGTATGCGCTTATCTAAAGAACTACTGGATCGATTGATCATTATTTATGTTTGTTTGTTCATTTATTGAAGAAAGCTATATTTTAAATAAGATCATGTATTACGTGGGTGAAACTTATCAATAATAACCTACTTATTTTCTGCTTTATGCCACATGAATTACAATAACTCCCCTTATAACTAAAGAAATCTTTCTAGAACCTTCTGAATTTTATTGATCGGCCATTACATAAAACAATGGGTGATCGTGTCTCCAGAACGTTATCAATACCGCTTGTGGCCGTGGGGACATCTTAGCGTTATATTACTGTCGATGTGTTACACTAAGTTTCTTATCGTATTTTCTGCAGCGATTTATTGTGAAAATAGCATTATTTTAAAGAAATCCTTAGAATAGTTCATGGAAAATAAACATTCTTTGGGTAGGAAATAAAAACATGATATTAGAAGTTACGATGATTTTTTTAAATGTGTATAGTATTGTAGAATTCTGTTTCATAAAATTACGTAGATATAACTTTACGTAGATTTTTCTTTTAATTATCTACATTGCTATCTTCATAATTATTTACCTAATCATGTTAACATTGGAGTTATTAACGATTTGTACTTTCAATGTTTTATATTAATGTTAAATTACAACAATTAAACTACTAATAATTACTGAACGAAATATTTGAAATACATAAAAGAGCTTTCGAACATGCCTAGAACCCTTCTGGAGCTTCATTCCTAAAATGTATTATAATTTAATATTATATGATTAAAACAAAACACACATTATTCTAAGCGATCGTCCCAAAATGATGAAAGGAACGATTTTTAGTTTAGAGCATTAAACCAACATTTTTAGGTGCGTTCATATGAAAACTACATGTTTCGTTTCATGTTAATCCAAGGGTCAGGGGATCGATCCCTGCCTAAATATTTTCTTGTCATTACTTACACGGGTTTGGACGCTACAAATGTCTAGAATCCTTTAGTGTTATTTCTTTCGTATTTTTTGACTACGAATCCTTAGCTTTCGAAGTGTGGAAAATTGTATTTTTTCGAAGAAACTTCTAAGAATAGAGATTCTTTCTTTGTCCCTTTTTGTTTAGGTATTTCAGGGATACGCTATGACTAGATTCCTTGATAACTCTACTAAGTCTTGCAAGTATTATTAAAATAAAATATTTGACAAGCAAAGATAAAAGAATAATATAAGCGTGGTATGAAAAATCGGTGGGAAAATATTCAATTATTAAATCGGAAATTACATTTTGATTCACGCATGTTTTTACGTAGATTCCACAATATAATATAAAAGATAATACTAAATTTACGAGAGAAGACATACCTCAGGGGCCATTATGGGCACAAGTTCCGCTCAGTATAGTATTCTATGTATAATATTATTTACTATTATTGTGCATGAAAACCAAAAATACATAAAAAAATATAACAGAAAATATAAATTATAGCACAATGGGCGGCTTATCACTATCTCTACTAGACAACCTCGAGGGGAAAGTAAAAAATTGAAATATATTGTAAAACTTTTTTTATAGAGCTAAAGTTATATTATCTATGGTTCCTTACTGAAAGTGATACTTCCTCGCCCTTACACGAAGCCCATTCCACGCTATCAGATTATTTTCGCGGTTATTCTAATTTATGTAGATTGTGTTGTAAATAGAATCTTGTTTGCTGGAATGGGATATTAACGAAGTTATCTTTGTGAATGGCATTTTGCGAATGTCACGTTTATGAATATAGGGAAGTAAATTAACTTTTAATGGAGGTTATATATTTATGGTTGTATGTACTTATGGTACCTAGTGTACGTCGTAGGCCTGCTGCCACGTTTGTGCTTCTTCAATATTTAAACAAATAATGTTATAATGAATGTAGAAAATTTTAGATGAATAAATGTTTGTTACTCAAACAAAAAGTAAATTGACGGTAATGCAGAAGAAATACAGTCAAGTGTTTATAGCATTGGTTTCAGTTCTATGATTTCCAAGTCGAAGTTGGGCGAGTAGCAAGATAATTATATGAAATTGGATTATGTTTAATGTGTTGTTGAAGTTCTGTTGTTAATTGGAACATACTGCGCTCTCTGATACATATTCGATCTGTTACTGATTTATTTTTCATTTTATCTGGATTTCAAATAACGACGGTAAAACATTTATAATAAAAGTAATATTGTATTTGTTAATTTACTTTGGTATGTGTCTACTGTCTATAGCCAGTGTTAACACGATAGTTTGAGTAGTGTAATGAAGTTCCTTGAATATAACAGAAGTTACATACATACAAAATTAGAGCTCTATTACCTATTCTTCATCGCTGATACCCACGAGCAGAACCTTAGAACCAATCCCAAATTTAAACACACAAATGGAGTGTACCCAAAAGGCCAAAATATAATACCGTGACACCGATAAATCTGGACGTAGCAATATGTGGGGAATGACGTCATAACTCACGGGAGGTGATAGCCAGATAAAGTCGTAAGTCAGTGGTCGATAGGGGATATATGGCCTCATATTGGATAACACGCCCATTATATTTTATAGAAGAATCCTCCAATAGGGTCTAATGTTGCAGTTTGGAGGTAAATGGAAATTCTGGTTTGCAGTTTTCTTGGTAAGAATCAATGAATTGGGATGCTATGTAGCGCTTATAGAAGTTCTTTTACGGTTATATGAAGTTTCTGATCTTAAGAAATATGTTTAACTAGATTTCCACCCGCGTCTTCGGCCGCGTTTTCAAAGGAAAAACCGCATAGTTCCCGTTCCCGTGGGATTTCCAGGATAAAACCTATTCTATGTGTTAATCCAAGTTCCCATCTATACGTGTGCTAAATTTCATTGTAATCGGTTCAGTAGTATTTGCGTGAAAGAGTAACAAGCACACACACACACACACAAACTTTAATAATAATTAACAAAAATAATTGAATTATTGCCTGTAAAAGCATTGATATTTCAGTACAGAAGCACTGACCTGGTTATAGTCATGTCCATTTAGTTCAAGAATTAAATAACTATTAACTCTAAAGTTACGTCTATAAGATGCAAATTGCATCGTCCCATGTCCCAGGGAACAGAACTTTCTCACATTAGATTTCAAATTATAAACCCCAAAGTTTGTGTGGACATGAATATTATGTTTGCTGTTCTTTTATGCAAATACTACGTCGTCAATTAAACTGAAACTTTTATGTATATATATATATACTCTATATAGCATTCTCGTCACTGTGTTTGTGAAAAATCTCCTCTTGTACATAATATATTCGGTAGGTCCGAAAACAAAATATTTTTTATAACTTTATATAAACTGGCATAACAACGATTGCCAATTCACCTAGTGACCTGTTTAATTACATCTACAGCGAGCAACGCCGCGGGCTAAGTCTATAGTATATAGATAACATGTAACACATGTTGTCAGTCCATCGATCACCGACAACAGCTGACAAATCCCGAGATCAGTGTTCTGTAAGCTGGGATTAGTGGGTATAGCTCGTAATGTCCGGTTCTTATTATTTATTGTAATCAATGCAATAAAACATGTTTAAAATTTATTATATTATATTCATGCCAAAATGTAAAAGTTTTAATTACACTATTAGAAAATACATTTACAATACTAAGAGCTAGTTCTATATAAATCTATTCGAATAGCGAACAATCAGTCGTCACTTGTTGAATTGTTATTCAAGTAGAATCGGTCCATTATTCGATTATAGCAACGGCAATCGAGTGGAGCGTATTGAACGACTTCCAAGAGGTTTTGATTCTATGCCAATGTGCTTCTATGTCAGATAAGGTATTGCTTTGTTTTATAAAGTTTGTTATGTGTATTAGGTTGTATTTTTATAGTATCACTTGACCTTGTGATCTTTGTGCTATTGGTGGAATGTTTCCGAAAATTTGTTTAGCGTTTGGGTAGAAATAGATTCAACACATCACGTTTTTTACGTAAAACCCTTCTTGAACGACAATGATGAACTAAATCCGATACTGTTTTATAAAATATCAACACTTGTACATCTCATAAAAAAATGCCAAGGCTTTTTGTACGAAAACTCAACTAATATATTCACCCAAACACACTTGAATTTATAATAATTAAGATGTCCGCTAAATGAATTTAAACCAAAAAAGGTTTGCATATTATAAAAGCTTTACAGGATAACCTAAAAGTTGAGCACTAATCCCATAGCCTATGCCGGCTACATCAAAGCTGGTAATGTACTAAAGTTAAATTTAATATAGAGCTAAGCCTACGCTGATGTTAAATATTCAAGCCATTTACATGGGACGCTGTGTTACGAAATATGAGAATTACTGTTCATAACATACACCGTTTTGTTTTATTTAACCCGTCCGCTTGAATATCTGATACAATAATGTATGGAATATTATGGATGGTGGACTGGTGGACACTTTGACTCTCAAATATAGGTTTATTTTGGGTAAAAAATGGTGAATTATCAATAAATATCAGGCATGAAACCTACGATTTCACTACATTCATAAAAGTCATATTATTACTTCCTAAACAATGGCTTTTCCTTCTTCGATAGTAGCGAATGAGTTCAAAATTCAGTCAGAACATTGCCCTTTTACTGTGATTGCCTAAAAATTTACGATCACATGTAAATCCAATTCACGCTGAACAGTTTAAATATGCATTTTATGCGCTATAAAATTCACAAGAGAGACACAAAGCCGCATGGAAGTAAAATAGTGAAATAATTTATCAAAGAAGCGTCTCCATTACGTTCCCCCTGCGGGCTATACCTTACATTGTATTGACACACCTCGGGCTTAACGAAAATAAATCAAAAGCTTGTGCACTCGACAATGGACCCTAACACCAGGGTGTAAGGTTGCGAGTGTGGCTCCATTGCCCCATTGTCATGGGACCAACGTCGACACACAATACATCTTGATGCTATTCCAGCAAATGCAAATAAGTTTCGTTCGGAATGCGCATTGAAGTATAGAAATTGAATACAAGTATAATCTAAGTGACCTACTTTTGTTATTTATTTTTTGGAAGAGCCGTGTGACTTTTTGTAAAACAACATGGTAAATTATTAGTAATTCTTTTCGATTTTATTCCATTATTCACATAATATTTAACGTGCTGCGGTTTAAATAAACGCTTTTTTTATTAATCGTTCCCGTACACTTAAAACTGTTTCATCATCATCATCATCATTATCAGCCCATGTTTGTCCACTGCTGGACATAGGCCTCAGTCATGGCACGCCATTGAGCCCAGCAACCCTGCGGATGTCGTCACTCCACCTTGTAGCAGGGCGTCCTACGCTACGTTTTCCTGTAAAACTGTTTATAACAATGCAAATAATAGTGAAAATAAACACAATATTATTTAATTAAGATTCAGTCGAAGATAATTTTGTATTATAAGCACATGTCTATTAAACAAACTGTTACATTATCTCTAAGTGATCTTAAATCACATACAAGAAATATTATCAATACAAATAATTTTAATGAAAGACAACATCCAGATCCATACTAGAATAAGAAGCTTGTCTCCCTTATGCCGGGTCCAGACTGGTGAAACGTAACATGCAATGTAACATTCTGCCTTTCATTGCATGTTCGCTGCTGGTGTGGACGCATAGCGCGCTCATAACGCGCATTCACTACGAACATCCCGCGTTCGTCTGTTTCCGCCATTCTGCCGCGAACACGGCCCTTCGATACACGTTTTTTTCGTGCGCGTCAAACCGGTAGATCACACGAAGCATGGAGTCCGAAGACCACGTTCTTGCTATGACGATTATCAGTACTTCATTATTAATAATACATCAACTCATGAAAACACGCCGAAGACCCTTTCTTTTGCTCATTCCACGCAGTCTCGTCCTCCATGTTCGTTGCGTTCTCAAACGACCGTCCACATTGGCTGCTCCACGCACACTACGCGCCCCTTTGTGTTCGTCGAAAAACCGACAAATTTCGGATCGCTCCGCGCGCGGCTTGTAATGCTCGTAGCATGCGCGTGTAATGCACAATTCGCGCGCGCAAGACGTCCAAACTATGAGAAATTGTTACAAAGTGTGTTACCTTTCATGATACATTGCAGCAATGTGGACGGTGAATTCTTTCATTGCATGTTACATTGCATGTTACGTTTCACCAGTCTGGACCCGGCATTACATTCATAGCAATTCTATCTAAACATGTAAAATTTCATTGAACAAATTTACATAAAAGAAAAATATTTCAGTTTCTACCTCCAAAGATAACATAAATATAGAAAGAAAGAAAGAAAGAAAGAAAGAAAAAAAGCTTTATTGCCAACAAAAAACTTAGACTATCTTAACTTAAAAGTAAACACAATATATTAGGCAATCGGAACAGACTCAGCCATGCTGTGGGCTAACACCCGAACAGCGCTGATTTTCAGTCTGCCCGCGTATTTTCCGAGGTCCTACATATTTTATATAAATACTAATTATAAAATTAAAAAAAAATTACATCCACAACTGTTCCTACCAATAAAAGTAAAAATTTATAAATACGTCTACATATTGTACATATAATATATGCATATAAATATTATAAAATAAACAACATAGATATAGATATTATACTTACATAGATATTAAAAATAATTCAGATAGATATGTATATGGATGGGAATATTTGTAATCAATAATTTATTTTACCTGCGTGTTGATTCTGCTGTCTGTTTGTTCAAGAGTATCCTTTTGTATTTACACTTGAATGATACATAAGACATACTAAGCTTTAAGGGTGGTGGAAGGTCGTTCCAGATCTTTGAAGCAGAATACTTGAATCCACCCTTAAAACCTGACGTGTGGTGTTTCGGTATGATTAAGGCATTGTTGCTTCTACCTCGTGTATTTTTCGTATGGTACTCTTGAGTCCATGTTAGTTTTTTATAGAGGTAGACAGGAGCCCCCGTGTGCACCAGCCTATGTATCAGACCTGCTAAATGTAACTGCCTACGACCCGCCATCTTGAGGATTTTCTGGCTATTCAAGTAAGGTGTGATATGCGCACGCTTTGGTATGGCGAAACAGAAACGAGCGCATGCGTTCTGCACTCGCTGAATTGCTCGCTCGGTTTTGGCGTATAGGCGGGGGCCATAGACGGTATCGCAGTAATTAAGACGTGACAAAACTAATGATTCAGTCAGCATTACTTTAACGCTCTCTGATAGATCCTGCCTAAGACCATACAGTACTTTCAGTCTGTAGAAGGCATTTCTGATTGTGATGCTTATGTGATCCTCATATTTAAGCTGCCCATCCAAGATCAAACCGAGATTCCTAACCTTATCCACTCCAACTAATGGTGCATTATTAATTTTTATATTAAAATTAAGATTTTTTATTTTTTGAATTTGATTTTTTGTACCTAGGATTATGTATTTAGATTTGGACGCGTTAAGTACCAGGGCGTTTTGTTTAGACCATAACGACACTTGTTCTAAATCCTCGTTAATGTGGCGTTCTGTGACTGTAGAATTATTGGGATCTATAGGATAATATAGCTGTGTATCGTCGGCATATAAGTGTACCTTACCGTGTTTAATGTGTTCAATGAGATCGGCAGTATACAACGTGAACAAAACCGGGCTGAGTATAGAGCCCTGAGGACAACCACGCGGAGTCGGTTCTGTTCTCGAGTATTTCAAACAGCCCTCATTTTCGGTAACGACAAACTGTTTCCTATCCGACAGATACGATTTGAACCAATCACAAGAATTTGAATTGACGCCGTAGTATTTTAATTTAGCTAACAAGAGTTCTTTATCGATGGAGTCAAACGCACGAGTGAAATCCAGTAAAATCATAATATTACCCATTCCGTTGTCACTATCTGATATGATGTCATCCGTTACGTGGGCCAAAGCCGTAGCTGTGCCATGCTTCGCTCGAAAACCAGACTGAACATTTGGTAAAATTTGTTCACACTCTATAAATTTGACTAATTGGTTACATACAACTCGCTCAATTATTTTTGATAGTACAGGTAGTATACTGATTGCGCGTAAATCTTTCAGTTCCTTTACCACAGACTTTTTTGGCAGAGGTTTTATTTTAGCGATCTTCCAAGCATCCGGAAATGTTTGGGTAAATATAGAAGTGTTCACCATTAGCGTAATAATTGGAAGAGTTACCGATAGAGTCATCTGTATCATATCAACAGTAATCGTGTCATGACCAGCCGCGTTAGTTTGAATACCTACTATTATTTTTTTAACTTGATCTATAGTACATGGTTTAATATCAAATTTATTGAGGCCAAAACTATTATGTTCATAAAATTTAATTAAATTTTTATCTATAGTTGGATCTCCAGGTACTTCTAGAAAGAAATTATTGATTGCATTGGCGTCGTTTAGGTGTTGCGGCACGCTATCTGTTTCCCTATTTTTACCAGTAATCGAAATTTGACGAAGAAAATTCCACATTGCTTGTGGATTACGTTTATTATTATTTACATACTCAGTGAAGAAAGCCGTTTTTTCTCGTCTCATTGCACTAATGACGGAATTACGTAAATCTTGGTAATAGCGATAGTGTGCGGGATTTTTAGTCTTTCGCGCTTTTATTAGAGCTCTGTCTCGCAGTAACATCATTGACCTGACCGTATTTGTGACCCAAGGACGCGGCGATGAATTTATCTTAAATTTCTTCAATGGAGCATGTTTATCGAACAACCTATTTAACAGTTGGTTAAATATGTTTGTCATATCGTTCACATCTTTCGCATATTGTACAGAGTTCCAAGGTAAAGTAACTAAATCTTTATTAAAATCATCTAAATTTATATTTTTTAACAATCTCGTATATTTATATTTGAGTGGCGGTTTTATTTTTTTTATTTTACATTTAAAGAAATATCCAACATTATTCTCCATTCATCACCAGAGGGTTTCAATCAGGGCCACCCACGTCGTGAATTCAACATGGTTGTCGCTTATAGGTTTTGTTTTACCCTGAATTTTCAAAATAAATAAATAATTTTATAAATAGCATCCCTGGATGTTGAAGCTGGTTATTAAACACATCACAGGCAATAATGACGATAAAAACGGTATTTTTTTTAGTCTCATT
The DNA here is from genome assembly GCF_061535455.1 of Colias philodice. Classification (NCBI taxonomy): domain Eukaryota; kingdom Metazoa; phylum Arthropoda; class Insecta; order Lepidoptera; family Pieridae; genus Colias; species Colias philodice. The sequence continues at coordinate 12,517,994 of NC_143100.1, forward strand.
GAAATCGAATATATTTTTACACATCTTTACATACTGTGCATTCAATTTTAAATATATAAAAATACTACTAGAATAATAATAAAGTAAGATAGATGCAAATACAAACACAATAATGATCAAAACAGGAAGCAAGTCTCACCGTGACAAAATAACATCATTCATAACAGCTTTAAAATGGTTCAATACAAAACCTTTGTTCGTCCATCGAGGCAAAGATAATTCGATAACGGCTCAGTTCAAACCGACCATTAGTCTAACAACAACGATTATTCACAATCTGAACTTGTATTGATGGATGCGAAGCCAAATAAATCGCTTGTTTCGTACGGACTTGCGTGAGATGAGCTAATTTGAGAAATAGAAATAAAACCTTCTTAGATAGCATTTTATTAAGCTTCTTTTCTCTTACATTATTGTACCTCCTTACGTACCTTATCGTGTGTTATCGTAGCTAATTAGTTACTTCACTTGTATGACAGCCGTAAACATTACCAACGTTTTAAAATTAGTTTCGCATTTAGCGCAGAAGAGCCGCGTTATTAAATTAACTTTCTCTTGAAAATCAGTTATCTGCGCCTGTTTATAATTTTTATTTCTTACTAATCACTAAAAACATTGTCATTTACACAATGAAAAAGCTTTCCTATTTCTAACAAGTAACGTTTGATTCAACTAATGCAGTGTCGATCGTTCAAACTGCGACACAAAACGCATCAAGTGTTGAGCAAATAGACTGTAGCGAAGTTTCCACAACTCGACTTGTCAATGGGCCACACTTGAGGGAGTTTTCTATCTCGTGGTAAAAATGATGTACCATAATATTATATATATTCCATAGTCTGGAAGAAATCGCTGCATATATTAAACTAGGTTTGCCCCGCGGTATTACCCGTGGAGCACCGCTCCTGTTGGTCTTAGTGCGATGTTATAATATATCCCATATAGCCTTCCTCGATAAATGGGCTATCTAATACTGAAATAATTTTTCAAATCGGACTGGTAGTTCCTTAGCGTTTTCAAACAAACAAACTCTTCAGCTTTATAATATTAGTATAGATATTCCAATATGAAACATTAAACTGTGTGCTTAGATCTTTAAAACAACGCAATCAATGGGTTTTGATGTATTTTTTTGTTCAATAGAGTGGTTTATGTTTTATTAGAGCCGACTCTATCTCTATATCTTATTATGAATAGATTTCTATATTATTTAAGATTGGTTGAAACCTTGTCAAATACTCACTTGAATTTTTAATATAAAAATTATATTAATATACAAATAATAAAATGAATGATGTGTGTGACTAACTGTCAGCGGAACAACATAAGCTCCGTGTTAAAAAATTTTTAAAAATAGTTTCTGTGTAAAAACTTAAGTAAAAAGTGCTGCATCTACATCAATTATCTCCAAATATCGTGTGATTATATCAATTTTCGTCATCAAATTGGTGTTAAAATAAAAAAGTCTAAAACGTAAAATTTTAATTAAAAAGTAACTAAATACAACATAAATAACAGTATCCAGTGTTAAAAATTAAAACAGAAGTGACAGTGTAAATTGTGGAAAGAATTATAATATAAAAAAAGTGTAAAATAGTTTTAAAACAGACAAATTAGTGTTTCTTTGTTCTCGTAATGACTCATTTTCTAACGGTTTTATCTCGCCGCAAATAATAAAGACTTTTCACGTATAACCGGTGTGCACATGTGGTTCAGTGGTGTAACTCCAGCGATAAACTCAGTGAGCCCGAGATCGATACTGCTCGTGACCCAGACTTACTCTTTCGATTATTAATATATATATTTTTTTTTTTTTTTATGATCTAAAAATATCACACCGAATTTACAAATTTATTTAGTTGCAATATTAAAGCAAAATTGTATAATAAAATATTTTTAAACATGGATTCTGAAAATGTAACATTAAGAAAAAAATCTCAGAGATCACAATCGATGGAATCATTATCACTCTCATTCATAACGAACGATGAGGTTAACGTAACGTCCTCCAGCATACCGGACTTGACCACATCTAGTAACACATTTATGTTTGGACAAATTAATAAGCAACAGCAAGAACAAATACAACATCTGAAGTCAGAATTAAGCATTGCTCATAATGAAATAGAAAACTTATTGTTAGAAAATAGCTCACTTAAAAAACAAATATTGGAACATCAAAGCGCTATTACCCATCTTAAAATTTTATGCAAAACTCCGGAAAGAGGCACGTTAAAGAAAAAACAACCCACTAAAGAAAATTTGATACCAACATTGCTGACATTTACTCCCAAGAAAACAATTAACCTGTGTTCAAACGATATATCGTCTAACTTATCAACACCTACGCCTAAAAACTCAGGAAAAATTGACGAATCACCTCAACATTCCCCAATATCACCCCATAAAACCCAAATAATTTCTATTAATTCTAATGTCAATAAGGAGTTGTCGAAGAATAATAATGGAGCACTAAAAATAAAACAGAAAATTTTTATTTTTGCCGACCAACAAGGTAGAGGAGTACAAAAGGCTCTTCAAAAGCTCTTGGGTGACGAATACATCGTAACTTGTTTTTGGAAACCTGGCGCCGAGCTTCACGAAGTTGTTAAATCATCAAATTGTTTCGATGAGTTGAGTATAAACGATATCATCATTATCTTAGGAGGCACAAATAATAAAAATCCCTATGAACTGCAATATTGCTTAGAGAATTGGTTAAGAAAAATGAAAAATACGAAAAATATTATTATACCAGAAGTACCATACAATAGCTATTTAAATGAAAAAACGTTAAATTATAATATAAAGTTTATATGTAACAAATTTAATAATACTACCTACTTAGACATGAATTATTCATCTTTTTTACCTTTGAAGAAATTATTTACAATTAATTTATGTCGTTCGTTACTCCGGGAAGTGTTACGTCTAGACTATCAAAGAAAATTATTTACATTGCGTAAAAAACAAAAAAATAATAAAGTAAAAATTGAACCGCAGATGGCGCATAAGACGACACAGACAGATCCAGATAATATTGTTAATGAAATCTTACACAAAACTACTTCACTAGCAAACAAACAAAATAATAATAGTCTTTTTCGTGAAAAATAATCTCAACATTCTACATCAAAATATTAATGGACTTATTAATAAATCAGATTTATTGACAGTTAGCTTAGATAATCTGAAAGACGACAACGTGTATATTGACATTCTTTGTATAACAGAGCATAACATGATTGAAGCAGACACAGATTTAATTAATATAGACGATTTTAAATTGGCAGCAATTTCTACGAGGAAAAATAGACATGGTGGTACCTGCATACTGGTGCGCAGTACTTTTACCTATAGATCTTTACCGGAAATTACGTCACGATACAGTATATCTAATATAATTGAATGTTGTGCCATAGAAATAGAACACCTACTAATTATTTGTGTATATCGCCCGCCGAGAAATAAATTGGAAGATATAAATCTGTTCTTTCGAAACTTTACAGATATTTTAGAAAATTACTGTCTTACTAAGAAAAAAATAGTAATCTGCGGTGACTTTAATATAGACACTCTTAAAGCCACCAGAGAACGTTCAGAGCTATTACATCTTCTAGAGTGCTATAATATGAAGCTAGAACTAAACAAACCAACTCGAATCAATAGTGGTACGTGCATTGACAATTTCATGCACAACGTTCGAGGATGTAAATCAAATATTATTGAGTTAGCGCTATCAGATCATACATCTCAAATATTATGCTGTCCTATAAAACCTTTAAGCGTTTTCCGAAGCTGGTACATAAAAAAACGTGACTATAGTAATGAAAATGTAATAAAATTTACAGAATATATGAAATCTCTAACATTTAATGAAGTATATAGATTGCAGGATGCAAATGACGCATTTAATGAATTTTTTGACATGTTTAAATTATTGTATGTACTATGCTTTCCAGTAATAAAAATAAGGGTTCTTGCGCATAAACGACAAAGATGGATTTCTAAAGGTATAAAAAAATGCTCTATACGAAAACGGCAGCTACTATGGACATACAGGAGAAATCAGACTACAATAAATAAATTAAATTATAAACAATACTCTGGACGACTAAAAAGGATAATTAAATTGACCCAAAAATCACAAAACGACTACTTTATTAAAACCGCACATAATAAAGTAAAGGCCATGTGGAACGTTATAAACAAAAGCAGACAAAATACAGACAAATTCAATGAAATATTTACAATTACTGTTGATGACGAGAAAATTGAAAATCCATTAAAAATTGTACAAATATTCAATGATTATTTTACAAATCCATTAAAAATTCAGAATATTACGGACATCCCATCTAAAGACTGCTTAAATTTTCCAAGCACATCTCATTCCATGTTCCTCAATCCAACAACACCTACAGACATAAATAGGATTATACTTTCTCTTAACGACACCAATAGTACGGGATATGATGAAATAACAACTGGTATCATTAAAAAAGTTTCAAATATTATATCGCCAATACTATGTCATATTATAAATGTATGCATGACTAGTGGTAAATTTCCCGATAAGCTAAAAATAACTGTTATTAAACCCATATTTAAGAATAAAGGAAGTCAGGAAGACATTAATTTTTATCGACCTATAGCACTCATACCAGTTATATCGAAAGTCTTTGAAAAGGTAATTTATAACCATCTCAATAATTATTTTGAAAAGAAAAATCTATTTGCTGAGGAACAATGGGGATTTCGTAAAGGTAAATCTATTAACATGGCCATTCATCAATTTCTAAAGCGAATTATGATAAGCCTAGAAAACAAAAATAATATTTGTGCTATATTCATGGACTTGACGAAAGCATTTGACTGTGTGATTCATAAAATATTACTAGATAAACTAGAAAGATATGGAATAAGAGGTAACATTTTGAATCTGATTAAATCATATTTAACTGGTCGTAAGCAATATACACAAATAAAGCGAATTTGTCCTGATACTAGGGTCATGACAATATATAAATCAAAACTTGACACAGTTAGATATGGTATACCCCAAGGCAGTGTACTGGGACCGCTATTATTTAATATTTACATAAATGACTTCCCTAAATCCATTAGAAATAGCATAGTTATGTTTGCTGATGATAGTACTGCAATTTTCACTTCGGAAGATATAATAAACCTCAAAGAAGATGTGACAGACTCCCTAGACAAAATGATTACATGGCTTAAAATGAATAATCTGACATTAAATTTAGAAAAAACAAAACTAATGACATTTACTAGACATAAATTAAGTAACCCCCTGAACATAATGTACAAAAACAAATTATTAACGCAAATAGATGAGACGAAATTCTTAGGTATATACATTGATGAAAATTTGAATTGGAAGGCTCATATTGACCATATTTGCTCGAAACTAAGCAAACTGTCTTATGCTCTTTATATGCTGAGAAAAGTAGCAAACGAGGCAACTCTATTATCTGCGTATCATGCCTATGTGAATTCCATATTACGCTATGGTATAATATTCTGGGGTAATAGTACAGATATAGAAACCGCATTTAAGTCACAAAAACGGTGTATAAGAGCTATATCTGGTATAAAGCAAACAGACAGCTGTGTTCCATATTTCAAAAAGTTTTTTCTATTAACTCTACCGTGTTTATATATATATGAAGTTATAATGTTTGTAAAATGTAATCTCAGTATGTATGAACATTTAAAAAGTAAGCGTAATGATCATAAAATATGTATGTTACCCAGTAAATCTAGGCATTTCTCTAAAAGCATTTTTGGTATGGGTCCAACACTGTATAATAGACTACCTAAGGCAATAATAGATATAGAAAGTGTAATTAAATTCAAATGCAAATTAAAAGACCTTTTAATAAAAAAATGTTATTACTGTATTAAGGACTATATTAATGATAAATCACTTGCTGATGTGTAATAATGATTTTTTATAATTGTTACATAACTATTGACTTATTAGTGTATATTTATTTTATTAATGTATTTGACTTAAATTTAAAATAATTTTGGACTTTAAAGATAAAATTATTATTTGTTTAGCTGTAATATGTATTTGTAATTTCATATGCCTAACAGGCAGGATATGGCGGGACTTATGTTTGTATAAGATCTGAATTGTACCCATATTCATGAATAAAAATATTTGAATTTGAATTTGAATTTGAACCCATTAGGACGGTACCATATTTAATTTCGTAACAGTATGCCCAACACAATGAGTTTGTAAAAGTTGCCAACTTTTTGCCCGGGACATTCCCAAATTAATTACTGTTTTGTTTCGGACAGACTGTTCTTATTTATATTGTTTAATTAAACACGCAAATATACGATTTGTACTGCGTTGAAACCTTACGCTTCAGTGATATAGTGGGGCTGCTTATTCGATACGTAAAAGGTAATAGAACCTAGAACAAATAGGTATAGAATAGAACGATCTCTATCACGAATATGGCAAGCTTTTCAGCTGATTTGGGTGTTTTGTCATCATTGCAACTATTGAGTTCGTTCTAAATGACGTCCTTAAAAACTTTGTTATTTTTACGTTAATTACATCTACGTTTTTAAGTTAAAATTAAACATCAATCCTATATAATTATTTATAAACAACACTTTAAACCACATTAAAAAAAGCCGCATTAAGCCATAATGATACAGATTAAAAACAACCATGAAAACATACCAAAAATGTGTCAGCTTAAAATGCTGAGAGCGTGTGTATCGCTTCCACAAATTTGTTTAATATTGTGCAGCGAACGTGGCTGTGGATTATTTATATACTGCATTATTACACTGAATACGAGAAAAAATGTTCAACAATCCCCCTGTATTGTATTTTGTTTGTCTTATTTTGCACTAGTTGTGTTTTATGAAAGAAACTGCAGGAACTTACCTACGTGTTTTTGTTTGAATAGATGATTTAATAGAGCATTGTGTAGCTCTCTTTCTCTCTGTCTCTTATGTATATGGTTTTATTTATGGAGAAAATATTATAGACTCTCCAAAAATTAATATTCTACTTGTGTTAATACACAATTATTTCATCTTGTAACAATTAAATATTTTGCACCCATAAGCGAGTTGGCTAAAATAGGTTTTAATCGAAAGTATTAAAATATCATTCTGTTCACAATTGTTTAGAATTGAACAGAACAACGATAAATTATATTTATAGTTTAGTTACTTAAATAACACGCAGATTGCGAAGATGTCTTTTCCTTAATTTTGTGCTCTATTCCAAAACAAACAACACTCTAAAAAGTACCTATAAGTAAGGTCACAGCACACATTAAAAGACGATTCTTCATATTGACACTAATCCGAACACGAGTGGGCACGGGACATTTATCGCGTCCATATTGCAGACGAAGGTCACATCACATGTACTGGACTGGAATAACGAGTCCGCCTTAACCACAGTAAATGGTATACGAACAGTAGGGCAAATTACATGCGAAACAAGTGATATTTTAAATAAAAAGGTCTGGGTTACTATCGGCTGGCAGTGGAACGTATATTTTTCGTTGTCTCCCTTTCAATTTTTTTAGTTGAATCATGCTATTTTAATTTTACGTCTAATCATGAGTGTGTTAGCGTAAGATCGCATGTGGTGTCGTTGAGTTGTCGCGATACATCTTTCTTCAACGGCTATGGCGTATCACCTAAATGCTATAATGACAAGATATAGATTAACAGAGTAACAACCCTATTGCTTCGTAGTACGTAGATAATTATGTTATAGTTTCCTTACCGTTCTTATTCTGTTTACTATGCCATAACTAGCGGCGTGTGTTGGGACACATCTGATGTGAAAGCCGGCTATTATCTCTCGAACTGTGGGTAATAGCGTGGAATAACTAGATCTCGGTGGATTCACTCATTCTTTTATTACTTTCTTCTTTTTCTGACTAGCTGATGTCATCCGCTATTTCTGGGTTACGTCGTATTACAGATTTTTTTGTGTGTTAATCTCAAGTGACTTGTAAGATCTGCCATTATCTAGATTATTCTCCTTAAAAAATTGTATTATGCAGGATATTAATTATGAAAGAACTTGTCAGTAAATCAATGACCAAGATTATAAGAACAGACCTTCGTATATTATACATTTTCATATTTTCCCATACTATTGATACTATTTTATGTATAGACAAATGTGGTTGTTTCTCGATACATATATATTTTTCTACACGTACCAAAGAAAGTATGAGCCAAAATGCTCTGAATATACGCACACAGACAAAGCTTGTGTACAACGGAAGCGTAACACAAAACTGTCACTCACACAAGCACACGGGTTATGCTTTCCCGTTTTTGACACTGATTACAGCGCGGCGTGACGCGTGACGTTTGTAATTAAAGGTACGTAAACAGTTTGGAGCTTCCTTAAAATGAATTCAAATCATACAAAGTTATGTTATTTCACCAACTTTAAAACTAACCATACTAAAAAGTACTTCTTTACTAATATAAAGTACTTGATTAAAATTTGCTTCAACATTTTAGTGTGAAAACGAAGCAATATAATATGTTTACACATACACATAATTATAATATAAATTGTAACTCATTATTTTATTCTTAACCAAGGTTAGGAAAGAACACAATGTTCGTACTTATTACACAATCTAAAAGCCATTATTTCCTACATACTAATTAACATCTGTGAAGAATTACCAGCAACTTCATAATTGTAACACGAAGTGTGTAAACATAATGAAGGTAATGTTTTTCACTTTAAATTGCTCTTTCTGCGTAATACAGTTAATTTCGACGCGAATATAAAATGTGAAAGGGGAATTTTTGCGAATATGTTTTAAAAATGAAGATTTTTATCACACTTTTTGAAAGGGGCTGCATTTATGATGCGACTATGAGAAAAAATATAATTTACATTAATATAAATAAGTTTATTATATTTAGTACGTAGGTACTTATATATAAGTTCCATTTAGCTGAAGAAAAAAAACTGAAAATAAGTTTTAATTTTTTATAATTTATTCATATTATCCGATTAAATTAAAAATATATAGAGCAGTGAAAACTCTATATTCATTATTTGTTAAGCCAAATGATTGTACGTTTCAGTCTGTCTAAACCACGCTCACTGTAAATTCACTTAAGCATTTAATTGAATGCTTTCCTTTGTTTAAATTCCCGTTTATTATAATTAGATTCTAGAAAATATAAAACCTTTTTGTATCGTTTTATTATCTTAACATTGAGCTGTTCTGAGAGCAAGTCTTGAGATCCTTCCAACTTTCCACATTTATCTTTCAAAGGTATTTATTCAAGAAGCTAAGTACACTCCAAGTTTATAGCAAATAACATGATGTTGTTTATTTCGAACTTTATATCAACAGGATAAGGTCTGTTTTTGTGTATTCGTTGATTGCACGTGTTCGAACCCTACCAAAAATGGGAAGATTAGTATAAACAATAATTTCGTAAATATATACACAAGCATGAAACATAAACAAATACAAAAATACGAACATGTACAGTTAAAGGGTGTTTTATACAGTATCTTAATACTATTATAAAGGCGAAAGTTTGTATGGATGTATGGATGTATGGATGTTTGTTACTCTTTCACGTAAAAACTACTGAACCGATTACAATGAAATTTAGCACACATATAGAGGGTAACTTGGATTAACACATAGGATAGGTTTTATCCCGGAAATCCCACGGGAACGGGAACTATGCGGGTTTTCCTTTGAAAACGCGGGCGGAAATCTAGTTCGGAATAAATGTAGAATATTAAACCGTTGTGAACATTGAAAAAATAGGTATATATTATAATTTAACTTGGTCAAAATATAGCAAAGGTATACCTATTGTATAGCCGTCACTTGAGAGCTGATAAAACTGCCTCAAGGGTTCGTTTTGATGAGCAACAAAATGATAAGGAGGCATTCAAGCAAATGTCAAATTTTAACAATACTTGATATTGTTATCTCCTGCTGATGAATTTTACGTAAAGTTTTGAATATAGGAAGACATTATTAGAAACAAGAAGATGTGAAATTGACCTTGAAATTTGATATAATAGATATTTTTATTGTTATAAATACAAAATATTTTATTGTGTTAGTATTTTCAAGTTAAAAATATAAACTTAAAAAAATAGTTGAAAATATATCGGTTTATATTTTTAAACGACTTCATATAGATAGAGTTTCAACTCTTTTTTCGAAAATAAAGGTTTGTATGATGAAACAAATAGCAATTTGTACAAACATGTTTTGTAATGAGGGAAGCATTTAAAGCAATTCTTTGGACTAAAATCGAATGAAATAATATTATACGCAACAAATAGAAATTGTTATATGACGTAGTCTGTAGCTGGCATTCGCTAGCTTTTTAATAAATACTAGGGCCAGTTTCCGCGAATGGAAGTTCGCGATAATGTATGTATTCGCTTCCTATTTATAATATTGCACTTTCTACGAAATATTTTATGATATTCCTTCGCTTTTATCGTATATCAAGCATGGCATTGCCTTGTACAATAATATATTTTTCGTTGTAAATATGACGTTATTTTATACTGATTCTGTAGATTCTACTAAATGTTAAAAATGTTAACTGTAACGAATACAATTATTAAATACTTATAATATATACTACGAGCATAATATATAATTAATATCGCTGCTGTAACTAGTCACCTGACTCTACCTACATTACATTAGCTCTGTTTATCTACGAATTTCTGCTTACAAACTAATTTTTAATTGCTCCTTCATAACAAATTTAAAACATGGATACTACAGAATTAACTACATAATTCTATTAATGCTATTGCAACCACAGTGCAATAGAAAGTTCGAGCTTACCAGAATTAGGTCACGGCTAGAAATAAAGCGCAGGTCAGCGATAAATCTGCACAAACAGGCGAGTCGTAAGTCGGGCAGCGTGTAATTTAAATGTAAATTGCACAAGGAGGCATTTTGGTACGAGTAGCCGTAAATGGCCCGTAAACATCGCTATCATAAGGATATTATAGCATAAAGGTAGGGTTATACTCTTTTATACTATCATTAGTTATGTTTAGGCACTTTTTCTTCGTTTTATTCAAATTTGAGGGCGGTTTTATTAACATGAAAAATGAACCTTACTAATATATTATAAATGCGAAAGTGTACGTCTTGTGTGTTTGCTTGTCTACCTTTATGATATGATTTTTTGTGCTTGGAAAAATTTACAGTCTAGAGAGTGACATATGCATTTTTTTACCAGGGTGAGATAATATCACAATGCTATGGGAATTTCCTTTGAATATGTTGTATGTTGCCGCTGCCGTAAGCTGCCGTAACATTATAAAACTACTAAACAAAATGAAAATAAAGTGAAACCTGGTTAAGTGAGACATCAAGGGACCTGCAATGTCGTTTCACTTATAGAGGTATTCCACTTACCCAGTGTCTCAGATATACAGGTATAAATAAATATCTGTCTCATTTACAGAGGGTTCCATTAATAGAGGTGAGAATACAGGTTATTATTGAAACTAAAACTGAAGGTAATTGAAGCTCAAAATTTGTACTTACGTACTTGGAATTACGTGTGGAATTTGTGGGTAGAATAAGAATGAGTAAACAAACAATGTAATCTCAGTTACAGAGGTTTATGCATATAAAATTTACGCGCTGTGTCAGTTATAGAGGTAACTATGATGATAAATCGAAAGAACAAATCCCAGATATAGATTTTTACCTCGTCCCACTAACAGAGGTAATTCAGTGCCAAAGTGTTGAGACCTCAGCATGAGTTCCAGTTATGGAGGTTTCTCACTTATCCAGGTCCCACTTAACCAAGTTTCACTGTAACTGAAAAATAATTATAAAATGGCCGACCCTATCGCTGAATCTTAAATTATTTTGTAGTGGGAATTCGAGCGGTGGAAGCTAAGAGTTTACTTATTTCTAGCAAAAGAGCTGCTGAAGATGATTGGAACAAGTGATGCATAAATGAAAGGTTTACAAGTTGAAGATATGTTTTTCTTCCAGGTACTACCTAGTTTATTTATGGAATAGAAATATTACTGCGAACATTTTTCTTGTTATTTTCTTCAGTTACTGTTTATACGTCATTACGAACATTATAACCTAAAAATAGAAATACATTTACTTTGCGAGTTGCTTTCTTTTCATCATAAAATTATCATAAACCGAAGACTACAACTTTTTATTTAAATACAGGTTTTATGTTTACAATCTTCTTCTAAATACAATTGAATTTGAATTACTTATTACTAACTGTTGTACGTAACGTACTGCTTTAGAATTCTAATTTCCTATCTAATATCTATATAATTATTATGTGTGGTATAACGTGAGTGTATAGCGTAGCAGTTTCATTAAGTTAGTGCCGCTTGTTGAGATAGAAATGTATTAGTTTGTAGAAACGTAATTAAGTTCGCGACGTTATACCGCACTCGCGAGCGGTGCCGCTGCGGTGGAGGTGCGGTAGTGCGTTACAATTAAAATAAAATTTTGAGAAGAATATTAGGAATTTTAGGAAATTTATTGTTTGTCAATAGCAAGTTGTATGACATGTTAACATAGATATGGAAGCAAAAGTTTTCGATGAAGTTTTCTTTAAATTTATCCTATTAATAGCAATATTCATTGAGAATAGTGTGCATTACCTATAATGAAAAATCAATTGAAATTTTGCACACAACGCGTAACATGTCAAGTTCTAAGTCCACTACCTCTTTAAAGTAGAAGTAAGACTAAACTAGAGACAAGATCCTCCTTATCATAAAACCACCATACCACTATACAGAAAATGATAACCTTAGCTGACTTGTTCTAGAAACTGTAATTACTGCGAATGTAAAAAGGGACGGTGGACGCATGAAAACACGATTACCTGTAATGCTCTTTTCCCGTTTCAGGCTGACCATTAATACGTAAGCGTGCTTCACAAAATCAATGGAATCGATACCAATTAAAATATCGGTCACAAACCACAAAGTTCGTGTAATATTGAAGCGTGGCTCTAATTATTAGTTCGTGACATTTCCCAGGTGCCTTTAATATTGTAGTCAATTGGATTATGGTTCCGTTGAAATGATCCGATATTTTCAAAAGCCAGGGATTATCCATTTTAATAAATTCGTTGAGATGAAACCGTGTTATTAACGAGGTGTCATGGATCCATCGCAATATGGAAATTAAAAGATTAAAGAGCGGTAGTTTATTGGGTAATATATAATTGTAAAAATGATATTTATGTAGTACGACATTGACATTCTATTGTTAATTGTTTCATACCAATTAATTGGCGATTTGTGCTGATCAATGAATTATGTTACATCTGTAAATCTTCCACATTTCTTGCAAAACAATTCATTTCATTTCATTTCAACGAAAACTTATAAAATAAACTTGAAAATCTTATTATTATGGCGCTCCTAATTGTACAGTTTATACAACAAATCGGGTGCTTCAAATAAAAAAAAGCTTGACTATCCGTAGGTATCCTCAAAATTTTACTCTCAACTTCAACTACCACGTATCAATAATAATTAAACACAAAAGTGCTCTTCAGCGAACAATAACCAAACATAATATTAATATTAGTACCGCGCTAAAAGTCTCTCAAGTACCAACGAATAACGAGTCAAATTAAACGCACCCAGTATGCGTAACGACTGGAGTTAGGAACTGCCATAAACCGCCGTTACAAGATTATAATGAATTATTTTTATGGCTTCTATCCTCGAAATTTGTTCAGTATTATATTGGTGAGACAATTCTAGATTGTGAAGATTGGGTCAAACACGTGTACCTGATATTCAAATATCATCAAGTATAATATTAAAGTCATCAATTATCTTAGCTGGTTAAAATAACTCGAATAATATTAGTAATATTTTGTAAGTATTAAAATTATTAAAAAAATTATTAAGGTGAAAAATTACGTAGCACTTACAGTTACTAAGGCTATATTTACCGTTGATTATATTTTGCAATACGATACTAATGGCCTTGTTCTAGATATTGAATAAACCAAGAAAAAACCAAGAATCTTTGAAAATATAGAACTATTTTTATACCCGAAAAAATTCTGATGATTTCTTTTTTGCGTGACTCTAGCTTCGAAATGCGAATATTCCATGCTAATAATATTTGGATAAGAAATGTACCGGATAAATCATATCGATTTCCAACTTAATTAGGTTTTCTAATGCTAGAACTGTATCAAATTAACTTACAACTTATTTTTGTTATCTGATGGCTCAGAATTTTCTCTAAAAAAGTGGACATATAAAAATTTGAAGGTGTTCTAAACATAATCACAGCAGCAGTGCATCAATCGATAAAGGAAGACATCGCTGTGAAAAATTAAATAACTCGTCTATTAAATTTTTCATCGCGATGTCATCCTTCTCGACAGAACAGCACATGTCATTTTCCTCAGCCGAGCCACGTCCACACAGACTGAGCAGCTTCGCGAAGCAATTGCGTTGGCAAGCAACTCATTCTGTGTGAACCCGGCTATTGAAATTATGTGTTATGTAATAATATTTGGATGAAATTATTGCCTAAGCCTTCGCATTTTCGCTGGTAAGGAAAAATCTAATTATTACATAATTATTCAGGAATTTAATTTGAAATTGAGTATAGAGCTTCCATTCTCTGTAAAACCTATTTGGTAGACAAAACAACCTAATTGATACGTAATGTACATACAAAAGCACTTCTAAAAGAAGTCGTATAGAATAAACAGATTACCTGAGTTAGATTCCAGGAACGTATAAATTATACCGTCTCGATGTAACCATATTAGCACAGAATACGCAATCAGTCTCTCAGTATATTGATTTATTTGACAATATATAGAGCACAGTAATTGCTGAGGCATTGTCTCTGTTCTGTGTATTGAGGTCACATCCCCTCATTTAGTGCTTATAATGAACCACCGTCTAGGCGTTATGATTCATAATGCTAACGATAAGTTGTTTACGAATTTTGCGATAATGAATGTTCGTTCGTAGGGAATGATCGGGAATCTGGTTTGATAATTATTATTCCATAACCAGTCTATATTTCTAACAACGGCAGGCATTGTAAGGGTTGAGAGTATATTTCGCTACACTTTGTTGTCTTTTGGACTTCTAAATTTTTTTATCAACCTCAAATGCCTTTACAAATTCCAATGTAAATAAAAAAATCTCCACGTGAAAGTGTGTTTACTGATTTAAATGTATTTATAATGTGGTTTTATAATAAGAAGAAAGAAAAAACGCCATATGGATCTAGGAAACATAAAGTGGCCTGAACATTTAAAAGACGAAAAAAGCAAAATATATGATTACCCGCAGTTATAGTAACGCGGAGGGAAATCCTCAATGACATAACGCGTAACACCGCTTTGAATACCGAATAGAGGGTACTTGCCATTCACGGGACGACTTCCACGCGATTTGGGTGCGATTTATTTCGCACCGTGAGTGTACGAGTTAAAGCCATTGATATAGATGAAGCTATTCTTTGGTTAGTTTTACGTTTTATAAACGTTTTAGTTCGATAAAAGTTTGTGTTAAGTTTGTTCTGGATTTACTGATATTTACAAAATAATTTAAAATTTTAGCCCCTGCCCTATTTAACTTAACGGGATTCTATATCTTAATTTTAACATATCATTCTTGTACATGTACAATGTACATGTCTTTGAAACGCATTGCTTGTATTATAGCGCTCTAATATACAGGGTGTCCCAAAAAGTAGTGATGAACGGAAGCTGGGAGGTAGAAGACCTAGAGGGCTATCCGAATCACCCCCATGTATGTTATGCGATTTTTCGTATTTTCGGAGTTATGACGTTTTTTTCAATTTTTCACCTATCGTCGAGTACGATGTTATTTTCACTCATGGTGACGTCAATTATTGCGCTAGATGCTTGATTTTTTTTTGTTTGCTAAGATGAAAGATAGGCCAATTCAGTATGGCAACATTTACTATCGTTAGATCTTCGAATGGAATAAAAAAAAGAATTAAATTCCAAGAAAGATAAAATTACCCAGTATGTTCACCAATTCAAGGGCCCGTAAAAAAATAAAATCACATAAAAAAGTTTTCCGTTTGGCTTTTAAAAACTTGCTCTATCTATCAGGTAGCTACCCTGAAAATTTCATTTTATTATTCAGAAGGCTTCAATCGAAAAATTTAAATTTAAATGTGGTAAGTGCAAAAATTGAATTAACATGATGATCAATAAAAACAAATTAAAACCAATAACAAGGTGTTTAATTATTACCAGAAATTTTTAAAATGACCCCGCTGTTGCTCAGTGCAAGTGCGACATCACCGTAAAAAGTTGTCTTTTAAATGTCTGAATGCCCTTTTATCATTTTTAATGGTTTCTTCTGCTACTATGAATTTTCGGGTTATTTCGGTCAAATTGTGGTATTCTCTCAAGTAGCCGAGGTCTTTTAGTATCCCCATTGAAACAAATCAATGGGGTTTAGGTCGAGGGACCGTGGAGGCCAGGCTTTAAGGCAGGCGTCACCAGAGCATGCGCAGGCTGCAACGACCAATCCATCTTTCAGGGTATCTTTGCCTTTTAGCCTGGCCTCCACAGTCCCCGGACATAAACCCTATTGATTTTTTTCCGTGGGGATACTACAAAGACGAGAGACTGCCACAATTTGGACGAAATAACCCGGAAATTCATAGTAGCAAAAGAAACCATTAAAAATGATAAAAGGGCATTAGACATTTAAAATACAACTTTGTACGATGATGTCGCACTTGCACTGAGCAACAGCGGAGTAGCTACCTTATAGATACAGCAAGTTTTTAAAAGCCAAACGGAAATTTTTTTTTTGTGATTTTATTTTTTTACAGGCCCTTGAAGTGGTGATGTTCACCACTGGGTAAGTTTATCTTTCTTGGCATTTAATTCTTTTTTTTATACTATTCGAAGATCTAACGATAGTAAATATTACCATACTGAATTGGCCTATCTTTCAGCTTAGCAAACCTGCTTGAAAATCTCCGTGTGAAAATCTCCGTGTGAAAATCTCCATGTGACAATCTTCGTGTGAAAATCTCTGTGTGAAAATCCCTGTGTGAAAATCTCTGTGTGAAAATCTCTGTGAAAATCTCTGTGTGAAAATCTCTGTGAAAATCCTTGTGAAAATCTGTGTGAAAATCTCTGTGTGAAAATCTCTGTGTGAAAATCTCTGTGTGAAAATCTCTCTGTGATCATCTCTGTGTGAAAATCTCTGTGTGAAAATCTCTGTGTGAAAATCTTTATGAAAATCTCTGTGTGAAAATCTCTGTGTGAAAATCTCTGTGTGAAAATCTCTGTGTGAAAATCTCTGTGTGAAAATCTCTGTTTAAATCTCGGTGTGAAAATCTCTCTGTGAAAATCTGTGTGAAAATCTGTGTGAAAATCTGAGTGAAAATCTGTGTGTGAAAACCTCTGTGTGAAAATCTCTGTGTGAAAATCTCTGTGTGAAAATCTCTGTGTGTAAATATCTGTGTGAAAATCTCTGTGTGAAAATCTCTGTGTGAAAATCTCTGTGTGAAAATCTCTCTGTGAAAATCTCTGTGTGAAAATCTCTGTGTGAAAATCTCTGTGAAAATCTCTGTGTGAAAATCTCTGTGTGAAAATCTGTGTGAAAATCTCTGTGTGAAAATCTCTATGTGAAAATCTCTGTGTGAAAATCTCTCTGTGATCATCTCTGTGTGAAAATCTCTGTGTGAAAATCTCTGTGTGAAAATCTTTATGAAAATCTCTGTGTGAAAATCTCTGTGTGAAAATCTCTGTGTGAAAATCTCTGTGTGGAAATCTCTGTGTGAAAATCTCTGTCTGAAAATCTCTGTTTAAATCTCATTGTGAAAATCTCTCTGTGAAAATCTGTGTGAAAATCTGTGTGAAAATCTGTGTGAAAATCTGTGTGTGAAAACCTCTGTGTGAAAATCTCTGTGTGAAAATCTCTGTGTGAAAATCTCTGTGTGAAAATCTCTGTGTGAAAATCTCTGTGTGAAAATCTCTGTGTGAAAATCTCTGCAAAAAAACGTCATAACTCCGAAAATACGAAAAATCGTATAACATACATGGGGGTGATTCGGATAGCCCTCTAGGTCCTCTACCTCCCAGCTTCCGTTCATCACTACTTTTTGGGACACCCTGTATAAATTCATTAATAATTACTTAATACAATGTAATTGAATTTCCCTCCACTTGTGCCATCATAACCAATCAAAGCACGCTTCAAGCGCCCTCTGTCTCTTAGTGAAACATAATTTTATTACACTTAAGATTAATAAACAGTTTAAGCTGCTGAATATATTATATTTGTGTCGGATTTATGTGTAATAATATGTTGTGCTCGAAACGCATCAGGTGAAAAACCAGCTTTAAAAAAAATATGAATGTATCTGCATATTATGTATTTTTACTGCCGGTGTACATTTCAAGCTTCTAAAGTTCTAAACAATAACCAAACAACCAATAAAGGCACACATAAAACTATTTTCATCGCGTCACATGTAAAATTCGAATTCACTTCGCGTTAAATGAAACGTTCGCTTAAACAAAAACTTCGCGTTCGAATATACGAAGCCGTTTGCGTCGGACACAAATACGTTCCAAATTAAATTGAAGGTTCGCTGGGGATTTTAGAACACAATAAAATGGAATTAATATATTTGTTGGAACAGCACGCGATATTGTGCGCCTTGGAGGGTTAAATGATTCGACTAAATACATTGCTGTTTTAATTTGAGCTTAGAGTATGTAATTATACGTTTACCGTACTTATAAAGCAATGTATTGTGTTATATTTTTTTTATTTCAATTTAATGGGGCTTACTGTGAATTAGACAATTTTAATGTTAGTAAATGAAAACAATGGTTTATTTCCTTGATTTGAAATATGAACAATAGTTTAATTTGTCGAAGACATGTATGATCAACATTTATGTTGATAATGCAGTTTACATTAAAATATTTACGCCCCCCTAATTTGCGTCGTTTTACCGAATATTCCCATTCGCATGGTAACAAAATGGCCTCTGATACAAGTAACACAGTCGTTCCCAGGCTGCAGAGACAAATGACCTGAATCGCGTGCAGCTCACGTGGAAATCATTCTGTTCTAGACTTTTATTCATTGCTGTGCTGGCCTACATCAATGATAAGGGATGGAGCGATGGATGGAGCTAGAGCGATTTGGTAGCTGACTACTAATTATAGATAAAATATAGTAAATAGTTTTGCTCGGTGACACATAATTTTCACTTATAATACCACAAGAGCTTCAAAATTATCGGGTATTTTCCGATAGGTTCGTTGCAAACAAATGAAGGAGTCAAGTTTTTAGTCAAGGTTAAAATTTGATTTTTCCTGAAAAACTTGACGACTTTATTTGTTTGCAGGGAACCTTGAGGGAAATGCCAGATAATTTTGAAGCTCGTGTGGTATTCGGGGGATTATTTTTCCGTCCCAAATGTCGGCCAATAATTTCACAATTGAATTCAACCTGTCAGTTTGACGTCAACGACCAGAGAAAATTTTCAAAAAATTATCAGTATAATACCATGTAGGTTGTACCACGTGACGTCGAATGGTGCAATTTTATTGGTCGATATTTGGGTCGGAAAAATAATCAATATTATATTTTAATTATATTTTAAATAACGTGACAGAAAAAGAATGCTTAAATTATCACTACTGTTAATAGCAGCTTGGTAGCAGCTTACTAGAAGTTTTATGAACTTACAATAGCGTATATTTTTGACACATAACACGAAAAGAAAAATCTTTACAAGCTTTTTAAAAATCACTTACTTTTAGTATAATAAAAATGAAGTGCGGGTGTGATGTCTGCTTCCTCAGGCTACAATTTTCAACAGCTAAATTAATTCCAACCCCAACTAACTAACAATGGATCACTAACTTTCCAAATACAAACTAGCTGTGTCGCGCGGTTTCACCCGCGTGGCTCTGCTCCTGTTCGTCTTAGCGTGATGATAATTATATAGCCTTCCTCGATAAATCCGCTATCTAAAGCTTTGGTCTGGTGATCATGACGCACAACGCTGAGGTATACGGTTTGCGATGCCGGACACTCAATCATATGAAAAACGTCGACAATGTTCTCTTGTTCCGTCGCAGTATGCGTCCGCGGCGAAGGGCAAGCGCGGTGAGTGGGGAGGTGTACTCCCGCACAGCGCGGCGTCATTCTCGATTGAACGCTGCGGTGTGCGGGTATGCGTCACGGCATATATGAATGCGACAATATGAATTTTTTCGTAGACAATAATAGAATTAGTTCGCAGCTATCCTTCTTTATATAAAAATAAAGACAAAAAACATAAAAGTTTGATAATTACAGCAAAATTGTTCATGTTCACGTCTACCTTGGTAGCTGCGGCAAAATCAACTGACCACCTCTCCGCAGGGAAGGTAAATGCTGCGTGGTGACGCTGCGTCGGGGCGCATACCTCAGCGTTGTGCGTCATGATCACCAGACCAAAGCTTAACACCGAAATATTTTTTCAAATCAGACCAGTAGTTCCCGAGATTAGCGCTATCAAACAAACAAACTCTTCAGCTTTATAATATTAGTATAGATAATCATAAATTCACGCGTAAGTCACGTGCGACAACTAGCATAAAGCATCTACTCTACCGTCATTACATGGTCATTGGTCAAATTCCCGAGTTAACGCTCAGCTAGATTTGTGAACATGCATTCAACTTTCCAATTGAACATTTACATCATTTCAAAATGGACGTCGAATGAGTCGATGTTATGTATCGAGAATCGAATAGTCCGATGCGCTAAACGGGTTATAAATTTGAGCCTATATTTAGATCGGCTGGTAATTGAATAGCATTGGGTGTGAAACTAGGTTTCATTTGGTAGCCGAATTTTTACGCCTGTAAACGAGTGTTATCAATTTAATGTTTGCTTTGTGAATGGTTATGAAATAGTTTAAGTGGTTATGTATGGTAGGAGTAGCATGGTAGCCAAAAACTTTTCTACAGATAAATGACAAATAAAATGATATTATACCTTCTAGTAATTTTTATAACTTGATGGTAATTTTTCATAGACATAATATGTGTTTTAAAAAATATTAAATAAATTTAAATAATATTATTTAGTGTATAATTTTAATTTGTGTTTTAAATAAATCTGCTTATATTATGATTATAATATTAAGTAGGTAGATACTTCATGATTCCATTCAACAAAGCCTACAAATCGGTAGCGCAGCTATCGGATATTATAGGCTCTTTGTTATCATAATATTATAATAATTATGAAAGCAATGCTAATATTTTGAAAACATTGTGGTTTAAAACATGAGATTGCACATTATATTATTGCATACATAATTATAATTCTATAATAATAACAAATTATTTTTATCTGAAAAGTAGATAACATTCGGTTACGCATTTTTTGTATTTTGAATATCTACTTAATATTATATATCTTTAAATTAATTAAATTCTGTATGTTTACTGTTTATCTTTATTTCCATGTAAACCGCATAGTGCCTAAAAATACCACATAAACATTTATATGTTTCTTTCTAATAAATTTAAGTATTAAAACAGGAAAAATGTATCCTTACTTACCTTCTTAATGTTTCTAGTAAGTAACAATGTATAAGAAATAAGACTAAGAAGCACTTTAGCCTCCCGACGTATCACTTTGAAGTCGTAGCCTTCCTAAATTTAATCTGACGAGAAACGGTCGCGAATTATGCTTTCTAAGAGACTGTGATATATCCTCTTCATTTTTTAAAAGACTATAAAAAAAATATAAAAAAACGACTATAAAAAGACTCGAACGTTTAACGCAATATTTATGAATATAACTTGCACAATTTTTAGTATAACAGAATTTTATTTTAGTAGTAACGTACGCGTAGTAGTAGTTGGTTGGTAAAGTATTCATAATATATCTCATATATAATGAATACTTTACCAACCAACATAATTTCATCAAAAACGGTTCAGTGGTTTAGTAGTGAAGAAAAGATAGACAGAGTTACTTTATTCGGATTATTTGGAAAGGATAAGGAAAATATAAGTAATAAAAGGAGGTAAATCAATCAATGAAACAGACATGAAATGCACCTGCTCCACGAGGGGACAGATATATTACGCTGAAAATACAAACTGACATAACAATTGTATTTGATTGATTAATAGATAACAATATCAGTAGCTTGGTTATTTAGTCATTATCATTTGACAAACTATGTAACCTCTGATTAGTATTTTTTGGATAAAAAATTTATTCATGGAAATGCATAAAATCTTTTCTATTCATGCGCTTTTAAAGTGCTTATGAAATACACATTTCTACAATATAATTTAAAGAAATGTATCAATCACGTTATTACAATAAAACTTTATACTAAACTATACGTCCAACAACACAGCATTTACTGAAGCAATCTGCAATTAGCGAACCGCAGGACATGCTCTTACAAAACTAAGCCAGCACTAGATAATGTGAATTTAGCTTTAGTCCGCCATTTGGAGTTAGGCTGGCGTGAAATGCATTTCGGATGCCATTTGCCAACGTTCTGATGAATGTACGGTTATTGTTGGATAAATTAAAGTTCAGTGGAATTAAAAACAATTCTAGCGATGCTATTTTGTTGACGAACAACTTGATTTATAGAAGCGTCGGTCGCTGAAATAACGTAAAGTTGTGTTTAAGTATTAAGTTGTTATCTTGAACATTATAAGTCTTGTTACTATGCAAGGCTATAATATTATGCAGATAATATTATAAAGCTGAAGAGTTTGTTTGTTTGAACGCGCTAATCTCGGTAATTATAACTTGTCCGATTTGAAAAATTCTTTCGGTCACGGTGTTAGATATCCCATTTATTGAGGAAGGTATATATGTATATCATCACGCTAATACCAACAGGAGCGGAGCAATGCGGGTGAAACCGCGGGGAACAGCTAGTTTAGAAAAAAATATCGTTATAAAATACAATTTTCTTCTGTCCTATTAAATATATTCAGCCGACAAACCAAGCGCAAACGCTCATATAGTACCGAAATAAAAATATTCCTATTCATGTATTTGCTAGAGGCTGAAATGAATATTAACTAGAGAATTCATGAATGCCTGTTCTTAATACATTAGCGCAATTTTACGAGGGTCGTGGAGGAACATTATATATTTATTGAGGTCACGCGGGTCAAGTGGGAACAACAGGTGGCGCCGGGACGAATGCTAATGGGAATATATTTTTTGGTAATGTAGAGTTTTTATGTTATTTTGATGAGACAATACTTGTCTGAGCTAGCGTGTTTGTTGCTTGATAAAAAGTTTATCGTGAAAATGTGTATTATTCTAAACTAATAACTGCAAGCTGTAATCAGTAGTTTAATTTTTCTTAATGTCATGAGTATGTTGAATATTTGCCTTTGTAGTAGTATAAGGTAGTATTTGAGAGACATCACAACATGAAACAGGGTCATCTTGTGCTCATTTTTCAAAAATGTTACTCATGACATTTGAACAGCATTTTCTAAACAAGATGTACATATACCCGCAAATCAAGCTAATGAAATGATGTTAGTGAGCCGCACATATCCGCGAATTGATTAACTAATAAATGATTCAATTATGGCGAAGTCAAACAGGAGCTTGATCGATGTTACCGCACTACAACTGGGCGTAGAGTTTAGACAGAGAGAGACTTTTATTCATTGAAAAGCCAGTTTACGGCTGTGTTGAACAGATGCTACATACCCACGGAAATAAGACACATTAGCATATGGCAATATAAATATATCGGTCTAAAAAAGTTATCTTTTTATTTTAATTTATTACGTAACGGATTCTCTCCCCGAAAATAACATTAATGTTTGAGTTTTAATTTCAGTGCTTTACAACAAACATAAGTTTCATAACAGGAAAGGTTTCAATGTACTCGTACCTTTTATTTGATTAAAATTCAGAACAAACATACCACAAAATTCTACATATTTTATGCGTCTGTGCTTTAAGTACCTATCTACTTCTAAATATTATATTTATTTAATTTGATTTCATTAATTTTGAAATCAAAATGTAGGTACTATGTAAAATGATTGTATTTATAAAATATAAGAAGAAACTTAAACTTTACTATATTTAAACAACAATGAATCAACAACCTATACAACACATAATTTATTCATTACATTCCTTTATCTTCCACACTAGTCACTACATACAATACAAGCGCAAGCGGCAAGACGCAGATCTATTCATATACATCATTTAAAAAAACCGGCCAAGTGCGAGTCGGGCTCGCGCACAAAGGGTTCCGTAGCAGCAAATATAATAAATTACAGTTAAATCAACCTATCTCAAAAACTATAAGAGATACTTTGATCAAACCAAAAATCGTTGAAAGAGTTAATTAGCATGCATCACCTCTATTTTTTTTAGAATTTTATACCCCGTAGTTATAAAAATAGAGGGGGGGGGACATACTTTTTACGACTTTGAGAGCTGATATCTCAAAAACCGTTCACTTTAAGAAAAATGTTTTTTAGAAAACTTTATATCATTTTAAAAGACCTTTCCATTGATACCCCACACGGGTATGTACATCGAAAAAAAAAATTTCATCCCTCAGTTACATGTATGGGGGGCCCCACCCCCAATTCTTTTTTTTACTATTTAGTGTCATATTTTTGTAGCGGTTCATACAACACATATTCCCATCAAATTTCATCACTGTAGTACTTATAGTTTCCGAGTAAATCGGCTGTGACAGACGGACAGACGGACAGACGGACAGACGGACATGACGAAACTATAAGGGTTCCGTTTTTGCCATTTTGGCTACGGAACCCTAAAAAACCAACCAAACACTCACAAATACAAACTACATACAACAGTCTCTCGGTTTACAAAACAGATGATACGCGGCACACTACGACCGCAGTCGCAGTTGTTCCCGCGGTCAGGCCTTTAGTTAGTTATTCTAACATTATTTACACACGTCTCTCTACTTTACGCC
The DNA here is from genome assembly GCF_061535455.1 of Colias philodice. Classification (NCBI taxonomy): domain Eukaryota; kingdom Metazoa; phylum Arthropoda; class Insecta; order Lepidoptera; family Pieridae; genus Colias; species Colias philodice. Next base: position 12,543,067 of record NC_143100.1, read on the forward strand.
TCCGCATTACATAAATCACGACTTTTCTATGTAAATAAAACTGTAGTGAAGACTTGTAATACGAGTATAACTAATATAGCCTAGAGGACAGTGTTATGAATACTTTGATATGATGTTTTCCTCATTTTATAGGTAAAAAAGTAATAATTCAGAATAAATATCACACACTCCAATGAAAACAATTTACAAGAGTAGATAATTATTATTTATATGGCAAATAACTTTACGCCCCTCTTCCGTGCAGGTACTAACTTTTCCAAGTGATATAAAGAGCACATGCAAGTATTCGCCTAGTGCATGAGACACTTTTGAATTTAGTTCATTTTCTATTAAAGCATATCTATAAATCACGCAGCATACATAACTGATGAAGGTATGAAACAAAATCGTAATGTACTTATCTTTCATAAATCCCGCGAAAGCCTTCATAAATTCCTCGACACCGCGCGTAACTCGCTCCGATATAACACTCTGTTACACAAAAATACGGCCTTTTCAATGTTATTTATATTTTTTGTCGATCCTAAGTCACTCAAATTCGGCAGCTTTTCAGGTTCAAAGGTTTCTTTTAGTATTATATAAATGTCTTAAAGTCTGCATTGAGTATCTATTTTTAATTCATCTTGTCTGTTTATTCAAGCAGTGAGACGTCTTTCTTTCAGCCCACTTCTTTCTGAGCGTGGGTCGTGAGTGTCTGGTTCATGAGGGTTCGATTACGGTCTGTGTGTCTAGACGTAATTAATACAAAATTATGTAGAATAAAATTTGAGGCACAGATCGTACAATACATAATTTTTCAATTTACTTACTAGAAGAGTGCCGTAAGGCATAAAAATGGTCAAACCTCGGAACCCAGGGCCAGTCAATGAATCTGTATATCAAGTATGAGACTGCATTATTAAAACCTCAAATAAAAAAGTTAAAAAAAAAAAATTGACCGATCTCGATTTACAACAATTTTTAACAACAATTTACTGAAAAATGAGAGGCGGAAGGGGGAAAAAGTGTTTATAGTGAAAAATTTAATTTTATTTGTAATAAATTATATGTGCAGAGTAACTTCAATGTTAATTTATTAGATTATCGTAAAAAATAAGTTACAAAAAAAATTTATCATTAACTATACACATTGTTACATCAGTGTACATTATTGTCGTCGTCGTCGATCTCGTTGATATAGATTGTAGGTGAAGGATTAGTGCAGCTGTCACCATTGCATTCTAAGCAAGCTGCAGTGCAGTTTAATCCACTTTTCCTGCACCCACAAGATGCTCCACATCCTGTTTTGCATGAGCTTGGTGCTTCTTTTTCACAAAAGAAGCACCTAGTTTTCCAATCAAAATCAATTGAAGTAGCTGTTCGAAGCTTTTTTTTAGGTGGAGAGCATGCAGATGTGGTGTTCTTTTTTTTTTAATAAAGAATCAATGCATCCATTATTAATATATTTTTGTCTGCATACCGAATGCACGTAGACAAAGTCGCGAGTATTTATATACTGAGAAAGTCCATCCCCTCTTTCCGCAGATGCAGCTTTGATGATATGCCTCTAGTGACTTTTATAATATCTCCTAGTTCAGAGCTTAATTCAGAACTAGATCCGATTTTATCACAAATGAGGCAATCATTGCTTGTACATCAATACTGGATGGTTCACCCATTGCGACACGTGGCTGCAACAACAAATATTAGTAATATTAATAACTAACTAACTTTTACATAATTAATAATTTATATTATTAAATTCTACTATTATATTCTAACTTTTAATATCGATTTATTACAAAATATTTATAACTGTTTTCAAAAGCATGTAGGTACTTAATATAAATGAAAAACAAATACTTACAATTTATGCCACTATTTTCAAAGTTTTTAAAACTCAGTAATGTTCCGTAATTAACTTTTATCACACTCACTGCACAATAATATAAACATTAATTTTTAATAAACAAAAATCTGAAATAAATATTTTTCGGAACGAAAACAACAGCTACGTATTAAGTCTAGCAAGTTACAACGTGTAAGTACCTACTATCCTGTGAGGGCCCGCCATGAACAATACCGAACAGCTGCTGCTGCTGTTATCCCCTCTATTCTCCAACCCGACCTTCATCGGTATATCTGCAGACTCTGCAGTCCCTAAAGATCCAAGATCAAGTTTTCAAGTTTGTAATAGTTGTTCTTTTTAAAATAAAACTCCAAAAAATTAATAATTGTTTATAATAATTTTTAAAAAATTGAGAGCGCGAAAAAAATTTTTTTTAACATTTTTCTATATGCTATTAAAAACATATTTTCAAGGTTTATATTAAGATTCATTGACTGGCCCTGGATTCCGAGGTATAAACCTTACGGCGCTCCACTATACCATCTATTACCATAATTATTTTCATAAAAATGGAATAATCTAACTTTTGTAACAGGCATCACTGTCAAAACTAATTTGATAGTTTAAAAGTATTAAGCCAGCGAAAATATTCATTGCTTATTAAATAAGAGATTTAACTTTTAAAGAAATTGATATCTCATTACTAATCCAATATTTTTATAGATTACAGAACTTTAGAAGCTTATTAAAATATTTTTTATTCGTCTATGATCAATTTTAACATTCTGCTTCCTATGGCATCTCTTCCTTCTCTCTGCTATACTCATTTTTACCACTCACCACGAAGTTACTCGCGGATCCGTGGTTAAGTTAAAATAAACACTAAGTAAGCGCTTCAGCGAAGCTACGTAATGCAGAATGTTTTCGGGCTATAAGACACACGCTTTTCAAATATTTCTGTATAAATAGTCTCGAAAGCTGACCGTCGCTTGAACAAATATTATTCATAACTGAGACCCTTACTGTGTTTGCTTTTGGGTATATCTTGCGGTTTCGTTAAAATAAAGAGATAAGGAAATTGGGTTCCGTTTTGTTGTTTTACATCGTGTTTTATAAGTATAGACAATAATACGTATAGGAATAGAAGCTTGGAATTGTTCTTTATATTTACATAGGATTGGTAAATAGTTATATTTAGATGGAAGAAAGAAAATAGTAACCGATTGTATCTAATGTGTTCTTATGTAACAATTTTTAGCGTATAAATGAAAGAATAAGCGTTTTAAAGTTGTGTTCAAACTTTTTAAAAAGAAATTAAAACTTTTTCACTTTTCATGATTTACAATGAAAAGAACAAAGTTTTTTGTTATTATTACTAGATTTTAGTTGTGCAACATTTTTTAAATTATTTTTAAGTGTGTATTCGGAAATAAGTTAGCATATAATAATTGTCTTTCATGAAACATAAAAACCTCAACACAACCATTCGGATTAACCACAGACATTCTTCAAAGTAGACGTGAACGTTATCATATTTATTATAAGTGGTCTTATCAGCCTCAGCCCGCTATATCACCACAAACACGGGCTTGGCCACACGCCATGTATACTGTGTCCATAACTAGAATGTATATATGTATTACAATTTATTGAATTACAACTTGCATATGCAAAACTGAAGCATTTAAATATATGATGTTAAAATTTGGTTGGTAAATGGTGTATTTCAGGTGACATGACAACGCCATACATAACAATATGAGGAATACATCTTGACGCATTGCCATTGATTCTAATTCATACCTACGCCAAAGTGGGAAACAAACAAAGTTTTTTTATCAACCGTATTACGTCACATATAAATAAGCAAAACTCCAAAAAATTGCGTGCAAACGCACGCAACACTGCTGTTTTTCAGTGGCTCCTGTGATGGATATGATGTGACATTTGGATACGTACATAATTATATTTAATAACAGATGTAACATATTTATACATTACCCTATTTTTATTTCAAATTAAAATGTTATCAAGGTTAATAACCCTGACAATTTAACTTTTATATCTGGGTGTAAAAAATTGTCTCGTATATATAATATAAATTAATTGAGTCGATATAATCATTACATAAAATTCTTCTCGGATTATTTATTAGAAAAACCTTTGTTTTCGTATGACTAAAGTAATTAACGAATTCCGAACACTTTAATTTCGTTCGCGAAATGCTCGGAATGCTGACTTGACGTTATTTCAATTAAACTTGTAGAAATATTCCGTTAAGTCCAATATTGTAAGTACTTAGTTTTCGATAAAATAATTATTACTTATGATAAATAAACAAATAAAAATGTACATACCAAACGGATAACGAGAATATATTTTTATTAAGATAAAGAAAATTAAAGAGATACATGACACAAGGGATTTAAATAAAACACAAATACGAGATTTTAGATTATAACCCTGTTTCAAAAGTCAACAGAAGGACACAACATGTGCGAGGGTAAAAAGATGGTACAAGATAAAATAACGAAACTCAGCACAAATAAGGTTTCCATCATTTTAATTAATTGACAAATGTGCTGTAATTCAAACCCTTTTCTTTGCATGTGTGTTTTCAGGACACACACACATACAATATGTACCTACGTTACGCTTCGTCAACCTCTGCTACTGATAGCTCTCATTACTTAACTTTTTACTTATCTGTTTATTAATATTAACTACAATTGCGATAAAAATACATTAAAGTTAAAGAAATTAACATTAAATTAAAACAAATAAGAGATTTTAGATTTCAAAAGTCTGCAGAAGTTCGTTTGTTACTAATGTATATTTGTTCATAATAATAAGAGTGCATTTCTAAAGTGAAAATAAATCTCTACCAAAATGCCTTTGCATTTCTGTTTTTAAAAAGCCTTACGTTTGTATAGTTTTTTGTTTGAAATGATTTTCTCATAAAAATCGTCTCTACATAGTATGTAGAGACGATTACGACGATAGAGTTGTTTCACTTAATAATAAACTAGATTTCCGCCCGCGGCTTCGCCCGCTTTATCTAAAACCAAATAAATTATATACTAAACCAATAAACCTTCCTCTTAAATCACTCTGTCTATTAAAAAAACCTCATCAAAATCGGTCACATAGTTTGAAAATATTTAAGCATACATAGTAAGGACAGAGAAAGCGACTTTGTTTTATACTATGTAGTGATAGTGTAGATAAAAACTATATTCTAAAAGATAAACTAATATCATATCCAGATGTCAAATGCATGATAAAAGCTACAATGGAAACAAACACGGTGTAAAATAAACACATTTAGATTCTGTAATTGGATCAGCTATCAGCCCTCAGGTGTTCACGCATACACGGGGGCTAGATAACATTAATAGGTGTGATATTTTCTTGAATGTTATTTATACTATGACCTATATATGTATACAGTTACTGTTTCGTAGTTAAGTTATAGGTTTTTAAAAAGACGAGCTTTCGAGGCGAATGCGCGTGTAAAAAATTAATGGATTATTAAATATATCCTTCAAATCAATTGATGGATTGTTTGATGAAGGAAATGAGAGGAAATCGAAAATGGTAAAACCAATAAATTCACTGATATGATGTGACTCGCCAACTCGAACTTGGCCAGTATTCTCTATAGAACACACGTAAGTTATTTATAAGCAACGAACAAAAATGAAAGCATAATACAAGAGACAATCCAAAAATAAAACTCTATTTTCAACTGATTTAGTTGAAGTTTTGCGTTTTTTCGAATAATTTTTATAAAAAGTACCTACTAGTAGGTATTGTCAAACGTGATTGAAATTCATGTTTCACAATATTTTATGCAAGTTTATTTTGGAAATATCGTGTCTTTTTTAATACGTTAAAACATTGGCAGCGAGAAAAACAATTTGTGTTATTTTTACAGGCCTATAAAAAAAATATAATATACTATGTAGTATGTACTTACGAAGATACGGTCTACATATTCTGGCAAGTATCATCAAAATCCGTTCAGCAGATCTACAGTATGTATTTCATTTAACAATAATAACAAGATAATTTAGAAATTAATTATATTATCACTCATTAAAATCGCAGTTTATACTTATCATTTTAAACCTATTTAAACATATCCATAATTTCTAACCGTTTTTACTGATTACTCAATAACCGAACAGTCCAACTCCAAACATTTACGAATGTTAGTTATATTTGTATTTTACGTTCGCAATAAAGTGAATACTATGTAATACATAGTTATTGTGTCTCCGTAAAATTGCAAATAAAATTTTATCTCGACTATCACGAGCGACCCCTATTGAAACAATAAATCCCTTTTACGTCCACAAAAAGGTTACCTAACTTAAATAATAATAGTTTGGACCTTTCATACGTTATGTTTCATTTTCCTAAATTGGAGATTGTTTAGATAGCAATATTATTATAACGGGTTTGGAGGTCGTAACTATCAAACACAGTAAATAAGGAGAGAATATAATGTTGATTGTTATATTAACTGAATAGAGTCTGTCGTAATTTTATAACAAGTGTTTTGAAATTGAAATAAATGTTAAACAACAAGAGAATGATAACCGTGTACACAGTCCCCGGAATCACAGACACAATAGAAAATCTATTGTGTCGTGGCCCGATCGGGGCGCTCGGTGGTCAATGATGATGATATGTAGGTACCATGTGGAAAGGTTCTGTAGTCTGTACACAATATTATCTCTTTCCGTCCACTTAAACTTATCCGTCCAATAAAGTATACAATAATATTAAAATGTCACGTAAACTGTCAAATACGGGCAATTAGAATACGTTTTTAAAATGGTAGTTTTATACATTATTCGTCGAATAAGTTTTATCCAAGCATTGAAAAATCGGCCCTTAAATCGATAAAACATTTTCTTTTTCAGTGAATGAAAAATAGTTATTTCAATGCAATATTGTCACGTTTTATACAATAAAGGCCGTAACAGCTAAATTAACACTAGCACAATGCGTCGTAAATCCCAAAAATTCGCCATAAAACATTTTACGGCACGGAATTTAAATGAAAGAGGATTTCGCGATGTGTTGTGAGGGAGATAGATTGGCTGTGTTTTATTGTCTGTCGATGTGTGTGCAGTGTGTGTGTCATGTTGACAGGTTTAGCTCAGAAATAGAACTAGTGCATTGTGTATTGATAGAACTAAATCAATATTATAGTGTGTAATGTGATGAGTACCTAACAATGTAATACTGGATCAAGCCTACTTGGTCTCAGATGGGGGATGGGGGTCTCAGATGATGATGATGCAATAATGTATGGAAAAATCTACTTAGCTAATCGTAAAGTCAAATAATTTGGAAAATCCAAAAGTGCACGCCTCATAATTTTTTTTTAATAATTATTTATTAATTATTATTTTTGTTTATTTAATAACAATTAAACCACATCGAATCAGACCCTGAAAAATGAAAGGGTTCTATTCCTGATCATACTCAAGCGTAAGCGAAAAAAAAAGACTCGATTAGTAAAGTATTTCGGTCGCTATCGTGTTAATAAGAAAATCCTCCGCACATACAGACACACGGACGTCCAAGACAGAACTTTTTTAAACTGTTTTTTAACTAGTTTAAATAACAAAAATGACAAAAATATCATCAATGTTAAAAATAGTGTTTTTTCTTAATATGTGTATGTATGTTTTATCTTACAAGTGCAATGTATGATACATAAAGACATTTTAAGTTTGAAAAATCAGATGTTTTGCGCGAAGTGACAGTAGTACCCACCTCAACGCTTCGCTTATGAGGCGTGCAATAAAGGTAAAACATACGTGTGCAGCGGTAGGTATACCATTATTCATTTAAATAACACGACTCTGTAACTACACTCAAATTGCAAAAAAAGATGTGGTAGCACCCGTTTTCAGTGCATTCCTTTTTTAAATAACTATTTGAGCATAAAACTTTACTAACGAAATAAAATTGAATATCCTGACATCAATAAAAAGCGATTTCAATGATTCAAAGTTTACCCAGAAAACGTTGATATTCTTCCAGTAAACCAAAGGGAAATCTCGTGTAGCGGGACCATTTGCACAATATTTGAAAGCAAGTTTCACATAAGCCGTCGACACACGATATTTGTGATATTATGTCAAACGGTGACGCAATACCGACGTGCAGTTCGCCGCACCTGCCTTACCTCCATTGCGAACAGAATTTCTAGCTATTTGAACTCAAAACTTCTCATTTTACGAATTGATTCTTTTATAGGTATGTGCTAGCGGTTGAAATAGATTTAATGTTTACCGTAACATAAGGTAGGAAAATATTGTAACGGCAGGAGACTGAATCAAAGTAAAACAGTTTTATTTTTTATTTTTATAGCGTTAAAGTGCTTACAGAATATGTTTGAACAATTTTAAAGCCACGCTACGATACACTGAAAGCCGTAAGTTCGAATCTCGCCCCACATGAACGATTCTTTCCATACCTATTTTTTATCAATTTATTAAATTTTCTTTTCATTTTTAATTTTTTCCATAATATTTTTAAGCTTTATAAGCTATACTGATAGAAGCGGACACTCAAATGAATCACAATGGCTAGAAAATTGCATTTTATCATGTAACTCTAGTTCACGAGCTAGTTTATAATATTATAAGTTAAAATAACTACATTTTCATATTACATAGCGCAAAGCAAATTCCCTTTTCCCTTAGTCATAGTTCGACGGGACGGAAATCCGAGACGACCGGAGATGAATCAGGCGCAGGGCCACTTTACCTGTTCTCTGCTTTCTGACGCTCTGAGGATACCAATTTCCTTACCACGATAATATCCATACTAATATTATAAATGCGAAAGTAACTCTGTCTGTCTGTTACTCAATCATGCCTAAACTACTGAACCAATTTTCATGAAATTTGGTATGGAGATATTTTGATACCCGAGAAAGGATATAGGCTACTTTTTATCCCGGGAAAATGACGCAATCCTGGAAATCCCACGGGAACGGGAACTATGCGGGTTTTTCTTTAACTGCGCGGGCGAAGCCGCGGGCGGAAACCTAGTTTTTTATATATTTAATCCCAATATGTATGAAGTAGTTCTTATGAGATGGTATTTAATTTTGATTATAACATCATCTGTTCGACAGAGACTTACGCTCAATTTTGGTAAGATATTGTTATATTATGTTTTAATGTGTGCTGTTAGATATTAGTTAGGTAATTGCCTTTTCAACAATATTATTTCATTGTGTGTATCAGAATGATTTTGCAAAATGCTAATGATAGAAATAGGGTGTTGAAAAAACAAAGCCGATTTGATGAAACGAATTTCCAATAACTTAAAAAACAAAAATAACAAAAATACGAAAGGTGTTTCGTTGTCTTTTGTTCGACGAAATATTATTTTGCGTTTAAAACAAAAAGTTAGGCAGAAAGGCGAAGTGTGAACAATACTCAATCAATTTCACAATACGGTAATATTTTGCTTCCAGCCGCCGCAGATATTCTTTTATCTTGCGAATGCCTACATTGTTTGATGGGAATGTTTGATTAAAAAAACTTCAGCCTTTTCATCTTTGTTGAAGTTTTCTATGTATATTAATGAAATGTTTTGTTATTTCTAAATACATAATGTGTTTTGAACCAACTTCAAAAAAGGAGGAAGTACTAAATTCGTCAAATTTATTTGGGTTGGTTAAATCAGAACTCATGGCTGGATGAACCGATTATTAAAATTTTGGAAATCTAGTGCTTACGTTACGTTACGTGTTGGTCTAATTTTGAAAATTTAAAGGCGGTTTAGTTTTTTATTAAAAATAATGATTCTTACAATTACTTAATATCAATCAAAATGTTATTTAATGATACTTTGATATACTTTGCTGAATTTGAAACCTTTTGTTTACCCTCCATTCTCTTACAGGTTATTCAATACAACAAAGGCGATGTTACAGTAAAACTAGTCCGAACGTTTGATCGAATGTTGTATGGATCTGATAATGCTAACTAACTTTCCGACAGCTGATTGGAGTTTGTAATTAAGTTCCGATTTATCGTTTCGTTCGACGCAAAATACTGTTTCAAGGATTTATTGGAAAAAATAACAGAATGAGCACGTTTACACATTGTTTAAAATGTAATTGAAAATATTGCATCTTGAAGCAGCGCTCTTTCCTAAAATCTATACTAATATTATAAAGCTCAAGAGTTTGTTTGTTTGAACGCGCTAATCTCAAGAACTACTGGTCCGATTTGAAAAATTCTTTCGGTGTTTGAGAGCCCATTTATCGAGGAAAGCTTTTGAGTTTAGGCTATATATCATCACACTACGACCAAAAGAAGCGGAGCAACGCGGGTGAAACCGTGGAGCACAGCTAGTGTGTTTATAAAATATAATTTTTGTAAAAATATGGTCCATTTATTTTTATCCAAGTTTTTATTTATCTACTTACACAAATAAACAAAAAATATTCGCTTCTAAAAGCCAAAGCTTTCTATTTTAGCGTGTTTACTCTGGGATCTATTTCAAATAGCCATCACAAAGAAAGGTAAACAATATAAGGTAAGGTATACGTTTACGTAAGGTACGTAAGGCCAAGGTATACGTTTTTACAATAGAATTCCTCATAGTATTAAAGAATTTAGTAGTGTTAAATTTAAAACTTATTTAAAAAATGTATTAGTTCAGAGAGCCTACTACAGCATTAAGGAATATATGGAAGATGAAAATCCATGGAGGGTTGTCGCGTAAGAATAACAGGACAGTTCTTTGGCATATTATGATAATATATAATATTATGTAGTTAGATGTAAGTAACATGTAATGTAAAATTATATTGTATATGGACATGACTTTAAAAGAGCAACTATGGAGTTTCTTGCCGGTTCTTCTCCATAGATACTGCTTTCCGAATCGGTGGTAAATTTAAAGAATGTAATGACGATTCAAAAGTGCTTCTGGAAGAAGTCTAATTGAATAAATAAATGTTTGAGTTTGAGTTTGAATATTGAACGGGCACCGTATAAGATGCCTGCACGTGACAGGACCAGCTGCACGATTTTATAGTTCACTTTATTTAATACTAGATTTTCGCCCGCAGTTTCGCCCACGTAGTCAAAAGAAAACCTGCATATACATTCTGTAAGATTTTCGGGATAAAACTATGCTTTGTGTTAACACAAACAACGAAATCCAAGTTACTATCTATGTGTGTGCCAAATATCATGAAAATCGGGCAAGCAGTTTTTGCGTGATGGAGTAACAAACATTCGCATTTATAATATGAGTAGGACTAGTTACTCGCATTGGCATCTCTTGGGTTTGAAATTTAGTTTTATAGCATTTCTTTAATAATTAGAAATTAAAAAAGAAAAGAAATTGCGCGTCATCGTTGCGCATTTTAATAATTTTTCATCGCCTGGGTTGAGTATTAATGCATAGTTATGCGCTCTTGCACTTGGCATTAAAAATACAGCTTATGTCATTTGGTAGAGATGTAACTTTCTAATTAGCCTAAGAGTTTTTGCATCATATATACATGATACAAAACTATATTATGAACTTATTATGAACATATTAAACGCAAGGATGTTAGTTGTCAACCCTTGTTTGCCTAAGGGATATAGATGCAACACATCTCCATCCCTCCCCTTTAGGCCTGGATAATTGAGTGTAACGATAGATACAAGTTATAAGCAAACGGTGTAATTAACTCCTGAATGCCTGGTTAATAGTCACTTAGCTCGCGCTCACAAAGCGGTTTGACGGAACAAAACAATTCCTAGCAGCCCTTAGATACAATCTTCCTTTGGTTTCTTGTTATTTATGTACATTGATGTGTAAATAGGAGTGATTATAATGAGAATTGATAAGGTTGTGTGTGGTGAAACTTTTTTAATACGGTTTCTTTAATATAGAAGATAGCTAGCTCTGTCCTAATTATTTTTTGCAAAGAACGAATGACAAATACTAGGCTATATAATATATATATATAATTCTCTACAAAAATAAATTTTTGTAGAGCCTTATATTCATACTAATTCGTGATCTATAAAATAAAAACACCAGAAATTGTTGAACGAAAAAATATACGCATACCCGCGCGCGTACATTATACTACATACGTAGACCAACTCAGCAAAATAAAAATAGAAATGTGCAAAAATAAAATTCGATGGCAATATTGACTCTAGCGTAAGCTTAAAATTTTCACGCAAAGTGCGGACTTCCTGCGTAAAGGGGTTACGTTAGTGGGTAAAGAGCTTAACTTAAACACAAGCCTCCTGACTATAATAAGCTCTTTATGACGTCAATAATACGCTCTTTGTTTATGTAGTGTATAAACTCTGGAATTACTGAATCAATTTTGAAAATAACAGTACCCATTTCGATGGATTTGATAACTAAATGCGAATAATTATATACTTTAAGTCGCTAAAATGTTTCACTTTCTCTTAAGTTTTTATTTTTGGAGGTTTTTCTTATTTATTTCAAATACAAAATGTTAAAAGATTTAAGCACATAGTCTTGTATTTATACCGTTTCGTTCTTAAAATTAAACTTCAAATTCAAATTAATTTACCTTGTGTGTGAATAATAGCTGTGTTTTACCTGAAAATAAAACACATATTAAATACTTACCTATATTTGAAGCTTACTTATTGAGAAGGTACCTAGCTTTTTCCGCCTATTTTCCCTCTCTTTCTCGTTGTATATATGCTATCTCTCTCGCACACGGCACACCTCCCACCAGGTGGCGCGGCCGGCGCACGATAATGTGCAGGCGCTTGATCTTCTTCATTGAGTCGAAATCCTCAACAGGTGGACGTTAAGTGTAAGCTTCAAATATAGGTAAGTATTTAATATGTGTTTTATTTTCAGGTAAAACACAGCTATTAAACACTTGACCGTAATTTGAAGCTTACTTATTGAGACCTGTTTGTTACCCACCTGGTGTACAATATATGGACGCCAATGTGAATTTGAATAGGTACATAAGTAATTACTTATTTCTTTATTTGAAAGAGTAAGGTGTGCAGATAGTATACCAATAAATCACACAAATTTTTATATTATTTATATTAACAATCCCAGATGAAAAGTTAATCAAATAAGAACCAAAAAGTTAATCATAATGATTAAAAGTATTAGAACTTATGAGATTGGTTCAAGCGTACCTTAGTTAACCTTTTGGGCTTGAAAAGTTAAAGTTACTACAATTTTCACTATCTTTAGCGTAAATCTGCGAAAGCGCCAGTAACGACTTTCAATTACGCATTTAGATGTTACTTACAAAATGAAGCAACAGCTGATCCCGACGAGGCAAAAATACCTCAAACTCAAACCTTTATTTATTCAATTAGAACTCTGTAGAAGCACAATTGAATCATCTTAACATAGAATTACCACCTGTCTCAACTCACACAGTTTTAACCCAACCTGCTACAAGCGGACAAGAAGAGAACTTGGTCCTTACTTTTGGGGTCAGAAATAAATTTAAAAGGTCACCCCTTGAATAAGGCAATAAAATATCAAAACAGGTAAACGGTTTTAATTATAATACAGATTTTTAACATCCAACCAAACCGTGCGGTATCTATTAATGTTTAGAGCCAACGCCACCAATCATAATCTAAACATGGCTAGTACTTTCAGTACAATGCATGAATTATTTATTTAAAACTGATAGGTCATAAACTCTGTACTGGAAACAAATATACTGAACTTAAGAGACTAAAATGATAAGGAGCTTATCTGTGTCCCAAAACTGCAATTACTACAGCCAAGTACGTTACTTTTAATCAATTCGGTTTTAAGATATAATTATGATTTACATCAGAACTTATATACCGAAAGCCTCGGGACTACATAACGTGACTTATCTTCTTATTCTTATACTTATATAAAAATGAATCGCAAAATGTGTTGGTAAGCGCATAACTCGAGAACGGCTGAACCGATTTCGATAATTCTTTTTATATTCCTTGTAGTACGAGGATGGTTTTTATGTAGAGAAAACGTAAGTACCACGAGCGAAGCCGGGGCGGACCGCTAGTTTATAATAATAGTGTTTGTGCACAACACTAGGCAGTCAACAGCTATATGAACGTCAGATAGGAAAAGAGCCAAATTTATCCAGTCAGTAACAAAGGATTTTAACTATAGTTACTTTATTCTAATTCAACCAACTGCTACTAGCTACTCCGTATGTCTTTTGGATAGACGGAGGCAAATAGGATTTTTATTCCAACTATATCATTTGATATTTTGAAAATGTACTCCACATTTTCATACCGTCAGAGTCATTTTGCAGATTATAGTGGTGCAGCACTGAACACTGTCTATTAGGTGGCTGATGCTGCTGACCGGGCCTTCAGTTCCGCTTTCCAGAATACCTTCACCCTTCTAGGTGTTACTACTACTGAAATAGCGGTACTCTATCGCGTCGTTCAGGTCTCTAACTGACATAATGGCAAGAGAGATTATAAGCTTAACTATGCATTATTATGTTAAGGAATATGGTGGGTTTTGAATACTATCGTCGTCTGAAAGTATCTCCTTTCGATTAACTGCATTAAGGATGCAGATCTGATCCCATCTTTGTTCCGTAGGAATGCTACGACAGTCTAAACGTTACACTGAACAAAGAAAATTGCCCTGAATATAGTCGGTTGTTCCAACATCCGTAATATGGCTAGCCTAAGGTTAGTTATCCCTTGATTGTGACTGCTACCAATGGAGGCATTGCTCTTGTGTTGTCCACAGTTGTGCGAGTGCAAAAATGAAGAACTGAGCTCGTGGGGAGCTATGTCGAATGAATCTGTGTTAAGATTATGACAGTATAGGACAGTTAGCTGTGGATGCGAAGACAGGACATTACTTTATTCATCCGTAAACACGCGAAGCAGCCACGGACAGCGATATAGCAAGAACTAAACTAGCAAAGTTTAGTTCGCTTACCAGACTTTGTCATGTTTTAAATGCAGTATATCCTCTGAATAGCATTGCATTTATGACTATTGATAAACTTAATTCACCCGTAAACACGAGAAGCAGGCACGGATAGCGATATAGCAAGAACTAAACCAGCAAAGTTTAGTTCGATTACCAGACTTATATTTTAAAAGCCGTATAGCCTGTACATTTCATTTATTGCCCCCCCCCCCCCCCCCCCCTCAAAGCAAAGAAATGAGAAGTCATTTGGCAGAGCTTTCTCGTTAAGGGTAGGGGTTCCAAGTAATATCTAATAATAAGAGGCTTTTGTTTGGAAAGATTGACTTTCCGTTATTTATCCTCTATCCTATGTAACTCAACAGTCAGTATTCTCAGCATTCGTTGAGTACTTAAACGTTTTACGTTAATAGTTGTATATAACTTTATTATACAATATAATAATCCTGGTGGGATGACAAAAAACTTGTCTAACAAACGATTATCCTAATCCCTCAGCGATTTATTGTTTGAGCCCCGAAGAAAAATCTCATGGGTGCAATAATGAGGTCAAATGGGTTGAAAAACGAGTCAAATAAATTGCCTACAAGACCGGGCAACTAAAATAGGCCTATGAGAGGTCAACTATACGTAATCAATCGTCATTTGTTACATTCAATCGCTTTGCGATTAAAAAATCTCTTCCGATGTTTGTATATGAAAATTGGTCGGCTAGTGCCATTTAATTACGATACCAAACATACCGTTGACACAAGGCTTGGTGACAATCCTCGAAACCACCGCCACAAATCATCTGCGAGATGATATTTGATCCGACTCGCCTTCCTTTGTTGTGATTAGGCTTTGCATTGGTAAATACAATTTGTTCAATTCCAATTTCCATAATTGGTAAACCAATGGTGGTTTCCTGATTCCTGAAGCGTAAACTTTTAGGATACGAAGTATCAATTTCATGCGCCCATTATTTGACGTATCTAACCTTTATTGTATTTTATTAGGTCATTTACTATACTGCCCACTGTGAAGTAGATTTCAAAACCTTTTTCTACCTACCTTAGAAGAGTGAAGATCCGATACGGTCATATCCAAAACTTCTTTCGTGGGTCCTCGTTGACAAAAGCAAATATCTATGATCATTTTAATGATCAATCCTTTGTATATTTGCACCAATCGCCATTAAAGCCCCGCGAGGGCTGATATATATTTGCACCATTTCCCCGTGGGGACGGTTGTTATCAAAGCCCCGCGAAGGCTGATATATATTTGCACCATGTCTCCGTGAGGTACTGTTGTAATCAAAGCCCCGCGAGGGCTGATATATATTTGCACCATTTCTCCATGAGGGACGGTTGTAATCAAAGCCCCGCGAGGGCTGATATATATTCGCACCATCTTTTCCGTGAGGGACGATTGTAATCAAAGCCCCGCGAGGGCCGATATATATTTGCACCATTTCCCTGCGAGCGACAGCTGCGCGAGGGATGTTTGTAACTAGAAATAAGTAGGGCCTGCCAAAAAATGCTTAAGAGACACCCTGCGAGGGTGAATTTGACCTGGCTAACCCCTGCGAGGAGTAGTGGCCACATTTATGTATTCTGCTTCGAGCAAGAATACACCTTAGTGCTAATATAAAAATAGCAGTAAATAATCATTTAAATAATATAGCAATTAACAAGGTCCTTTAACTTATTTTCCAATGTTAGCGACATTTAATAAATTCATAATTCAAATCAATTCACTAAATTTTAAAATGAACTTCGATTCATATTTATTTTTGTTCATGCAATCGATGTAACATTTAGTTGCTTTATATCCGTTAACATTCCTTACGAACGCAACCATACCGTCGTAGGACGTTATAATATTTAATTGCACAAAATAATCTCCACTCACCCGCAATTTTTTACTTTTTGTCAAGGTGTACAAGTTTATAATATTATTCTAAAACGTTAGAAGTGAATTGTAAATCCTTTGAAATAAGTGTATCTAAATCTAATTAATTATATTAAGATATCTCGATAATTATTATACGATAACCCTTTCAGCACAAGTTCAGTAAACCAAAGAATTTAATTGTAAAATTTTTGGTACTTACTCGTTTTAACAAAAAAGTTGCATCATTTGAACATAGGAAACGTAATTTTCAATCAAATTAGCCGTGTGTAATATGTCTATTTTCACATAAAAACGGATCAGAATAATACTCATAAAAGGACACGTATAGACTACGGATAGTTTTGAATGTGTGGAACATTCATGGTACGTATCTACTATACATGAGCGAATTCCATCATTATTCAGTTGAGCGGTAACTCCCGTACGATTTATAAAATAATATCACAACGTGTTCTGACATGTCGTGACTTCTTGGAGCTGACTCATCTCGTTCGATAATTTTTAGTAATAAACTATGATAGGAATTCCGAACCGTTCCTAGCGATAACGACAATGTAATAAAGTCGTAGCAATGGATTGTATGCCTGTAAAGCTTTGAGTTGGCTCATATCCATACTAAGTATTAATTGTAATTTTTCCACGAAAAATTCACTTGTACCCTTGTAATAAAAACACATTATTAAAAATGAAATAAAATATTAAAAATATCTATATACAAGAGAGGGTATTTGATATATCATATCAAATAATCACAAAAGTAATATTAACGATTCGAGTAAAGCCGAACGGTAACACCGTTAAAATAGCTTTACTCACAGTATTAAAAATTCAAATATTAATTAGTACATATTGCATAATGAAATATTTCAAAAGAAAAGTTACTATTTCAAGTAAAATGTAACGGTTGTATCGTTAATTTTAAATATCTTTATTCATGCTATTAAGTATTTAAGCATATTGAAAAATAAACTATTGCTGAAGGATTCATTAAAAACCTCAGCATTTTAAATAAAGTCCAACGATTATACCGTTGACTTTAAAGATTTTTACTCATTTTTAAGTAAAATATTATTAGAATAGATGTAAAAATAACTCACTGTACCGATCCGACGGGATACACTTTTTAACACTTTTAGCACTTGCTTTAAGCAATACTTAATACTTAATAGCACCAAGGTTGTAGTCTTGTAGACAACCTTCTCGCGGCGGAAGCTAGACGCCAATGAAGAAGATCAAGCGCCTGCACATTATCGTGCGCCGGCCGCGCCACCTGGTGGGAGGTGTGCCGTGTGCGAGAGAGATAGCATATATACAACGAGAAAGAGAGGGAAAATAGGCGGAAAAAGCTAGGTACCTTCTCAATAAGTAAGCTTCAAATTACGGTCAAGTGTTTAATAACAATATAATTTCTATGCGTTGTTGACTCCACAACCATAAAGAAGAAAAATATGCTGATTGAAATTGAATTGAAAACAAATATTGACTTTTTATACTATTTTAATTAACAGTCTTTGTTACATAAGTCTTACTCATGACCTGGAGCAATAGTTGAAAGAAATACGAATAAAAAGTATTCATTTTAAACTTACTCGTATATTTCTTTTCAAAAACAGTAAGTTAACAGTAAGTAAACTCTACGCTTTTAATAAATTTGTTCGCGCATAAATTAAATACTAATTAATTATAAAAAATAAAAGGTAGATGAGAAAATTATTAAACTTTAAAGTTAATTATGCCTTTCTGTAGTGGAAAATGCAAGTATTATTTACCTTAGAAGAGAAAAGGAATTATTATTAACATTATAAAAGGGTAAGTTTTTGAGGATGAATAGTTCTCTTTCACTTAGTTTGGATCTAGATGAAATTATGAGAGAAGTAGCGGGCTGAAGCTAGTCTAATATAGGTATATTACAGCATCAGTATAGGTCGATAAGAATATATTCATTACTAGCTTCCACCCGCGGCTTCGCCCGCGTGGTGTTTTGATAAAAGGTAGCCTATTTTCTTTCTCAAGGTCTAAAGATTGTCTGTGCTAAATTTCATCAAAATCGGTTAAGAGATTTAAGCGGGAAAGCGTAACAGACAGACAGAGTTACTTTCGCATTTATTATATTAGTAGGGAAGTAGGGAATTAACCACTCTTAAATATTTTTGCTATATATAAAAGAGCCCATGGATTAAGCTCTTTATTGAGGTCAGATAACCTTTAATAGAATTATCGGATTTGATTGTCCTGTGTGATGGACAGGAAATGTTTTTCTCATAAATAATTCTTGGTCATAACGTAAATACTCACCCTCAATAAGACTCAAACTGAAAGCCCATGAGTCGATTTATATAAAAAGGTAGTCAAAAAATAAATATAAATAAAATAAATAAATATGGACAATTTCCACACATAAGTAATAAACAACAGTTATTTAAAAGGCTCTCCCAAAACTGCCTAGATCCTTTAAATTATAAAAAAAGAAGAAGTGTATTTCATATTATTGCTATAGATCATCAATTCTTAATATAGATTAAGTTGCCTGAAGGCTTTGACTTATTGCCGGTTATGTAACAATATTTGTGGTTTTATAAATTTCGGATAAATAAATTATCTTGTATGGAAGTTATCTTCAAAACTTCTTTCAAAGCGTTTAACCTTAAAAAATAAAGATAAATCGCGATTCCTCTTAAAATAAATTTGAACAAATCCTTTTTACAAAACGTTCGAGGGTTTTCCGTAAAACACATTGGGCTTTCATCGAATATATCTTACTTTACAATATAATCCCTCGGGTATAATGAGAAGGAAATATTTACAAAGGCTGAGGATCGGACCTTGAGGATTAAGAATTGTGCTTACTTTACCATAATGCAAACGCTTTCAATTTGTTTGTTATTTTTAATTGTGTATTCCCGAACGGTTTATATTGAAAACTTGTTATTGTTGAATTACCAGAATGTGATTATAACTTTGATATAATATAATGAATACTAGAACTTCGTTTTCTAAGATTTAAAATATCAGAGAATCAGTTTCAACATCAGAAAAATGTTGCTCTTCTTAATTGATACTTTTTACCGGCCATCAAACACAGAACATCTAAACTGTAACTCTAATAATATTATTCTAAAGTTTTATTATTCTAAAGAAGCGGTCACAACTTCAAATGCATATAATAATAGGCTATTCATTCCCGTGAGTAGCTAACAAAAGCATACCTTACAAAACGTAGAACATGTAAGGAACTTTCAGTATAGTGCACCTAAACTCTAGATAATTCCCGGATCCCGTTAACTAATTGAAGCGTACAGCGCTGCACGGTAAGGCCGTCTAATTGCGGACGTCAAAGTGGTCTCAAGTGCAGAAGTAATAAAGCGCTTTGAGCGCTGCAGGTGACGCGGGGACACTATCACTAACCGCTTTATGGTGGAATTAAATTCAGTTTGTTACATGTACGACTTTACCACAGTATTACAATATTACTTTACTATGTAAATGAATTATGTCGGTGAAAGATTTTATCCTCGTTATTTTTAGTTTTATTCGTTTCAAATCAAATTGTTCAGTTCAATTTCATATACTTATCTATTATAAAAAAATAAAAAACTAAATGTTAAGAAAGATTTTAGTTTTACCTATACAATAAAAGCTTTAAGCTACTTTACATGGATTTATATAACACTTTCTTATCGTTGGTTTTTCATTTCAAAAATATGTAATTATGTTGCCCTCTTTATTTTATGAACATAATACTATATTCATATTTTTTTCTTCTTAAATTAACGCGTATGTATTCTTGAACTGTGTTGTATTCCTGAACATGTATAAACGTTAAGAAATGAAACATTTTACTCTTATCTCACAATTTTCCATATTAATCCATACTAATATTATAAATGCGAAAGTAACTCTGTCTGTCTGTCTGTTACTCAATCACGCCTTAACTACTGAACCAATTTGCATGAAATTTGGTATAGAGATATTTTGATACCCGAGAAAGGACATAGGCCACTTTTTATTGCGAAATATGTACAATAATATTATGTAGTAGTTAATAATAATTATCAAATCTTTTTTATTTCTTACTTTTCCGTTTTTGAAGTCGGTTGTTTTTAACGCAGTTATTTTTATTTAATACGTTTTAGTGTATTTTTCAACACGAATCAAACGAGCCCAAATTCGATAAAGTTGAGTCAATATTACTGAGTTCCTATGGCCACCTTCCGATTCCATCATCAAATCAGCTTCATGTCATGATAGTGTTTCATCGCTATCAAATTTACATACGTATACAAAATTTCAGCTCAATCCGTTACCGGGAAGTGAATCAAAGTTATTTGCTACATGTCAACTTAGTCATCGAGTACAGACAAAAATGCTCATAAAATAAAAACTACTGGGCCTATCCGAAAAAACATACGGTGTACGGTGTACATAGATAAAAAAAAATATACCGGCCGAATTAATAACCGCATAAAATCGCATGGAGAGCTTAATTTTCATTAAAGGCTCTAATCGCACGGAAAGCTAAATTTTCACAAAAAAGCTCTAATCGCACGGAGAGCTTAATTTTCACAAAAAACTCTCATCGCACGGAGAGCTTAATTTTCACAAAAAGCTTTAATCGCACGGAAAGCTTAATTTTCACAAAAAGCTCTAATAGCACGGAGAGCTTCATTTTCGCAAAAAGCTCTAATCGCACGGAAAGCTTAATTTTCATAAAAAGCTCTAATCGCACGGAGAGCTTAATTTTCACAAAAAGCTCTAATCGCACGGAGAGCTTAATTTTCACAAAAAAGCTCTAATCGCATGGAGAGCTTAATTTTCATAAAAAGCTCTAATCGCCCGGAAAGCTTTATATTCACAAAAAGCTCTATTCACCTGGAAAGCTTAATTTTCACAAAAAAGCTATAATCGCATGGAGAGCTTAATTTTCACAAAAAGCTCTTATCACACGGAAAGCTTAATTTTCACAAGAAGCTCTAATCACACAAAGAGCTTAATTTTCACAAGAAGCTCTAATCACACGGAGAGCTTAATTTTTATAAAAAGCTCTAATCGCACGGAAAGCTTAATATTCACTAAAAACTAATCGCATGGAGAGCTTAATTTTCATTAAAGGCTCTAATCGCACGGAGCTTAATTTTCACAAAAAGCACTAATCGCACGGAGAGCTTAATTTTCACAAAAAGCTCTAATCGCATGGAGAGCTTAATTTTCACAAAAAGCTCTAATCGCACGGAGGCTTAATTTTTCAAAAAAGCTATAATCGCACGGAGAGCTTAATTTTCATTAAAAGCTCTAATCGAACGGAAAGCTTAATTTTCACAAAAAGCTCTAAACGCATGGAGAGCTTAATTTTCACAAAAAGCTCTAATCGCACGGAGAGCTTAATTTTCACAAAAAGCTCTATTCGCAAGGAAAGCTAAATTTTCACAAAAAAGCTCTAATCGCACGGAGAGCTTAATTTTCACAAAAAACTAATCGCACGGAGAGCTTAATTTTCACAAAAAGCTCTAATCGCATGGAGAGTTTAATTTTCACAAAAAGCTCCAATCGCACGGAGAGCTTAATTTTCACAAAAAGCTCTATTCGCACGGAAAGCTAAATTTTCACAAAAAAGCTCTAATCGCACAGAGAGCTTAATTTTCACAAAAAGCTCTAATCGCATGGAGAGCTTAATTTTCACAAAAAGCTCTATTCACACGGAAAGCTAAATTTTCACAAAAAAGCTCGTAATCGCACTGAGTGCTTAATTTTCACAAAAAGCTCTAATTGCATGGAGAGCTTAATTTTCACAAAAAGCTCTAATCGCACGGAGGCTTAATTTTTCAAAAAAGCTATAATCGCACGGAGAGCTTAATTTTCATTAAAAGCTCTAATCGAACGGAAAGCTTAATTTTCACAAAAAGCTCTAATCGCACGGAGAGCTTAATTTTCACAAAAATCTCTAATCGCACGCAGAGCTTAATTTTCATTAAAGGCTCTTATCGCACGGAGAGCTTTATTTTCACAAGAAGCTCTAATCACACAGAGAGCTTAATTTTCATAAAAAGGTCTAATCGCACGGAAAGCTTAATATTCACTAATAAAAATAACTGCGTTAAAAACAACCGACTTCAAAAACGGAAAAGTAAGAAATTAAAAGATTTGACATTATTATTTACTACATATTATTTATATGTGCTATTTATTAAAAAGGTTTGATGTCGGTGCACGGGCTTAATACTAAGTGCTTAATGTTCGGCACCAACTTCAAACCTATTTAATAAATAGCACATCCATACTAATATTATAAATGCGAAAGTAACTCTGTCTGTCTGTCTGTTACTCAATCACGCCTTAACTACTGAACCAATTTGCATGAAATATGGTATAGAGATATTTTGATACCCGAGAAAGGACATAGGCCACTTTTTACCACGGTCGAAGCCGGGGCGGACCGCTAGTTATATATAAAATTACCCTACAATCTCACAAACTTTTAAATAACTAAACACCTGTAGCATAAACTGAAGTCGAGTATGGAAGAACACGTCGCGTCTGCCATAAGCATCCATCTCATTCAAATTTGTCAGCAAGTTTTTATTACTCGCTTGTCTTACGGCTCCAAGATATCCATTAACCGACACTTGACGACCTCTACTATGCAGAACTTGCAGCTGTGGCTTACATTTCATTTTAATATTTTTGCATTGTTATTAATAAATTGGACACTACGTCTGAAGAAATACAATGAATTAGTTTTTGAACATTGTTATTTTATATGATTTGTCTTTATTGCGTAATATAGGAAGCTATCGTTTTTATTAATGTGCTGTTTGTATAAATTTAAATCGTGTAAATTAAAAAAAATGTTCTGCAGTGACATTTAGAAATAAAAGATTCAACTTGGAGTCAACTAATGATATTGAAACGTGTATACATATTTAAATACTACAGATGTTATTGAAAATAAAATGCAACATAATGAGTTCTTAGATTTGAATTGAAAATATAAAGAAAAATAAACACAGAATGGAAATGGAAATGCCATTGTAATTATAATTCAATTCAATTACCTAATTGAAGTTAGCTGTAGTAGTAGTACCTCAAGACAATAATACGTACCTACGTATTATTGTCTTGAGGTAAAAATGGTTAGACATACGTTATGAACAACGTTAAATAAGTGCACACAATATTGAAGAAAGGAGATGAAACTATGCATCCTAGGAGTAGTCTACACTTTTTTTCCAGTTCATAACATATTATCTAGCTATAACAGTTTACTTATAGATAAATGTGCTGTTTCACACAGAGCAAGCAGCCTCGCGAAGCATTTTCCGCGCGAAGCAGCTCGGTCTATGTGGACGTGCCTCGGCCGAGGAAAGCGTGTGCCGCCCGCGCGATTTCCCGCGTAAATTTTTTCTCGAAGCTGATCCGCTCGTTGTGGATCCGCCTATTTAAAATGATAACATTTCATATAGTAATTTTTAACACAAAACATAAATAAAACTTAAAATCCCCGACAAAAATACAGAATTTCGCATTAAAATATGAAATTTCATTCGCAAATAATGAGTCGATATTGGAAATGCCTCCGACCGCAAGTTAAAAGAAAAAACATTATTTCGAAAGGTTTTTGCATTTAATATTTATAGATATCGCATTGAGTACAAATACTGTTACAACTTTAGCGTTCAAACGCTTTGTGATTGATTATGCCTTGTCGGTTGCATTGTAGATACTTATTCATTTTTGATCTTTATTGTGCCTTTTTAAAATATCGAAGATATATTCTTCATATTTATTGTTAACACAAAAAGTCGTTAACACAAAATATATTGTTGCCAAGCTTTATAACAAAGGGTATAAAGCTCAGCAACAATATTTGTTTGAGGTATTTCAAAGTCCCTTACATCCATACTAATATTATAAATGCGAAAGTAACTCTGTCTGTCTGTCTGTTACTCAATCACGCCTAAACTACTGAACCAATTTTCATGAAATTTGGTATCGAGATATTTTGATACCCGAGAAAGGACATAGGCTACTTTTTATCCCGGGAAAATGACGCAATCCCGGAAATCCCACGGGAACGGGAACTATGCGGGTTTTTCTTTGACTGCGCGGGCGAAGCCGCGGGCGGAAACCTAGTATTTTATATTTAACAGTTAATGTATGCGGTTCGCTGTTTTCTTATGTGAAAATAGAATTCAATCGTTTTTTATTGAATATTATCTTTTGTTCGATTCTTAGATTTCATTGAAATGCAAAATATTCATAAGTGATAATTTTGCGTTTGAATAAATAGGTTAAAAGTTGTAAAACGACTATTTTATTTTTCCCATGTAATTTCTCAATTTTTGATAATGAAAAAGGCAATAACGACAAAATAATTGGAATCTAATATATAACTTTTGTCGCAAGCGTTTATCGCATTAAATCCAATCCTAACGCATTAAAACGCGTTCCCAAAATGACCATTAGAATATTCCCATTTGCAAAGTATTATATTGATAATACTTCGGCTTCCACTCAAGTAGACTCTGATAAAAGCGATCGATTCAATCCACAAAGCCTTAAACAATAGGAAAGAAGTCACTAATTGGGCATTCAGGACAAATTAACTGCCCTTTCGACCTCATTTATACGCAAATGGTTATGAAGAGTAATTTCAAGTTAACTGTAAATTCTTCGAAGGGGATGAGAGCTTCGTAGAGATGGTTTAGCTTTTGCAGTGTTGAAGTTTTCGAAGAATTTGATGTTCCGGGATGTCCGTAAAAACATAAAAACATTTGTCAATTTAACGGTATGGTTATTTGATTATTTTTTACATTAAAACTTAATTTCAGGTCGATTCATTATTATTTTTATATATTATAAAGTATTAACTATTACCTTTTATACCTTTGCTAACATAATAAAATCAACTCAAATATCAATTAATAGTTTAATAAATCCCTCATTGGTCTTCATCAAATACCGTCATCAGCCTTTTTTAACCGATTTCAAAAAAAAGGAGGAGGTTCTCAATTCAGCGAGTTTTTTTTTCAATCAGCATGCTTCGTTTCAATAAATATTCGTCTTTCAAAAACATTAATATGAACCTAAAATGTAGTTTTAAGCTTGATACATAAAAATAAGCTGATATTTATTTTCATTTAAGTTACAATTCAATTTATTTTATTTGCATATGATTGCTTTTTTCAAGAAAACCGTCTGACAAGTTTCTTAAAAAAGGTAGAAGTTATTTATTTTCTAAATTAATATGAAGTGCCTTTTAACTGCTAAAAAGTTTAGCTATTATTTTGTTTAACGAGAAAATTATGAATTGGATAAAATAGATCAATTATTGCAGAATACATCTTAAATTATTATTAAATGTCTAATAGAAAGATGGATTATTTGTTCGAAAATTTTCCAGATACTAATATAATATTATCATTAATTAATTCAAAGTAGGTTTTTATGGAATATTGATTAAATGTCTTTGACATTTTAATATGTTGTTAGGCAGTTTTCAACAGTACATCCCGTAAATTATGTTCATGTATACCTACGTAAAAGTAGCAAAAGCACATGTACTGTGGAAATCTGTTTATGGTCGGTTAATATTATATTCTGTTTCAAAAAAATTGTCCCTCAACCGTCTACATCCTAAAATTTATCAATGTAAGTAAAAAAAAATAGAAAATCTTGAAATGTTGTATAGTGATATCACAGTATTACAATATTATTTCCTAGTGATATTGTGTATGCTCAAAACCGCCCTTGAGCGCTCGTCGAGTTACCTACTGTTTGAATGTTGATAGACAACAGAGACACGATGAAAATAAATCGTCAAAACACGACACTTATTAGCTGAAATGAGACCTTACCTCTCTTCTTAAAAATAATTCCAAGTAGCATTTTATTAAAGTAAAAAATTAATTAAGTTCCGTAATATGCCGGCAGAGACGGACCCAAATAACAAATAATAAAGACGCGGTAAGCAATTTTCAACCTTTAACCTTTACGATAAGATTTATTTTAGTTATTCGAGCGTGGCTAATATTTCGGCACTTATTTAAGTATGAAATGAATTAATTAACTCATATTATATGAAAGTGTTACCTTCAGAACCTAAAATGGCGTGATGGGGCTAATTATGATTTGGTTCACACTTCAAAAACAAATTTTGTCGAACATAATTCCGTTTTATGGGAGCGAAGCGAAGTTTTATCTTAATTAATGGCCTCAATGTTATGATAATTGGCATATTTTCGAGGAAATACAATATCCATGAAACCGTTTCAGTTTTGATGTTGTATCAAAATAAAGGCACCCAAAAAAATTTATATAAAAATTCAATCAATATCTGATATTTTTATAAGCACATTGAAATGCTTCTTGTTACTTTCGTTTATTTGCGTTTAAATAATAATTAAATGTTTCTGTTCTTCAAAAATTTAAATAATAAAAAGTACCAATTTATTCCTTAAATTTAACAATAAATTTATTACGACAAATTAAAAACAGCAACATAAGCAGATCAAATAAGCACTAAAATATACAACATTTTGTTTAAACCAGCTTTACAGACCACTAAACGAGGTTCCGCCGCATCCTATACCACAAATCGTTTAAAATAATTCAAATATAGCAATCAATTGTATTTAAGACACACAATTTAACTTTAAATTTATACTGCAACACTAAATAATTACAAAGGAAAATACAGAATTTAGAAGCCAGAAACAATATTAAAGAATTTGATAATAAACTCGCCTAACTTCGCCTAGAACAAGAATCCATTCAAAAACTGTCCAGTATTGTAAGAACAAGACTTTTCTTTACTAGCAGAAAAGTGTCAACGTGGATGACCCATTAAGGTCCATTACAGGCAACATGATCGCCCCTGAATATCTTTGCATAACCAAACACTGCCTTACTTTTCGTGACGACTCATTGAGAGCTTCATTATGGAAATAAATGAGTTGAAAACTGCACCTTGGTGATTGAATAAGGCTTTTTTGTTTTGTCTTCGAATTAGCTATGTTTATATTAGTGTGCGTGTTGTGTTAGCGTGAGTGTGTGTATGTGAGTGCGGTGTGTATACTATTATGTATGTGTGTGGGTGTGAGTTGGTTAATACCTATTAGATTAATTCTAGCGCAGTTTTTTGTCTACATTTGCTTTATATTATTTAACTAGCTGCTCCGCACGGTTTCACCCCCGTGGCTCCACTCTTGTTGGTCGTAGCGTGATGATAATATATAGCCTATAACCTTCCTCGATAAATGTGCTATCTAACACCGAAATAATTTTTCAAATCGGACCAGTAGTTTCCGTGATTAGCGCGTTCAAACAAACAAACAAACTCTTCAGCTTTATAATATTAGTATAGATAAAATACTTAATATTTTGGTACGACTGACATTAGCCTAACTTTATAATACCATATAATACCCAAACTAATAATAATACTGCCGTACTTTTGACTGAACTTCAAACAAACCTTGAAACATCTGCTGTATTTACACAAAGTTGTTGAGCCGTTAATCCCCAATATTCCTGAATATAAATATTTATCTCTAAACAAGAAAATAATATTGGATCATTTGTATCAATCCGTAGCAAGCCAGACGGTGGAATTAATGCGTAGAGACTCGGCAGCCGCTGGCGACCCGACGCAATAATACAGGGTGTCTCATAAGTACCCAACGATTTCATGATGCAAAAAATTTAACTAATTATTGGTTTTAAAATATAATATTGACAAATTTAATAGAAAACAAAAGGAATTTTTATTTTTTGAAGATTACATCGTTGAGATGGCGTCCATTACGATGCCGACATTCTTCGAGTCTTTGGTGAAAGTTTCTGAAAACTTTCTGAAGAAGAGGTCTATCTATGGACGCAATTTTTTCTCCGATCTTGGTCTTCAAGTCGTTCAAAGTTTGCGAAGAATTTTCATACACATTTGACTTAAGATACCCCCATAAAAAAATCGGGTGGCGTCAAATCCGGGCTTCTGGGGAGCCATTCAATGTCACCCCTTCTTGAAATGACTTTTTCGGGAAACAATTGGTGTAGGGCTTCAGTTGAGTGGTTAGTTGTATAGGATTTGGCTCCATCCTGTTGGAACCATGTCCTGACATTATAATGCTCACATTCTTGAAGCTCTGGCTCGAAAAAGTTGCGTAGCATGGCCACCTAATGCTTATTTGAGGTTGACGTCGCACCGAACTTGCCACCAACTCAATGTTTTCATCCGTTCTTACACTTCTTGGGCGCCCAGATTTCTTGCTTCCTGTTGTGTTTCCGGTAGTGTTGAAACTCCGGATCCATGAGAGTATGGTAGAGTTGCTGGGCGTTTCATCAATATGCCTCAATCGATAATTGAGACGATACAGGCGCCGTCGATTTATTGTTTTGAAAATAGGCGCGAACGCAAAAACCGCGTTGCTCTCCCGTGAACGACATGGCGGCAACTAAAAATCCTTGGAACGCGCTAGCTAATGCCGCACTCACCGCTCCCATCAGTTGCGCCGGCTAGTCTAGACACGCTTTTGAAATCGTTGGGTACTTATGAGACACCCTGTATTTGTAAGTTATATTTTATGTATAATAAATAATTAATTGGTGCCACAAAAGTTGTTTATGTTGTATATAAGATTTACAAGTTTTCTGTTTCCTTATTATTTGGGGAAAAAAAGCCTTATATTATTTAAAAAACAAAGTGATTATCTACCGTGGTTTCCAAGCACTTATAAAAGTAATCAAGGAATATTGAATAAAAAACTCCACTTAATATATCTCAGAGTTTAATACGAAAATTGTTTTGTAGAAAAACAAGAAATGGGCAAATTGCGTAGACGTCTTTTGTTATTCTTGCGCAAACTACGAGCAAAGCGCTTCCGAGAATTAGTTTGAGATGCAATTGGAAAACTCATCCATCATTCGTGAAGATTAACTAACTTTCGAGGGAAATACTTTGGGATATTGACACAGCTCCCTCTTTTTATGTGGGAAGTGACTTGACTCGTTTACTTTTTGCGGTATGAAGCACCCTACGCACGGGATGAAAGTTAAAACGGAATAAATCTATACTAATATTATAAAGCTGAAGAGTTTGTTTGTTTGTTTGTTTGAACGCGCTAATATCAGGAAATACTTGTCCGATTTGAAAAATTCTTTCGATGTTAGATAGCCCATTTATCGAGGAAAGCTATAGGCTATATATCATCACGCTAAGACCAACAGGAGCGGAGCAATGCGGGTGAAACCGCGCGGCACAGCTAGTATATTATAACTTCGTATCGCCGAACAGTCAATATGTCTTGTTACCTCTTAGCTGAACTAATTTAGGCTTTGATGTAAGACAACGATACGAAATAAAAATTAATATACTTAGATGAATATATCAAAGTATTTTATTATTCAGACCTTAACAGCTTTGATTCTGGGGTAGAGTCGGTAGAGATCAACCTAATATAATATTATAAAATGGAGATATTTACCAGTAAAGAGGTATATTGTTAAATTGTTTTATGTACCATTTTCATTTAAATACCATAATGCAAATTTTCGACAGCTTAGGTTCAATAGCTCTACAATATTAAAATGCATAATTATTACAGATCATTGTAAATTTTTAATTTACAAACAAAATACTACCCCTGTAATCAACTTTAGAGTGGTGTAAGTTTAAACAGTCAGTGTGCCTAGTGCCTACCCCATATAAAATGTTAAGAAATAGCGCCAAAACTAAACAGCCACAACAAATAAAAGTTACATTTTGTACACGATAAAGCGCCAAAAGAAATGCAACGTTAAATAAATATACGTTTCCTTTGAAGTCGCGTGGAAAACGGCACGAAAACATTACCGATTCAAAAGCGATACAATATTCATACGTGTTTCCTTGTTTAGGATACAAACACACACGCACACTACACGTTGTATATTTATGAACAGACGATAGTTTGGTTATATGTAAATAAATAAGAGGATAAAGAACACGAGAGTGACAAGGTTAAATGTTTGGAACAAATAAAGATGCTATATTTCCTGAGATGGTGTAGAATACTTATAGCATATCTTAATATGTATAAATCTCCTAGTCCTCAATGGACTCCTAAACCACTTAACCGATCATAATAAAATTCGCACACCATGTGCAGTTCGATCCAACTTGATTAGGATAGTTTAAACATGTAGGTACCACGGGCGAAGCCGGGGCGGACCGCTAGTATTCTAGTATATTATGATTGGCTGCCATAGAGCTATTTCCCGGAAGTGGATAATAATTGTTATAATGATATGCACTGATGATGTTGATGAAATTACAATTTTCATAAAATGGGCACTATTTCGGTTTGACATATCTACCTATGTACTTTTTGAGGGATAAAATTATCCATCTATAGTTTCTACATGCAAAATATTCGCGTAAAATCAAACAAGAAAACAGGCAAACTTAATAGTATCCTCTAGGGTTGTTGAGGATTCCTCTTCCGCTTCCTCATAATGCGGAAGTTCCGCAATTTTTTGGGTTCCTCTACCGTTACCGCATCCTCAAAAATGAAAATAAAAAAATCCTCTTCCGCTATCGCTTCCTCAAAATTTAGAAGAAATTTATGAGGATGCTGATCCGATCGGGCGGCGAATTTACAAAGCCTAGGTATTTAAACTATGTATTTGAGTTACGAGTCGGACTCTACTAACGAACAAGAGTAGAGTCTTGCCGCCATATTTATATCTGCGCCTAACACTTATCTCTAAACATAATAATATAACATTTTGTCTCATTCTCAGAAGAAACATATTTTACCAAATAATGTTTGTCAAAAGTCATTTTGAATTAAAAAACAAACAAGTTGTTTAAGCTTACATAATAATATCTACCAGTTAGTTTTTTTTTGTGGAAATCGCCTAATGTCGCTTCTGGCACTGATATAGATTAGGTTTTTTCTGTGGGTTTTTTCGAGTAATATGCATAAACAAAAGCTCATCTGAGTCCGGCTCGTGACTCAAATAGTATAGTACTTACAGGCTTTGTAAATTCGCGATCGGGCGAGCTAACCTCCCCTAACCTTAAACATCAATATGTAGAGACAGGAGAATGGCTTTTGTTTTAATTTTTAATTTTAAAAGTTTTTGTTTTTTAATTTTGATTATAATTTCCTATCATCCTCATCCTCATCCGCTTCCTCTTCCGCTTCCTCATCCGCATCCTCTTCCTCAAAAAAATATCCTCTTCCTCATCCGCATCCTCTAAATTTGTGTGTGAAAATTCCTCTTCCTCCTCCTCTTCCTCATAATCACTTCCTCAACAACCCAAGTATCCTCCGACTCCACGATTTTGTTTATAAAGTTTAAATATGAGAATAACATTATAAGTTTTTTCTATGTGATCGTTTTTTTTATATCATATTTTTACAAGCATTATCCCGCGACTTGATTCGCGAGGTATCCAGTTGAAACGTACTCTATGTGCAAAAACAGACTATAATCAAATTTCATATAGATCTAAGTTTTCCAATACTTATCTATTTCATATACCTACCTTCAAACCAAAATTTAAATAATTCCTTCGTATTAGCTACAAGGAAACCTCAGAAAAAACGCCATAAATAAAGATACATTTTTCTCAGAACGCATTTTTGTATGACAGTTGTTTCTCGGAAAGTTCTCGAAGAAATGTTCGATATAAAAAGGTTTTCACGTCATCAATAGAGACTGCGTGTAATCGATGGAGAAACTTTTTGAATAACTCCAACAATTTCAATAAGAGCGCGCTCTGTAATATTTTAATACCTTTCTTGCGTCTATCTCCAATGAAAAAGAAAGTATTTTGTGTTATAAATAATGTATACAATAATTTTCTGAGTATTTTATAACACTTTATTAAATTTTCATTTAAATACAAATAATTTATTTATTAGGGAATGTGGAAAGAAACTACATAATGTAGTTTATTAAAACGTGTTTAGTCATGGTAAACAAAATAGATAAGTGGTTATTATTATAATAGGTAAGTATTATTTTGTACTTTTATACAGCCGAGATTTCTTCAAGAATAACGGACTCTTTCCTAATAATAGAAACACAATAGATAGGTAGATACTTTATAGCTATCAAGGGAAAGTGAATAAAAATCTCAGTAAAGATAAATTAAATATACAGTATTCAATTATAGTACTTTTATTTAACGAGGTTCGCTTGATAGCACTTTATTTTTATCGAGCTCATGACATTTCCCATTTACATTGTAAATACTACACTATTATTATTTTTACCCTGAAGCCTGGTTCGTTTACAACATATAAACACTGGTGAAGAAAATGTATTTTCTAAGCTACTTCGTTAACTTTGTATAATAATATGTTTTCATAGACTTAACGCTTTCTGTTTACTAATTACTAATTTTAGAAGGCTCCGTATAATTATTAAGGTTATGTTAGAAGTAGTCTTAGAATATGTTAATCATCCTATAAATAGTGAAACTTTGTAACTAAGCAAGAACATTCATAGGAAATTCTAATTAAAATTCTAAATACGCCTCCTGAATTATTAATGTAAGTAATTTGAAAGCATTTGGATTTCTGCGAATTTCCAAATATAATTTATTGAAATGGGAACGTCGTAATAGAAAATGATAATATAAAAATAATTGAATTTTTAATATTACGGTCGAGGTCGTGAGAGGCGCTTCGGGATCAACTGCGCATTATAATGAGATTGACACAGGGATCGCTTGTATTTGCGTTTTGCGAATAAAAGATTTATTTCTGGCGAGGTCCAAATGGAAAAAATTATACAGGTGCCAATATTCTACGTAGTGCTAATGAAAGAATAGATGGTACGGAGAGCGCAAGGAGTCTAGCTGTAGGTAGGTACTAGTTATGACTTATTAATTTTTCAGGGAAATAAGACCGGACTAAATAGATTCGTAACTAAATTGAGAAGGATTTTATTTATTGACTATTTTTGATTGATTGGTATTCTTAGCATTATATTATGTCTGTATATGTAATAATGTAGGTAGATTGTAATTATTAAAGAAGTGTTTCATGATATTATGCCTGTATTTAAATTATTTAATGTCTTATATAAGTTTATTATGAGTCCAAGATAATATATTTCATTGAATCGTCTGAAATAAAAGACTAAGGCTAAGGCTCCTACTAAATATAAATTAACGATCAGATAGACGATAACGTTCAATGTTCATCCCTTGAGATAAGTTCTCAATAAATAAGAATAGAGCACCAATATAATATTTTAAGAGCTTTTTAATATCTTATAATTCAGTTTATCAGCCAAACGTTATTCTATATTTCTTCCTATCAGTCCTTTCTTTTCCGATAACATTGAATTATTACACCAACGTTTTCCACAATTTGAATTCCAATCAAGGAGTTAATTAAAGTCTCGAATAGCCATTAATTCGTAAACTAAGCGAACGTCAGCTTAGGTTGCCTAACGGTAATTTATACCAGGTAGTGTACCTTCTATAAATCAACCGGTATTAGGGTGTTTAGTACCGCGGGGCTCAGCACTAAATTAGCAAAGTATTAATGCTAAGCCGCTCCGAAGTGTGCTGTCACCAGTTGATCGTATCGGCGATGTAGGTCGAGTGACGTAGATAGCTTGATGGAATTCAGATTGTGGAGTTTTGTTTTATCTGGAGTTGATTTGAAGATGTTCATGTAGTTTTAGTTGTTAGATTTGCACACCTTTACAACACCTTTATAATATATTATTATTTAAGTATTATAGTAAACACTTATAGTTTAATAATTAATGTGATGTGATGCTACAGTATCCTATCTTCCAATTAAACGTTCCAATTAAGTTCAGTTAATCATAATATCTCTCATCTAGGAACAAGAACATCAAATTGTGTAGCGTACCTATGTGTATACGGAAATAAATACGCATATAAACAATAATAATTATTATATTTGGATTTAGTTCTTTTCAGCGATCGTATTTCTTCGAAGTGTCTCTACATAATTATTATACAAAACTCAGCATTCATAACTCCAACCAGCTATTACGTCATAATTTGTCCAATACAAAAAGGGATATAAAAAGGTATTTTTCAAAATGATTGATATATTTGGCGAAGATAAAAATCGGCTTTTACCAAACCCGTGCAGATTAGTTAAACGACAACTTTGATAGGTCGTTTGTTGTGCGTGATTTACGTCCATACATTCGATTATTTTTTATATATGGCGTATGAAATACGCACATTCAGCATATTAATCTTTTACCGCTAAATAAAACATTTATTGTATTTAAATTTCAAATACACAGCAGTCATAACAAATGTGTGGTATATTTCGCTTGGTTTTCGCTAAAAGACGAAATTGGTAATAAGTGACTTTAAAAAATACAATTTTGAAGTATCTATCTTATATCTGTAGCTTTATGTAGCAACTATGCAAATACTTCCAAATTTTTGAATACCACAGCCTCAAACTCACACCCAACTCTTACATTCTCACATCTAAGAGAGCTGTTAGCATCGCTACAATTTCCGCATGTCGCCGCCTCCACCTGTCTCAGCATGACAAGCAAGCATGACATACCCATTACATATTTCACATTACAGGGCCCTCGTAAAAACATCAGGTGTCATAGAGTACGTGAGGCAGATTTGTTATCTATGTTATTTATGGCGGGATCGGTTGCCTCGTGTCGAGCCAAATTACAAGTTATACATTCGCGTCAGGTCATGAAAGGACTGTTTCTATTTACGCGAAATGTAGGGCAATGGCTTTTTTCTTAATTAGGTAACAGGTGAGCGAATATGGCTGAAGCTTTTCGTAGCGCTGCCTTTTCGGTGCCAAAATGCGAAATACATTAAATATGAATCCAAGTTTGGCTGATTATTATTTAATATTTTTAGTAGAAATTACATATGCGTTTTTGGAGAGAAATAATCATAATTATTTATATTTGTATAAAACTAATCTAGTTAAAAATAAACGTAGGCATACCTGATAGTATCATAATAGGTTTACTGAGAAATAAAAACAATTGCGTTTATAAATTAAAACATTTTATATGATATCTAACATTTTAATCAAAATGGAAATTCAGTTATGCTTTATTTCTAGTTAAGTTTAGTTCTAACACGAAACATTTTCTATTATTTTATTCTGTTTGCATAAATTCAAGTTTTCAACTGAGTTAACTCATCCGCTTTGTGAAACTTTAGTGTTTACAAACGGACAATTTCATTTGTTCGCTTTAATTTTTAATGCAATAGGTACAATGAATAGTTAGCGTTAAACAACGGTTAAATACCGCTTACAACAAAAGTTTTTAGAAGAAATTCTATTCATAGGAATTGTTATTTTTAACAATATTAATATGTTTTTTTAACATTATGCATACGGCGACAAATTGAAATTTTCAAATAACTAATTTTAAAAACGGCCTTTTAATTTTAACTTGAAGGAAACTGTCGAACTTTATTTAATAGATCTTAATCATACTAATTATTGTAAAAATTGGTAAAGTGAAAGGAAAGGAAAAACATAGAAATAGTCGGTCTTTTTAATAAATAATACTTTGAAATCATATTTTTTTATTAAAATAATACGTTTCTTTTTATATTCAGTTTGCGAGAAAATAATACCGTACACGTGTATAATTCGACTGAAATGTCGTGTCAGTAGATAAGCATAATATTCTTCTCTATACATTTTTATTTCAAAACTGGATTAAGACTAATTTCAGTATTATCTAAGTATAGAAGATTTTATGAATAAGCGGAGTGAAATAGTTTCAAATAGTCAACTTACTTGGATAAAGGCAATATTTATAATATAAAATAGTTAGTGGTTACACTAGAATATAATCAAATCTTTCTTCTCTATAATATTTGTGTGCTCTAGGTACATTAAAATAAATAAATCGTTTATTTTCCTCAAACTTATAACTACATTAACAAAAAGTACAACTACAAGTAAACATAAACCAAGAGGACTGGTGTCTGCGATAGGCCGTAGCCTGTAGTGCAGATCGCCAGGCACTCCCCAATTCGAACCGCTTCAATTTTGCGAAGTACATCAATTAGAAGATTTACATATTATGTATTTGAAGTAAATAAACAAAAAAATAAGAAAAAATTACGAATTTAACAATATATAACCCTATATGTGTAGTATATATAAGAGTAGGCATGTGGTTGAGTGTATGTATGACTGTGTGTGTGAGTGTGTGTGTGTGCGTGCGTGTGAGTGTGTATGTGTATGTGTGTGTGTGTGTGCATATATGAATTTGCTACAAAATTAAATCTACAGATTTGCGCAACGTATTAATTTCTCAGTAGAATCATAATCCAGACTTCTGAGCCATTTAGAGGTTATTAATTTGCAAGCACTTGTCGTCATGGGATAAATAGATAATTTACCGTTTAACTTATTATATAAGTGACTGCCCTGAAAACAAAAGAAACGACGCGCGAATGAAGTGTTAGGAGTAAATTGATCACATATTCTGTCTAACCGACGCATATTTTTAAATTTTTGAGAATCATATAGAAGCAAATTGTGCTGTTTAAGAATTGTGTGAAGAACAAAGAGTTGACGAACTGTTAAAACATCACATTTTTCGTAGAGGGCGGTAGTCGGATGATAAAAGGGTAGGTGAGATCCAACCTTAAGAATAGCTCTCTGGGCTCTTTCTAATTTTAATATAAATGTTTTTGGAGCTCCTCCCCAAGAAGTTATACAATATGAAAGGAGGGATTGGCAGAGCGCAAAATACACAGATTTAACATTAAACATACATACTAAAGAGTATCACCTAACTAAATCTTTTCCGTACATAAAATCTCGTCTTGAAATACAATAAATATTTTACGCTTCGCTTTATGTGAGATGAAGTTATAATATTATATTTGCTGGGACACAATATAGGCCCGTAACACCTTCGTTTCGCACATAACCTTCCGCTTCTCATTGGGCTTAGTGCTCACAAAATCGTAAAATACTGTCAAGTGTGAAAAGATTTGATGGTGGTGTGGTTCCGTAGAAATTGCTACTATAGTATCAAAAGGCGCATTGGCTTTTGAATTCATTGTGACTTCGAGCTTTGCAAACCTTGTCTAAAATTTCATAATAAGTAGGTATACTGAGTAAATGCATTTTTCGTTCTTTTTGATGTCTTCTTAACGATATATAACTATGTCTTAACGTCAAAAATTAATTACCAAAATTTATTATTATTATTCTCAAGTTGTTAGGCTGTGTCACGTCAGACTAATAAAATATGGAGTCCTCCTAGGAGCATAACTTTATTCCTTTTCAGAAATTAATCTTTGTGGATTTCAACTTAAATATAATACTTCACTTATATTAAACAACAATATCATAACTGGTTGATGCTCCAATGTTTCTTTGCAAGAATTCACTAGCAATACTAAAACAAATGTAGGTAACACAACGCAAAGTCGACATAAAGAGCGCAACTTCAGGCGGAACCCCAAAAATTGCAGCTTCATTTTACAGCTAGCCGGTGTCATATCTGGTAGTGGCGATAAATTTTTATTGGCACAATACTGAAGTTGCAGTAAAACCCGTATAAAATGTAGCAAGCTTGTGTAATGGCTCGTTTATTCCCGGCTACGAATGGGCGCGTCCGGAACGGTAGTCAAACGTTCGCGTCCTTCAAGGGGATTTATTTTCCACTGCTCTAAGTTTTCTATGGTCAATTTGGTATTTGGTCAAAGGCAACGACGCGCTGCTATTTTTAATGTTCATCGTGTAATATAAATGTACGTTCACGTTTAAGATAAATATATTGAATTTGGTTTTTTAATTATTTGTTCTGTCTGACTATGAAATAAACATCTAATACCTACGTTTAATAACTTTATCTTAACGCGCTAAAGCCTAAAGGTAAACAGTCTCTGCTCCGATCCAGGTAGGTCCTGGATCCTTTCATTTAAGTGTTTGATTAATACTTTTAAATACAGTAAGTAATTTAATTATTATATGATTGAATTAACAATTTTGTGATAATAGTGTGTTATTTTTTTTTTTATACCTATGCATCTTTATCGCGATGAAATTAGAATGACTTTATATTGTTAGGCTTTTTATATTCTATTATTTCTCCAGTCACTAAATTTTAAGGTTGTTGAGTGTCGGTGCAGTATAGGCAAGAAGCGGATAGTGGTAGTTCCGAAGCAATAAAACTTCTCTCTTGCGGTATTAACCCAAATTATCGGCGCTTTAACGCGCACTCTCTAGTTCACCCAAACTTCACGGATATATTAACTTCACAGATAATTAAGAAACTTTCGAACTATGAGGCAATTCTTTAAAACAGTACAAAGCAATTTCAAATTCCCTATTCCAAAAGCGAAAAATTACAAGCGAGATTTTCACTCATCACTTCAGAAACATCAAAAATTAAAACCGTAATATAACTGAGTAGCTAATTTGAAACTAAAAGAACTTTAAGTTTCTCATCAGGGAAGTCTCGGGCAGTTTTAAAAACGAATAAATAAAGAAATAGCCGTCGCAGCACTTCCCTTAATTAAGTTGCATCTGATTCGTTGATTGCGGTTTGGTCAAACTTGTTCGAACCGACTTCTGCACTGAACTTATGCAATATTCAATTATTACTAAATATGGTTGGAAGACATATCAAATAGCTAACGAAACTACTAATTAATTTTACTAGGTAGTATTTTCATGAAGGAATAACATTATATTAAAGTAAATACGCTAGGTATTACATTGCAATGATTGCAGGCATAATTCTTTATTCTACAATTCGTCCATTGTTTTGGTAACCTAAAAAAATATTGAGCAGTATGAAATGCTTTGATTATTCTTTAAGAAAATAAAATCATGTTTAATGTTTTCTAATTTTATGCTTATTAAATGTCAATGTTCACTTCTCCTCGTCTCGACTAGCTGTGGATTACCCTTATAAGGGTCCAAATCTCCGCGGGAACATTAATAAGTTCATAATGAGGGCAGAAATAAAGCAGCAGCCGCGCAGCGCTGATCAACCTTTATTGATATTAATTGAATTGAGGATTACCTACAATCCCGGACATTAAATATTTTCCTCCAAGCCTGTACCTGCGTTATTGTTCCTCCCCGGGGATTAATAAATCACAGCGATAAATTGGCCCGTGACGTGAGCTAGCTGAAATAAATATTAGCGCTGTCATAATGTTGCAATCATTCCGGATTTATGTTGGCAGTTTTTGCCAGTTTTTTTGCGGTGTACCTACTCGAAGCGATCTTATTGTTCTATCTTCCGATACTCCCTTGTATTTATGGCAATCGAAATCCATTTTATGGCAATATTCATTTTTCAATAACGTCCCCAATAATGTCGTATCACATAGGTTTTCGGAATATTTTATTAAAAATTACCGTCACCTGGCTGCAGAGCTGGTTTTCATCAAAAAGGTAATAATAAAATGATTGGTGAACTATTAAAAATTTCTGTACGTTTTACTCTTTTGATAAATTCTAGGAACTTTTATTACTATAAAAAGTTTCATCTTTCCTTATATGAATTTAAATAATACGATTTCATTTAATAACCCAATTTTAATGTGTAACAAATACAGAAATCCACAAAGTGAATGTATAATTAAAGTATAAATTAATTTAAATACGAGCTTTTCGTTCATTTTCCAACGTAAGCCCCAGTAAAGGTTTGCGTTTAGGGAGATCGTCAAAGCGAATCGGTTCATATGCAGGTAACGTTACATATGAAAATGTGTCCAAAATAATGTCCAATAGTGGAGCGTTCGTGCATTTGGAGTATATTTAATCACATACAGTACGTTTAGGAGAATTTAGATGATTTTTCTGATAAGAGCATACAGGAATATAAGGAGTTTCATATATATTTTAAACGTGTTTTATTCCTATTTATGAATAAAAATGTATGCGTGTACTAGAGTACACACGTTAGAAGTGAAACTTCTTTATGACCTTAAAAATGTCACGAGTATGGCGTAACGCAAAAATGTCACGCGTACGGCGTAACGCAAAAATGTCACGCGTACGGCGTAACGCAAAAATGTTACACTAAATTTTTGTCCAGCCCCGATAAAGAAATTTCACTTCAACAAAAAATAAACACACACACACATTTTGTCAAACAAGATTTTTATTTAAAAAAACAAATAATTTCTTTTTAAATATTAACACAATCAAATGCAATGAACGGTTAAATTAAGTACCTAATATTAAAGTTGTTCTTTTATATCTACACTAGATTTCCGCTCGCGGGTTCGCCTGCGTTTTCAAAGAAAACCCCGCATAGTTCCTGTTCCTGAAGGATTTCCGGTATTAAAATAACCCATGTCATAATTCTGGATCTTCAGCTACCTACCAGATATACCAAATTTTATTGTGATCGGTTTAGTAGTATTTACGTGATGGAGTAACAAACATCTATCCTCAGTAACTTTCGCATTTATAAAATTAGTAGGATAAAACCTTAGATAAAACATTTTAAGCCGTGTACCAGTTATTAATTAGAATCAATATTCATATATTTGATAACAAAATAATTCATATCTGTTTTAAATACTGTCAAAACATTAAATAT
The DNA here is from genome assembly GCF_061535455.1 of Colias philodice. NCBI lineage: Eukaryota > Metazoa > Arthropoda > Insecta > Lepidoptera > Pieridae > Colias > Colias philodice. The sequence continues at coordinate 12,584,327 of NC_143100.1, forward strand.
TTAACTAAATTAATTAAAAGCTAACACGATAAAGCTAAATCGGTGAAACAACAATTAGAATTGGATTAAACATAACATGTTTTATAAATGTGTGCGTGCAATCAATTCCATACTGATGAAAAACAAAAGCATTCGTATTTAATACAAAAACACAATGACTCAACATGGAAACAATCTATTTTTTAAATCATAATCTAAGTTTAGTGTCTTTGTCCCTTAAATATGTATTTACTTTACATAATGGAATGAAACAAGATTTTAGTTACATATCAAGATTCTTCCAAAAACTTTATCTAATTAACTCTTACGTACGAAAATTTGAGATGCAACATAAATAATGACTTTTAAGATACTTAATATTAGTAGAAGTTTCTTATTCAAGAAGAAATTTATTATGCTTACATATTATGGAAAACCTACTTGTATAGCTGCATTTCTTTCCAGACCTTTTATATATATTTCAGTTCTTTTCTCTAACGCCTCACTTTACTTTTGTTCAAGAAAACCACGGGAGGTAAATCATTCTAAAGATTCGCCGTACATGGACGGAAATAGAAGGAAAGCACTCTTTTATTGGATAGTCGTATAAAAACGCGAACGTAAGATTTTTTAGGACATTCTTGGTGAAGTCCGGGTTAAGTCAAGCGTAGAATCGATAGAAGCAACTGAATTTGCTGACTGTTATTAAAAAAATACTTCCGAAATATTTTAAGTCATTTAATTTGTAACTAAATAATTCCATTTAAAATTAAATGAAAATGGAAAAAAATACGAAGATAGCCAATAGTTTTTTTTAAAGAAGAAAGTGATAATATATGCCCATATTTATCACTTAGTTTTATTATCATGAAATTACAATATAAAAACTCATACTTCGATAAAACTAAAGTACCCATATCATCCTTGAAATGATACGATAAACGTCCTATAACCATTATATTCTAATAAATATCCAACTATCCGTCCAAAATAAATGTCGCTCTTCAAACATGGACGTAGTACAAATACATGTCATCTATAAATAGTGGAGTAATAATTGAATTTAGTCCAACACGCAGCTTTCAATCCCGAAGCGATGGGCTCCACTGAACCTCACTGTATTTACCTATTTGTACTATATTGACTTTTTGCTGAAACCAATTTTAGGGAACCTTTTTAGAAATAGATGGACAGGTAAATCACATTTTGTTCTGTGATACTTGGATCAGCAATCTTGCGTGACTCTTTTATAGGAAATTGAAATACTGAATGGACTTGGTACTTTATTTTGTTTCAATGTCAGAGCAATGATTGGATATTTAATAAAAATTATTGAATATAATATCTAAGAATGGATCTTATTTGCTATCTAGCTTCTTGATTGGTGTCTAGACTTAATAGACAACGTATAGGTATGCTTGCTTCTTTAATAGAAAAAATTCGGGATTTTTTATATTTCATAACACTTCCAGGACAATTTACTAGGATGTAAAATAAATTCTAAATACTTTGAACACTACTACTATGTCCATTATGTTGGTAACTTAAAAAAATAAATTTCCAATAAAATTACTAGATTACAGGTAATACCGCTATAGTTCTTTTTATATCTCAATCGAGATGACAGTCAAGTTGAAGGACATTAATTCTCAGCAAGTCAAGTTGGTACACCGGCGTAACATTTTTTCTGTAAGTCCCGAATATCTGAGCAGTTTGAACGGAATTTTCCGTCAAAGCCTCTATTGAGGTCAACGTTTTTGTCACAAAGAAGTTGCGAGACTTTTTGTTCGAGCTCGATTTTACGCTAATTTCATTTCAATTTAATGAACAAAGCTCGCTGAACAAACCTTTTTGTGATCTTTGTTTGTGTTTAGAAATAGCTTATGGAATCAACAGTATTCATCAACTTCGTTTTTCGTAATATGTATACCTACCTATCATCTACATTATGAGGATAGAAACGTATTATCTATAGATACACAATACACTATTAAAATGTTATCAAGATAACGTAAAATACGTAAAGCAATTGAACAATTTCTATTTAGAGGAATTATTTAAACATGACGCAGCTGAATTGCATCCCAAAAATATGGCCAAATCTAACAATCGAAGTGTCCAAAATGAAAACCGTCAATAACACAATACGAGTGTTTCACGGCGGTAATTTTAGTTTTTCGTGTCGTCCCGTAGAGCCGCTGCAATCACTAAATTGTACCAACGTTACGTTATTTTTCCAGCATTGCCCAAAATATTGCCGTAGTTTTGTTCGACGTCGGTCCACAATTTCTTTACTGCGATATCGCATTTTCGTTTGCGATTTTATTATTTTTTTAAATTCGTTAAAATTGCGATCGTCTGAATTTCATCATTGATTATTGCACGTAGATCTGTAAATTTGGTTTCGTTTCCGAGTTTTTTATTTATTGGTATTCGTTAATTTCATCTTGCCATCATCGTTATTATACTCTGTTAAAAGTCTACAACTGACAAAGAATCGACTGAATTCAGTGAATACATAGTGGTTCATATTATTGAAAAGTAACGGTTGCCGGTATTGAAAGGAAGCCTTTTAAGCTATTGGATAGCTTCTACCGCTGGCCTTGAGCGCGGGGACCGAATCCAGAAATTTAGTAACGAAAAACCTCACGCTCCCCACTCCGACGGGCGCGGAGGTGTGGCTTGAAGGCATAGCATGCAATAGCTTTACCGCGGCAGTCCCCGAGTGCCACACGTCTTTTTTTTTATTTTAGCACGCCGCGGCCGCTACCTTCCCCATTGACCACCGAGCGGCCCGATCGGGCCGAGACACAATAGATTTTCTATTGTGTCTGTGATCCGAGGACTGACGGATTAAACTCTTATACACCATGCGGTGTATAAGAGTTTAAGAAGGTAGCCTAAATAAGTCAGTTCGATCTAAGTCTTATTATATTTCCAAGAACATCTAATAGGTTTTGAATATTTAATGTGCTCTTGTTTCTCAGTACACACGAACAGCATTGTTGGATCACCTTTAATAATTCACGTGTTGTTTTCGGCACGCGTATTTACGTTACATCTAATGAGAAAACTAATGGACATTACGCAGAATAGGGTTATAAACTGTACTGATGCATAATGTATTACAGAAAAACAATTGCTAGCTTCTTTTACATTCATTTTTATTAAAATGTTATAAACAATAGGTAATACTGTTTTTTAATTCAGTTAATTTAAAGTCTCTGTAATCGCTGGTAACATAACTACAGAACATGTTATAATATTTCATAACTGAACGTAGCGCGGTACATCAAGGAAATAAAATAAATCTGGTATACAAATTCTTTTGTATGATATCGCGGTATTTATCTTACTTGTGACGTTTATTTAAAATAATGGATTTCTAAAATAGGAATTCTATTAAAATTTTGGAATTAGATATATCTTCCTAGATATAGGTAATACCTAGTTATTTTGAAGAATAAGTTTTAAAAATCTTATTTCCCATGTTTCCCATTTAAAAATACACTTTCAAACACTTTTAAGATACCTCTTCATTATCCGTAATAGATCTTAAACAGCGGAGCAAAAGCACGTTTTGTTTAACGACACAATATTTCAGGCCACACATCAATCCTGCACTCTGCACAATTATCTCCATAAACATTTTATGAAGCGTGTTTTACTTGTTGAATGCTTTTTAATGGACCAGGAAACTTAGAGGAAATACCTAGATAATAATGTTAAACTTTACTATCCTAGAAATTTCGAGTAATTTCATGAGTTTTATGTATTGTAGTATTTTATGTTATGCAATATAGATATGAGTACTGATAGTTTTAATTTCGTTATAAGAGCTCTAATAAGGAAATTAAGTCGTGGTTAACCCACTTTCCTCCCTTTTCCTTGATGTTACGTTAAAACTGTTGTAAATATTTAGGTAATTCTTATTTTAACTCCACTGTAGATAACAGTGTTAATTTCACAGCCTTTTTCCCGGACAAATCTCCAGGATTCTGAATGAAGCCAATTTACAGGTTCATCAGACGCCCACCAACACGTAATCGTAAAAGTATTGATTCAACCGATAATGCGCGGTCCTCTTTTCTCATAAAGACTAGAGTCGCTTGCAAAGTTCATCATCTTGTTAGTATGCGGTGAATTGTACGTGTATCAGTCAGTTGTATTGTGCAACACAATGGGGCTCACCTTTTCACTGAAACATAAAAGGACGTACAAATTACTAGAGGCATTTTTTCAGATTGGCACTCCACGCCATTTTAGTATTTATTCCTAAAGCAGTACGTTTTATTCTCGCGTAAATATACTGTCACTGATTTATTTATAAAATAAATGCACACGTTAGTAAAATGGTTTTAACAATATAACGAAAATGTTAACCAAAAATATTAAAATGTCAAAGGAACTTTGAAACATTAAAAATTTCGTATGATATTAACTTTCAAATTATGATTAAAAGGGTTTTTATATTCACTAATGAGAATTTATAAAATACCATAATAATATTACTTATCGTTGATTAAAAACTTTACCTTACGATGTTAATTAAAAACCATCAAAATAATCAATACTGTTATTAATTATAATTAAATTACTACCACAATAAGGTTCGTCTATAGCTATTATTAATTGATAATGACTGTAATTTTATTTAAAAATAAATCCAGATCATTTATATCCATCTAATTCGCTTTCCATTACCATTTCACCTTATCATCTTTTTATAAATGCCTCAACAAAATTCTATAAATTTATTAACTACAAGAACTATCAACAGCAAAAAGCCTCGTATTTTCTTAGTAATTTATGATAACACACGAAAATAGCGTCCATTTACGCGAGCGAGCCGCGAAGGGCCCTGGAGAACCTTTTAATTACGCTCTTTTGTTCCCGGCCTTAATATACAGCGAAATAATTAGATAAATAAGCTTCAGTCAGTCCCAAAACACTGTATTGTAGTATACATTATGATGATAAAGTGATATTTGCGCACAAATAGCGTACTAATGTATAGCTTTTACTCAAGTCTTCTTAATTCTAGAGATTTAGTCTGCGATAGACTGGTGTCTCGCCAGGTTTCTTTTCATCGTCCACTATTTCTGAGATTAGACTCGCGTGGTTCTTGTATTGAACACCCAAAATATAAAACAATTCATTTAAGAAAATATTGCACGAATTTTTGGATGAAAAGAATGACGATGTGAATGAGCTTTTCGATAAAATGTGTAAATACTCAAATTATAAACAGTAAAGTTCATATATTATTATATTGTATTCACAAATATTTCATATAAAAGGACCAATTACCTAAATGTTTAATCCTGCCGGCTGCGCGGAATCGCCGAGGGACTTAAAATGCGAATTAATTGCCGACTGTTTTTGTTTAACCGGCTTTGTTATCGACCCTGATTGACTCCATTATGCTATTCTAATTACATTGACATCTATGCAGCTTTTGTTTTAGTTTTATATTGTTTTGTGTATGTTTGTCTGGTTGAGTGGGGTGTTTTGATAGTTAGGTTCACCACGGTTTTAGTACTTTGAATTGTAATTTATTTGTTACACACGTTGCAGTTGTTTAAATTTTGTGAAATGTAAAAATATTCATCAAAATCTATAAAGCTTTCCTTTTTATTTTTCGGACAATTATCTAGAAGACTATTCGCAATTCGCAGTTCGCAAAAATAAAGATTTAGCAAGTTTTTTATCTTATCTATTCATTATAAAAAATATGTTTCTAATGTTTCACATTTTTCTTTATAGTTACCTGCTGTAGCTTGTGATGGAATGAAATAACAAATTTTCATATTAAATTGGAGACATTATGAAACCAGAGCAGTGTCACGGCATGACGTCATTAGGCTGGAACCACGATGCTATAAACATTTTTCACAACCCGACGAGGGTACATTGTTAGTCTTAACATGAGATCTGATTTCTTGCAAACTCATCTACATAAAGGTGAATATTGGCCTAAATAATAAGTGTCTCTATGTGTATATTTTATTTATGGAGAAAAACTACTTATTTTGACTTTATGTTTGTTTAATACGTGACTATCAATTGGTACTATACTTACAGTTAAGTACATAATATACGTGTGCTTATTAAAATCTGAATTTCTGTATATTTAGATATACACCGTAGCCCGTACCGGTGGGATAGAGTTGGTCAATATTATTCTAGCATAGCATTACCTTAATAATATGTATCAGCTAATTTTCGCGTGACTAGCTAAATCGAAAAAATGCTATAAAAGGGTTTGCATTATTTTTTATATCATATATTTTTTATATTTGGGAGCGACATTTTTTTAAAGCGTCCGAAAAATATCAAATTCGTCCCATTTCTCCCCAATTCCTGGTCACCACCCATTACTATACGTGTAGAACAATGTGGCACGCGCACCGCCACATTACGTGACGCAAATGCGTGAGCTTGCGATATTAATGGCCATGGGGCTGGTTATATTAAACCGCTAACACTCGTCATAATAAGGGATTTCATAAGCCCTTCTAGAGGTTGTGATTTTTCATTTTGTAGGTTAAGTTCACTATTCATGGTATTTGAAGTTTCCGTAGCTTACGTATTGAATAAGTACTTAGTCAATATTTTGACACTACAGTTTCTTGCCGGCTCTTTGTAAAAATTTCTTTCCGATTCGGTGGTAAATTATTATTTTATGTACTTATATAATATGTTGACGATTCAAAAGTGCTTCTAAACGAAGTCTAATAGATCATTTGATTTTGAAGGTTCCATCTAAAATTAATTAATTTAATTTAAAAAGACCTTACGTCCCAATACAATCTAACTCTAATGCATATTTCAAACGCCCCACACTCCATAGTCTATTAAAATACACAAGAATCTATACGTGAAAATGTTAAAGCTGTATTTTTATGATAAAGTTCTAGAACACTGACTAGCAAACAAAGTTTGTTTGTTAATACGTCACGAGGCTTCTCGTTCCCAACGCCTGAGTTTTCCTCGTATAATATCTGAACCAACAAGCTTAAAATAAACGTTCTATTACGAATAGCCCATTAATTCTATAGAAAGTGATGTTTATTTTAAAGGAACTTTTGTTATATTCAGACATCATGATTGCCTTATTGATGGTGAACTTTCCAAACCGGCGGGTATTATTAATAAAGTACCTATGTAAGTATTATGCCTATTCAAAAGCGTTTCGTAAGAAAAGTTTAGTTGGATAAATTAATAAACAAATGGCAGCACATGTTAGTATCCACTGTGATGTTATATTATAATACTAGCTGCGCTTCGTGGTTTCATCCACGTGGCTCCGCTCCTGTGGGTCTTAGCGTTATGATATAAAATATAGCATATAGCCTTCCTCGATTAATGGGCTATCTAACACCGAAAGAATTTTTCAAATCGGAGCAGTACCTAGTTCCTGAGATTAGCGCTAATAAACAAACAGACTCTTCAGCTTTATAATATTAAGTAGGTATAGATTATATCCAGGGATAACCTACCTACCTAGATGGTATGTTCATAGGTATAAGTGTTATTATTTAAAGTTATCAATATGCAATGACATCACTTTGATTGGAACAATAAAAAGCCATTTTACACGTATTTGTGATGCAAATGAATGATAAATAGGACGCGCGTGAAGCAATTAGTTGTGGCCGCGTCAATCTCTAATGGGATTGTGGTTAAAAATGGAATGTGGACGTTTGTGCTATTTTTAAATACTAGCTTATCATTTGTGTAAACCAATAAATAAAATTTGTGTTTCTTTATAATAATAATTTCAAAATATTGAGCTTTTCAAATAACAGGCCTTAACTTGCATTTGAAGGATCCTGGGCACCCAGAATAATACTTATAATCATAAAAGTTTTTAAATTTTATGTTACGTAGTTTAACGTAACAATACTTAGTCTTAAAATTATAGCTTAAGTATAGCTTCAATGCTAAAGACAAACATTTATTTCTAAAACTGTTTTAAGAAGACTAATCTAACTTACTAAGAATCTAACCTAGGCAATTTTATTTTCGCGACTTAAATCTCCGAAACAGTTCACGTTCTTGACCTTATTCAACATAAAGAACTATTGACAAATATTTTTTCCCCAATGATTATTCACCATTATTTAATACTTGAAAATAAAACAAAATAAGTGGAACAGGAAGACATCCTTTCAACCGGGAGATCATCATTAACGCCGGAAATATAAATCTGGTTTCAACAGTTATCGAAATAAATCCGAAATAATTCCAGCTTCAAAGTGTTTACAGCTGAATTATTATTAACGTTCCTTTAGGATTTGTCACGTAGAACGACTAAATACTATACAATGTTATTTCGTCTGCTCAATTTCAGTTTCACAGAAAATAACAATAATATTTTGACTTATCTAACACTAGCTGCTCCGCGCGGTTTCACCCCCGTGGCTCCACTCCTGTTGGTCTTAGCGTGATCATATATAGCCTTCCTCGATAAATGGGCTATCTAACACCGAAAGAATTTTTCAAATCGGACCAGTAGTTCCCGAGATTAGCGCGTTCAAACAAACAAACAAACTCTTCAGCTTTATAATATTAGTATAGATTTGAGATGAACACTTAATGGAGTCATTTTGGAAATACTTAGTATGGAAAGATAATTATTATTCAATAGTTTGAAACTACGATATTTGAAACAACACCCACTGTACAATATTCTAGGAAATTAATAAAGATTTCCTTGCTGGGAAATGTACGATAATATTGTTCCACTTCAAATCCATACTTAATATTATAAATGCGAAAGTAACTCTGTCTGTCTGTTACTCAATCACGCCTAAACTACTGAACCAATTTGCATGAAATTTGGTATGGAGATATTTTGATACCCGAGAAAGGACTTAGGCTACCTTTTATTGCGAAATATGTACCACGGGCGAAACCGGGGCGGACCTCTAGTTTTCTATAAACGAATTACTTTTCCCTTTTCCCTTAGCTATCACACGTAGATATATTCAAACTCAAACTCAAACATTCATTTATTCAATTAGACTACTATTTAGTAGCACTTTCGAATCGTCATTACATAAGTATTTTTAACATTTACCACCGATTCGGAAAGCAGTATCTATGGAGAAGAATCGGCAAGAAACTCCATAGTTGCTCTTTTAAATCATGTCAATATTACATAATATGTAACTTATATCTAACTACATAATAATATATCATAATATGCCAAAGAACTGTCCTGTGGTTTTTACGCGACAACCCTCCATGGGTCTTTATCGTCCATATATTCCTGAATACTGTAGTACGCTCTCTGAACTAGTACATTTTTTATATAAGTTTTAAATTTAGAACTACTAAACTCTTTAATATTGTGAGGAATTTTATTATATAAGCGTATACCTTGACCCATAAATGAATTTTTAACTTTAGCTAATCGGAAAAATGGCATTTCAATTCTATTCCTGTTCCTTGTGCCATAATCGTGTCTATCTCCTACTCTTGTGTGTATGTCGGAGCTTTTGTGTACATGCAAAATATTATTAAATATATACTGTGATGGTACAGTAAGGATACCAGTATTCTTAAAATGATCTCTTAGTGAGTCCCGAGCACGTAAATTATATATAGAGCGAATGGCTCTTTTCTGTAATATAAATATAGATTCTATATCTGCAGCCTTGCCCCACAGTAGAATTCCATAGGACATAATGCTATGAAAGTAGCTGAAATAAACCAATCTAGCTGTATCTTCATCGGTGAGATGCCTTATTTTTCGGACTGCATATGCAGCTGAACTGAGCTTACCTGCAGCGGTGTTGACATGGGCTCCCCACTGTAGTTTCTCGTCCAATGTTAACCCTAGAAATACAGTAGACTCAGTAGGATGCAATACCTCCCCGTTCAAGGTAATATCTCTGTTTAACTTTTTTACATTAGGAAGTAAAAATTCAACACAAGTGGTTTTTTTGGCATTTAATAATAAATTATTGGCAGTAAACCATTTAGATATGTGTAAAAGAGCACTGTTCACTTCGTCAACATTTGGGTTATGCCTATCCACATTAAAAATTAATGAGGTATCATCTGCAAACAGAACTATTTCACACCTATCCTGCAAATAAAAGGGAAGATCATTGATATATACCAAGAACAAGAAGGGACCTAAAATTGACCCCTGTGGAACACCAATGTTAATTGACGCACCGCTAGAACGTTCTCCATTAACAACTACAGTCTGTATCCTATCATGCAGGTATGACGCTATGAGGTTCTGGGCTTTTCCTTTAATTCCATAGTGATTAAGTTTACGTAACAAAGTACAATGTTCAACGCAGTCAAATGCCTTGGAGAGGTCACAAAAAATCCCCAGAGCATTTTTTGAGTTTTCCCATGCTTTATATATATGTGTTAGAAGTGCAACTCCAGCATCTGTGGTTGAGCGCCCCTTTGTGAAACCAAACTGTTTGGTGTGCAGTAAATTATTAGATGCAAAATGACTACTCAATTGGTTTAAAATTAACTTCTCGAATACCTTACTTAATGTTGGTAAAATAGAGATAGGTCTATAATTGTTACAGTCTTCTTGATCGCCCTTCTTAAATAGAGGTATAACTTTACTAAGCTTTAGTAAATTAGGAAATGTACCATAGTCACAACACTTATTAAATATGAAAGCTAAATTTTTCGCAATATTTTCTATTATATTATTAACTAGATTTACGGACATTCCCCAAAGATCACAAGTATTTTTTAGATTAAGCGTCTTAAAGGCAGTAACAATATCACTAGCAGTTACGTGTCGTAATTCAAATAATGTACTACACCCCGCAACATGGTCCCTCAAAAAGGTTTCTGCAAGTGCTGAAGACGAATTTAAACTATTAGTAATAGTAGCAGGGACACTACTGAAGAATTCTTCAAAAGCAAGAGCAACATCAGCACTTTTGTCAATAACCCTGTCATTATTTACAAGTTTTATGGTATTACTTGATTTGCTTTTACCCATTTCACCATTAATAATTGACCAAACTGTTTTAACTTTATTATCAGAGTCGCGTATTTTTTCTTTGATATATAATCGCTTTGCAGTAAAACAAACTTTTTTAAAAATTTTTGAGTAATTTCTAACATAACTAAGAAAAGATGGGTCTTTATTATATTGCTTCATACCATATAATTCATAAAGAATGTTCCTGCACCTATGTATACTAGCTGTCGCCCATTTACTAAATGGTAAATCCTTGGTAATATTTAAAGATTTAACTTTAAATATTTTTTCAAATTCATTATGTACTAAATTAAAAAGATTATTAAACATTTCACAAGGACTATTAGGAAAGGATTGATCATTTAGTACGGGCAGGTTTTTATTAATATTATTCCTAAACTTATTAATGCCTTTTTTAGTTATAGGCCTAACATTAATCCTTTTAAATTTAGGTATGCAATCCCATTCAAAAACTACTTTCTGGCCACAGTGATCCGAAGTCAATGTATTGAGAATATTTTTCTCTAAACAGATGCAGTCACAGTATATATTATCAATACAGGTTGCAGAAGTAGTTGTTATTCGTGTGGGTTCGTTAAAAAGTTTATATAGATTAAATGACTGAAATAAATTAACAATTCGTGTAGCCGTTTGTGTTTGTAAGAGTAAATCAATATTAAAATCACCACATACTATAACTTTTTTTTTACTCCTGCCTAGACGCTTTAATATTTCTTCCATGACTGTCTCAAACATATTATAGTCACTGGAAGGGGGTCTATAAACGCAAACAATAATATAACGCTCCAGCTCCACACAGGACAGTTCAATGGTCCGTTCTACAGAAAGACTAACAATGTCAGTTCGTTCTTTACATTTTACACTATCATGTACAAAAATAACAGAACCTCCGTGAATAGCCTGTGTCCTAAAGTATATACTTTTTAATTTGTAATTTTCAATATTTACTAACGACTGACATTGTTTAAGCCAATGTTCTGTTACACAAAATATTTTAATATTGTTATCATTCAGAAACAATTCTATTTCTAACAATTTGCTAGCCAAGCCTTGAATATTTTGATGCACAATGGAAAAAGACTGCTTAGCTGTTGTCTTATATACTAGTTTAAATCTAGCTTAGGGCTAGATTGTCTGTCTACACTTAATCTAGGTTGATGTATAAAATTACTACTACATAAAATTATAGTAGATTGATGGTCTGATACCGAACATGTACCAGACTGGTTAATATTATATGCTATTAACATAGCAAGTTCACGCTTATATCTATATGGCAGATACACTGTATTCTTTGTCAAAGTAAACGATTTAATACATGAGTTAATGTCAAAGTAAATAAATGCATCACGATGATGATTTGTTAGGTTATACAATTTTAAATTCATATAATGAATTAATCTATTTTGTTCTTGTGTTAAACCAGGTAGGTATGGCAAGGTACACAACATAAATTTACATTTAGTCTTACTACTAATATCTAACATTTTTTTTAATCCTACATCAATATCCTTATTATTTATATTTAAACTGTCCCCATATAATATAATTACAATATTATTCTTATTAAAGCTGAAATGATCCAGTGATTTGATTATATATTTAAATGAACTGTTAGGCGTACAAACATTAGTAACTTTAAGCCCTAAGTTGTTGAGCATAGCGCCAAATCCCTGACCAATATTATCTGACAACACAATTATTTCCTGCTTTGAAAGGTATTTAGTATTACTGGTTGTAATTGTGGTAGTGGGTTTAACACTATGTATGTCTGTGTAGTCAGGCTTATGGGGCGACGGTTGCTCATTGTCATTGTTTGAACACTGACATACATATTTATTGGTCAGCGACTCAAAACGATCCATATTCTCATTGCTCAACTTAATAAGATAATCTGCCTCTTGTATATGCTCATTAATTTGCATTTGGGCAGAAGAGTATATATATATAGTATATATATATAGTATTATATGCTTATTATAGTATTTTCTAGTAGCCCGTTGAAACATCCAGTGAGATGTGAACTGTAGATAAACAGCCACAGTCCGCTAAACCAAACGCAAACAACTCACAATTGTTTCCAACGCTATGTTGTCTTTTCATTTGGCAAAAATACACGTATTTCCGACGCTAATGCAATTGAGATTTTTTATATAACCAGAATTCTGGGAACACTGACTCCTACAGGCGAATATATAACTAGATCATTAAATGCTGACGTATAATATAATTATAATGTACTAGCGGTCCGCCCCGGCTTCGCCCGTGGTACATATTTACGTTTTCTCTACGTAAGAACCATCCTCGTACTTCAAGGAATATAATAAAAAAAGTATTAACGAAATCGGTTCAGCCGTTCTCAAGTTATGCGCTTACCAACACATTTTGCGATTCATTTTTATATATAAGATATGAGACGTTTTGTTTATTTTTGCTCCAATACGCAAAAATTCGGCTTTTCTACAACAGAGGTTGTCAATTTTCAATAGATATGACTTTGAACATAAACTCATAGAAATAAGGTTGAAATTTGTATTAAACGTGATAATAAGAATGGTCATGGTCATGTGGCATGGTAACCACCTGAGCGGCGACAATGTCACGCGCGCTTACCACTTCTATTGCCTTGTTATTTAGATTTCTATGACTGAGACGCATATAAATGTTTTCATTTTAAGAAATAATTTTCTTTATTAATTTTGTAAATTTTATATTTATATTGAAAACATAAATCTTTGTTATCGTTGTGTGAAAAAAATGAATAGTTCCAATAAATCAGTAAATAATTATGTCAACTCAATATGCCAGAGAAGTAATTACAATTTATACTAATTTAAACACATAAATTCAGTTCAAAGTATTGACCCGACTATATTTGCCCAGTACAATACAACAGATAATATACAATTTTGGTCACCCTATTCGAAATCGTAATTCAATTTCATCAAATTCACTTATTTTTATAGAAAGAAACTTTAATTCTATCGATAACACAAAATCAATTACAATCAATAGCTCCGAGAATCGCGTTGAATATTTCTTCCACAATTTCATTTATAAAAGAGAAATTGAAAAAATTATTTCAAATTTCACATAAAAAGTGATTATCAAATATATTTTGAACTAGCGGTCCACCCCGGCTTCGCCCGTGGAACATATTTCGCAATAAAAGGTAGGCCTATGTTCTTTCTCAGGGTCTAAAGATTGTCTATGCCAAATTTCATCAAAATCGGTTGAGAGGTTTAAGCGGGAAAGCGTAACAGACAGACAGACATAGTTACTTTCGCATAGTTACTTATAATAGTAGGGATAGTAGGGATTCGTCTGAGTGATTCGACGGTCAGTACTAGAGCATAAGGTACTAGAGGCAGTGCCAATAATATATATTTTTCATTAATTAGTTTGATTGGACTCATAAATAGAGTTGTTGAGTCGAAAGCGGCTTTCGGAATTCCATTTCCGCCCTCAACGTTAAACCTTTAATTAACTTCATATATTGATAGTCATTTTATTTTCATTTAATAATTGGTCTGAAGAGCTGGTCCAGTGGTACTTTTGGCTGTTCAGTGAGCATGGATTTTCAACAATTTTAAGCCACTTTGATACATAACCTTGTACTTCTTCAGGTTATTTACGTAACCTTGAAGAATTTTAATAAATACGGGTATTGTGAGAAAGTAAAACCAAAGAATAAATTGAGATTATCTCGCTATTCATAATTTAAGTACTTAATACATAGGAATAGGTTCTATGGAGGCAGGCATGCTCTTTCATAGACTGCATCACGTATACGACACGAAGTGTACGACATTAGACAAATAAATGACAATTGACAATGAATTATTAACATCAATCCATGAATACTAATAAAAAAAAACACTTTTATGAAATAGTACCAATAAACAATAATGTTTAATAAGCGCTCAATAAATAGTCGATAGCAAACAAACGTACTCAATCATTTCTAATTTTACCGATAAAAATAATACTACGTTAAAAACAACCGACTTCAAAAACCGAAAAGTAAAAAATAAAAAAGATTTGATATTATTAATTACTACATACTATTTAGATGTGCTATTTACTAAATAGGTTTAATGTGCACGGGCTTTATACTAAGTGCTTAGTGCTTGGCACCGACTTCAAACCTATTTAATAAATAGCACATCTAAATAATATGTACTGTAGTATCTGTATAAATGTAACTCACGTAAATCAATATGACCCAGAGTCTAGACAATATTTCTAAATATCAATAATCGAGCAATAATCGAATTGAACAAGGTCGGCAGATCGTCGCTTAAGAGAATTAGCGGTGTGTCCTTACATTAAGACCGTTATCAGCCCCTCAGGTATTGACGATCCAACCTCTCACTTTGCGGCCGATTCTGCTCCACAACTAATCCACTTTACTATTGTTTCGACGAATTTCAGCTTCGTGATTGGCACTTAAATAAATGCTGTAGACATGGATAAATGGGAACTTTATTACGTTAAGAGGCTTCTATAGAGATAAATCAAATTGAAACTTCTAAGTAAAAATAATAGTTTCTTTTCATACAGGACTCTATGTTCCTCTCTTTGTTTGTTTCAGAGAAACAACCAGGACAAAAAATAATTAAATTGGAAAAGATTATCTTTTAATCTAGCTAGAAATGTCTGTTATTTCCTATAGGTATTCTATTTTTTACTTAAAAAAAAGTTAGGAAGGACGTTGTTTTATTTAGACAGCAATGAAAAAGGTAGAAGGTGAATTATTGTAGTCGTAGAAGCAAAAACTCCTCTATAGTAAGGTTAGCGAAAAATTATGCTATATGAAACCATTTACAATCAAAGACTGTTACATAGTTTACAAAAAAAAGACACTTTTCTGAATTTCGTTGCGAAAAAGAATACAATATATCCGGATTTAAAACTGTATAAAGTCACCTCGTATAAATTTGCCTCGGATTTTAATAGTATGGGAGCTAATAGTGAGGTCATACACAGGTGCAGTCTCTTGGGATTAATCAATGATAATTAATTGATGGACAATTAGCAGCCTGTCCACTGATTATTGATGAGATATCTAGTTATTGCGTTTTATTTTAAGCATCTGGGCTTACCCGACTGTGCTGGAAAAAGGGTTAAAAATCTAAGTAGAGAGAAGTAGTAATTAAAAAGTATCGCGAAATGAAGGGGTATTCAAATGCGGTGCTTTATTAATTTTAAAATTCCGAGACGTAATATTGTAAATTACTTCAGATTATATTTTAATTTAATTTTATATAATTATAATTTATTTAACAATTACGTTAATAATTAATCACAGTATCACAAACTTAAAATACCCACGGCCACAACGACTCAATAACAGAATTAAATCGTATCTTTTCCTGAAAAAACCTCGACAACGTTTTAGTGGCCGTTTAATTTAATTCAAATTCAAATTCGTTTATTCAGTCTTAACTTAACCTAACCTTAGAGCTAAATACATTTGGTGGTAACTGTATAATGATAGGTATATATCAATCAACGGTTCGAGACTGGCATCTTTGCTAGATTACCGAGTAGGTAACCTGTATTAAAGATATCAGTTCCTTCCCCATATAATTTATATAATATAAGAAAAAACATCTTAAGGTGGTCATCACAACTTAGTCAACGAAATTGATTTTTAAGTTCGGATATAAAGAATATAAAAGTAAATTAACTAATTGATATCTTAACTTATGAACATGAAAGGAGTCGAGTGATAATGTGTGGGCATAAGTTAGTGTGTGTGCGTATGTGTATTGAGTATGTTTGTGTCTGCGTATGTGTAAGTGAATGTGTGTGTATGTGTGTGTGTGTGTGTGTGTGTGTGTTTGGGTGGATGTAGATGTGTATGCATATAAAAGAATGTGAAATATGAATGTAAAACTTTCATTAAGTCATTGTACAAATTAAATTTTCAGTCTCCTGATAACTAAGATTTAGCAGCCAATTAGTAACTTGCGTTTTGCAAGTAGCGTAGGGGAGTTTATAAATAGGTAATATTTTATTAATTTTATTGTATAATGAAGGGGCTAGAAAACAATTAAATCTTTTGGAGTGTACGAAATTACATTTATCAACTTCGCAAATTCTATCCTTGCGCCTTTTAATAATATTTTGAAATGGAGTCACAGAATGTTGAGAAAGAACAGTATGTAATATAAAGAGTTGCCTCACAGTCAATACTTTAAGGCTCTTGTACAGGTCAGCTGTCGGAAATCTGTATTTTTTAAAAGTACCAACTTTTAAAATAGCTCTCTGAGCTCTTTCAAGCTTCAGGAGATGAGTCTTAGGCGCACCACCCCAAGATGATATACAGTAACATAAAACCGATTGGCATAACGAATAGTAGACCTGTCTCAAAATTTGACCATCAGCAATATGGCGAAGAGTTTTAAAGATATAGATCAATTTTCTGACTCTGTTTTGAAGTTGTTCTATATGTAAAGAAAAGGAAAGATTGCAATCAAGAGTTATACCCAGATATTTAGTGCTTGATTTTCGAGTGAGTCTGGGGCAATTGCAGTGCTGATTAAACGGATTGTTGCAAGTGTGAGCGTATAGACATAAAGTAAGGGGGGGTTGAGATGTTTGCCGAAGAGAAAAAGCCAAGTAATTAGTTTTATCGGTGTTCAAGGTCAAGAGATTTTTAGCTAGCCATGTTGACACTAAATTGAACCCACCCTGTGCTTTGCGAAAAACCTCTGGCCATGAGTCGCCTATAAAAGTTAGGGCTGTGTCATCGGCGAAGGCAGATATTTTACCATCCTGGAGATCCAATTGGCAAAGGTCATTTAAGTATACCAAAAACAGGGTCGGACCGATCACACTGCCTTGCGGGACTCCGAGTGATATTGGAAGTTCATCGCTTACGTTATTATTAATTTTAACACACTGTGTTCTATGACTTAAATAGTTTTCAAACATCGAAAGTGAATGGCCTCTAACGCCTATTTTTTCAAGCTTTTGTAAAAGCAGGGGAGTGGCAACTGTGTCGAACGCCTTGGCAAGGTCCAAAAAGATAGTGATGACTTTTTTTTTATGATCTAAATTCTTAATAATATAATTGGTAATGTCTAATACCGCTTTCGAAGTGGACATGTTACGTCTAAAGCCGTACTGATTTGGAGATAATAGATTTTTATGTTCTAGGAAATTGATCAACTGCTTATTTATTATTCGTTCCAATATTTTAGACATTACAGGCAAGACGGCTATTGGACGATAATTGGCGACACAGTTACCACTGCCGCTTTTGAAGATGGGGTGAATAATAGATTTTTTTAAATAAGTAGGGAATGAACCAGAGTTTATACAAAGATTAAAAATATGTGTTAGGATAGGTATTAATTGAACCTTATGCTTCTTGAGCAAACCCGTTGAAATTTTATCCCACCCCACTGCGCAGTCTGATCTTAAAGACGTCAAAATGGATTCCACCTCACTATGGTCTGTTGGAAGAATTACGAAAGATGTACTGGGAGATGAAGCGGAGCTATTGAAATGTGTTTCCGAGATAAAACTAGGTGATTTAATTTTACTAGCAAGATTCACACCAACGTTAACGAAGAATTCATTCACTTCATTTACTGAACGCTGTGGAGACGAAGACAATTGTAATAAATCGTTAGAAGTCGTTTTTTGTTGTACACAGTTCGTAACCCTCCTTATAATCTGCCAGATACGCCTGCTATCAGAACCAGCATCGCTAAGTTCTTTCTTTTCGAAATTTCTTTTAACTTTTTTTAATAATTTGTTACAGAAGTTCCTGTATCTTTTGTACGTCAATTTCAAAATATCATTTGTGGGATTAGATCTTACGTTTTTGTGTAGCAAATCGCGGTTTTTAATACACCTTAGGAGTCCAGGGGTCATCCATGGTTTGATTAATTGTTTACGCCTAGACACAGTTACAATGGACGAATTAATTTTAATAAAGCTCATAATCAAGTCTATAAAAATTTTTGTAGCCTGTTCAGCGTCGGTTAGTTGTGTAATGTGTTGAAAATTATAACTTTTTATATCTTGATCGAGTTGTTCGTAATTAATTTTACAGAAAACATTACTATGTCTAGTCTTTGAGAAGCTTCCAGTATGTTTAAGACACAATAATATACTGTTATGATCTGTAACGGTTGAATCAAGGGTTAGGGTTAGGGCTTCATAGTTAGATTTGAGCATCACGTGGTCTAAACAACTTGAGTCGCGCGTGGGCAGATTATGGGCAGGTAGTAAACCATGGTAGGCTAATAGGTTCAGATAATCAGAGGCTTGAGAGTCAAGTGGCGTGCAAGCAATATCTATATTTATATCACCAATAATTGCAATGGTTCTTGTTGTTGATAATGAATTCAGTGCAGAGTCTAAAGATGCCAAAAAATTCGTAGTATTTATAAAAGATGGGGAACGGTAAATACAAATGATAGCTGTATCGTTATCCAGTTTTATGAGCAAACATGAGCCATCCAGAAAGTCGATTTCGGTTACAGAATGATTTAGATTATCTTTAATATAAATGACAATGCCATCATTTTGATTTTTGTTATTTTGTGTGTGATACATAAAGTAATGGTCTATTTTGGGTAAAAGGATATTACTTTTGAGCCAACATTCGGTTAAAACTAAAACATCAAGGTCTATGTTTATCATTTGCAATAAAACTGTGAAACTATTAAAATTACAATTAATTGATCTAATGTTTTGAGTTATTATTTTAAGATATTTATCCGGGTATTTTATCATTTTTTTACAGTCAGTCGGGCTGCATCTTTGGCTTGTAGACACATAGAATCTATCTATGTTATCATGTAAATCAAAAATATTATCGAATTTTAATGTTATAGATTTGTGTCACATCAATGTTCAAAAATGATTGTACAGTTATTTTTTCACTATGGAGGTATATGCAAAATAAATATGCTGTGTTAGAAGATAACAAATTGCATGAATCAGTACTTTTAACAAAGACTTTGAAAGTAATACGTTGAACGGCGTAGTTATTGTGAATATGATAATTATGGTATTTGTGGTAGTATGATGTGTGTGAAATTGTTATATTGGAAAAATTCCATTTCATGTTCGTTAGTGTAAAATTATTAAGAAAAATCACAAAACTTAATAAAAATAAAGTATAAACTTGGCTCACAAAAGCCATTAAAACTAAAAGGTAGATGAGAAATGATAGCTTAAACATAATAATATTTGTGCAAATTACAAAAAACAATGTAAAAATATAAATCTGTTGTAGGTATTTATGTTTATTAATTATTAGTGAACTTAGTCATATTTTCAATTCATTAAATTGTTCAAGTTGCGATAAGGATTTTATGACCGTTGATGCTTCTCCGTCTGCCCGCTTGATTAAGACCTTGCCGTCCACTATCCAGCAGTACTTGATTTTATTGGTTTTCTTTAATTCCCGAGCATGATAAAAAAGTTTCCTTGCGTTTGCAGTTAAATTTTCAGTTATAAATATAGGTTCGGAGCTCGAAAATCCAGCGTGTGTCAAGTTTAATTTGTTCGTCGGATGATTAATGTTATACGTTTTCAATGTATTAAATATTAAATGTTTTACGTGTAAGTCCGATAATTGAATTATTATAGGTTTCTTGGTATTGGGTTTGCCCGGAATGCGGTATATATCGCGAATGTTAGATGGTTGTAAGTCAATATTGAGGCTTTTAGAAATATTAGAAACATATGCCAGCAAGTCCTGTTTTGATTCTTTATCTTTTTTGGGTATATTTTTAACTTCGATGGTTGTAAGTTTTGAGCAACGTTGGAGTTCATCAACTTGTTGCTGCAAGGCCAAGATCGTTTCTTGATTCGTTTTACAGTGTTCTTCTAGTGACTTTATCTTAATTTCCATCTCGTCTTGTTGTTCACTCCGAAACGCTATATTTTTTTCGATATTTAATAAAGTATTTTCGATTTTGTCATAATTAATCTTGAAACTTGACAGCATCTGTCGTATTTCCTCCTTGAATTCATCAAAGTCCGCTCTGGTTATTTCTTCTAAACGACGCGGACGTTTCATACGCTGATTTACAAACGAAGACGGTGGCGGTGTTGTATCTCGGTTTAAAATGTTTAGCGCCGAGTCCGAGCCCGACTTCGTAGGCGAACGAATCATGATATTAGTAGGTTGTCACTGTGTGCACGGTAATGTTGGTGAGGTGGCTTGTGTGCGTGGATATTACTCACGATAAGAAATATTTATTTTTGTGAAATTCAAGCAAGCGGCGTCACACGTCTACACTCGAGCGCGGTCCGATGAGGAAGGAATTAATGTTATTTAAAGCACGATTTATTCCGAGTCAAGTGATAACTTTCTTTTATTTTGAGTTTCGTTCCTATTGACTTTTGTTTTCGCCAATTTGTTTTCTAATTGGTCGAATTGGGTTTGTATTTTTTATTTTACTTTCTAACAAGCATTAGGTCTATATTTTAGAAGTGCTATACATATTATAATATAACTACAGGGTTGAAATGCTTTGAGATGCGTTCATTAAAATATTAGTATGGTAAAATTTCATACAGATAAGTTCTTATTCACATAATATACTGGCAGTCCTCCCCGGCTTCGCCCGTGGTACAAATTTACGTTTTCCGGGATAAAATAATATAGCCGTATCCTAAGTAATGGTAAAAGAAATTTTGAAATCGGTCCAGTAGTTTTGAGCCTATTCAATACAAACATACAAAAATACAAAGGTTTCCTCTTTATAATATTAGTATATATTTCCGGGATATTATATCGAATACTACAGGTTTAGCATAACTTTCTAAACACCAAATGTATTATTATTTATTAATTAAAAAAAAGTCACCGATTCTCATGAACAAAATAAACTACGATGCCTTCGTTGCAAATCATTTATACGAATTGCATAAAAATAAACGCACGCAGGAGACGACGGAACAATGCATGTACTCGATAGAACGTATATTCAGTGAAACAATAGAAATACAATATCGTGGATAAACAAAGGCGCGACTGGAGTGGGACGGGACCGGAACGACGGCGATGCGACGCCGCGGCGCGGCCGGGAAACGGCACGCTTCCGATCCGACACCTAGCGACGTAGGCGCAACTAGATGGGGCTGAAAAAGTAGATATTATTAATGTCAATACATTTACTGAACCAAAATATAAATTGAATATCTAATAATTGAATATCTGATAATATGAAGTTATTTAATTTTGTGAACTGAAAGAGTTGCTGTTATTTGTTAATTAAACCGTATGAAACTATGACAAGTGACTAGTATGCTTATAAAAAAATATAACGGCCGAATTGAGAACCTCCTCCTTTTCTAAGTTGGTTAAAACAGGGAAATAATTACAAGTTTGATAACTTTATTTGACTTATTTTTAACAAGAAAGAAAAAGACCTCACATCAAATATTACGCTTACGGCAAAATAGGTTAAACTAAAAACAAATACTATTTTTGAAGTTGCTTTAAAATTAATATCTATCAAATAAATCGCGTGGTAGCAGACTATTAGATAATTTATCAGCTAAACTGCACAAACATTTAAAATGTTTATGTAACTTTTGGTAAAAAATATCCAACCTTGCGGTTGCAAATATTCAGTTCCAGTTATTTTAAGCATTGAATTAGAAAGCTTTATATTTTCCTACGTTTACTGCTTTAGGTTATTTTAGTAAGTATCCTTTTTTGACTCTATTTTCAGATTTATAAAGATATAATAGGTATATGATATAGATATAATGTAAATCTGACGATTAAACATCTTAAAACTCAAATAAAACTTAACAACGAGGAGTCGTGTTCGTCTTACTGTGTATACTGTCTGAAACTTATATTGTACATTACGTTCACTAGCTTCAGATTTTCATATTTGTCTTAAACTTTGAGGAAGATATTAAATATACAATGGTAGCTAACTTACTCCTTACAAAAATTTACATAGATTACATATTTTGTAATCAATTCAACCATCGATACAAGCTTTCATCCATACATTCATTCTCGAAAAAAAATCACGTGTAAAATATTATGTGGGAGAAAGATAAGTAGGATGAAAAATCATTGTGCTCTTTGTCGCGTCGCTTTTATTAAATTTCCATTTACTGCGTTATCGACACCCATAGATGTCACAACTGACAGAGGTGACATTTGATTTTAGTAGTGTTATATTTTATTTAAAAAAAAATTGTTTAAACCATGGTTTAAACAATCATAGGATCAGTTCATTCAAATTGACATTAGATTTTAAGATTTATTTCGGATTTCCTGGAACGTCAGGTTCCAATGAGGATAATTAGATAATTACAGGACTTTGTGTGTCAATTTTGAACATATCTCCACAATTAGCGAAGAACTAATCCGAATATATTTTTTAGTTTCGCTGTCTTTTGAAATGTATTAAAAATGCGTCTATCTCTTCTTTTATTAACTGTTGAAATGTTATAAAAAAAATACGTGGGAAAGTATTAAATAGGTGCAATATGACGTTTACCACTATCCAAACCTTATTATCACCAAAAACAAAAACATGTCTTCTAACATTATATCATTCCTAAAACATCCAGTACTATAACCCACTGCATTGTCACGCAAGGCGCGAAGTTCCCGACAGTGTGCCGCTGGACCATTGATCCAAATGTAACGGGAGGCGCTATTCATTCCTTGCAACAATGTGTACTTGTTGGAGTGTTTGATTTGCAAACTTGTGTGTGCTGGCAGTTCATTCATAGAATACTGTAGGTACCTATAGAAAATAAAGGAACCACGACTAACAAAAGAAGACATAAACTAATAGGGTGGACCACTAATGTAGTTTAATTCGAAAACGATTGAAAATCCATACAGACTTCTAAAACTGTTTACAATTTCCCTATGATACTTAATTGATCATGCTCGCTGTAAAGTATTGAAATGATTAAATAATTATATAATCAATAATAAATCCAAATAAAATTCCTTAAAAGGGATTTCAAAGCTATCGCTTGACCATATTCGAAACTAGGCAAAACTTCCTGGTCTTTAATCTAGAAAAGAATCGCAATTAATCCCGAATCTCTTGCACATTAAACTATACAAATATTCCACACATTACGCTCTACAAACAGCTTACTTAAATAATACATAACCTACAAAACATTATCCTCCTTATCTAGCGCAATCGGACACATTACTGTGCTCCCAGCGTAAAGAGATTACCCAGCGTGGAAATCGACTTTAAATAACACAAGTTGGTGCCATTATCACATATTCATTCAACTTTCCTGATATCCGGTATCGAACAACTTTGTACTGTAACTTCGCTCCACGTTGTTATTTGCTTCACACGTATTGTTCGCTGCACGTTTTAGAACTGTTTTTAACGGAGAGAATATATTTGTTAGTCTGTTATATGGGGCATTGGATAAGATTGGAATTCGCTGTAGATGTGTATAATATCTAGGTTGTAAAGAAAAGCTCACCAAAAACTGGTTATGGAGCGAATACGTTGTATCTAATCTGTGCTAATACACACATTAAATATTAAATTATCAAAATAGCTTCGATTAAAAACATAAAATACTGTTTGAGAACCTCCATAGGTTTGGTTAAGCTAGCGTGAAAAATTCAAAAATCATTGGTGAAAATTTTAGATATTGAAAAGAAGCTTGAGCAGCAGCGAAATTGATGTTCCACGTTTCATAATTAATTATTTCTTCCATTCCACATTCGGAGGGTTTATTCGAATGTCACGTAATTTTCGGATCATCTTAAATAAATTAAAGGAATCCATTGGATCGTACGCTCAGAGACGTAAAGGATTACAAAAGTAATTCCCAGAGGAAGCTACATATTCCTGTTTCTGTCTAGCGGCAGCCATGTTCAAAATATTATTGATCACAATGTTTTGGATTAGTTGAGAACGTGATGTGATTTTTAAATGGCACTCACGTTTCTATTTTCAATATTTTAAATATATTTGCAATTCAATATTTCAATCCTATAATTCTATTTACACAAAATTCCAAATCCACTATGATAAAATTGATTAATGTTATTGAACAAATGTGTTCTAGTTTTCACCACTTAAGTATTTTCAGAGTGATTGAGTTGAGCGTATAACTGTATATCTGTTCACTATAATAGTATAGTTGTAAAAACCCCTTTTGCTAACTGGATTGGTATTAAAGGCTTGATTTATCTAAAATCCATCCATCTATTGAATAAGAATAATCTAAAACGAAAAACTTGAACAAAACAAAATCCTCGAAGGACTTATAGGACTTAACATGACTCAAACCTAGAAGCTAAAAATTAGCTACAACTACAAAGATAAAGGATTTAGATTTCATCCCTTATTGTCTAGCTAAGAATATAGATATAAATAAATAAAATAATAAAATAAATAAAATAATAAAATAAATATTTCAGGACAATTTTCGCACACGGCACAATCTGATCCCATACTAAGCTTTCGCTTGTGTTATGGAAACCAGATGGCTGATAAACATACATATATAATTTTTAAATAAATACTTATATAGATAATTAACACCCAGACACAGAGCAAACATTGGATGTATATGTTCATCACACATATTCACGTCGTTATTTTAGAAAATAATCTTCAAACGACATCTTTAACATCCGTAAACATCACACATATTGTTTCAAAATACATTTCAAATATAGCAAAGTATCTCGCAGTCAGTGAAGGATTTATGTTATCTCTTAAGTAAAAAGTTTTGGCCTAGTGTTGCCAAAACTTTTGTTCCCAGCTGTTTGTTGCGAAATTTTACTGTTTTTTGGCTGAAACTCGTGTTCTGGTTGGTGACGCTGCTATTAATCAGGGAATTGGGGTAAGAACTGGTTAAGTTTGTATTTATATCGCAAAAAATGAGGGTAGGTCTTTTAATTAAATTAAACCAGAATAAAAACTAAATACAGCATTTTTGCTGCATATTTTAGTACTGTGTAGTGTGTAGTGTAGGTTAATTTGTATTTACAGTGTTCACTTTTTCATACATGAAAATAACATTTATGATAAATCCTATTAATATTATAAATGTGAAAGTTTGTATGGATGTTTGTTACTCTTTCACGCAAAAACTACTGAACCGATTACAATGAATTTTAGTACACATATAGAGGGTAACTTGGATTAACACATAGGATAGGTTTTATCCCGGAAATCCTACGGGAACTGGAACTATGCGGGTTTATCTTTGAAAATGCGGGCGAAGCCGCGGGCGGAAAGCTAGTAACATAATGAATGAGTAAGCAATAAAACTCATTTCATATCTAAAACGAACAACTAAAAAATGCACATTTAATTTCAGCAGTCGCAGTTAACCTGACAGCGTTCGGAGTTTAGAGGAGCGTCCCAAAATACTGATCCCACGTGACACGCAAACACGCACCGTCCACTGCTAGTTTTATGATTTATGTTCTTACTCAGCGGTTGACAACCTTAACAATGTTTTTAACACGCTTTTATTAGATTCACCTGTATGTTTGTATGTAACCGACTCCTTTCGACTCGATTTTGACCCACTTTAAACCGACGGATTTCATTCAAATTTTGTACACTTATCAAGTATAGATGACAATACAATAATGTCATGAATATTTATCTTATTATCCTTGTAAGGATGGCCAGGATTAAAATATATTTCCTTACGTAAACTAACCGACTTCTTTACACACGATTTCATCCCACTTAAACGGTCAGTTGTTATTCAAAATTCATACACTTATGAATAAATTATTGGTGACTACAATAATTTTATGAGTTTTCTTTTTATCGACTAAAAAAGTAACACAGCACGCCTGACGTAGGGCGCCGTTCGTATCACAACGACAGAAAATCATTTCGTGACGCATTATTTTAATTTTGCTATAACTCCAAAATTATTAATTTAATAATATGAAAGATGTAAAATAAAAAAATAATCTGTATGAAATACTCGAGCTAATTACGTATTTGAAATGATAATATTTTGTACCGTATTCTGTAAGTAGCTTTCCAATTACTGCTTTGTAATTGCACTTTTTTTAAAGTAATAAAATGGATGTTCTCTTTAGAGATACCATATATAGTCCCATAGCGGATTTTCCTGGAAACCTATATATAATACACAATTTCACCAAACATTATTTCGTTATATTATCTGAAAGTGTTTAGAAAGCATTTTAGTCGACAGCCCCTGTACGCCTATTTTTTTTTCCTAGATAAGATAAATTTAAACAGTCATAAGGTATATTTTGGTAATTTGTACAAAATCTTAAAACATGATAAACTCATAAATATAAATTTATAAAGAATAGAAAAAATTCGATCACGAGGCGGGACTCGAACCCGCATCCTTCGCGCCATTCCGGGGCGGATGCCTGACCAACTCAGCCACTCGTGACCCGCCAGAGCAATCGAATTTATTCTATTCTTTCAGTTTTATGTGTCTGAAGGGACACACCGTGCGCCATCTATTGAGATGATTAACAACCATTTCAACCAATATGAAGCACTTTTCAGTGAATACAATATTGTAACGATGGAACACGACCTTTTTTTGTTGAATTTATATTTTTGGTTTTATGGCATTCAAATGCTTTATAAATATTATAAATATAAATTTATAAAGAATAGAAAAAATTCGATCACGAGGCGGGACTCGAACCCGCATCCTTCGCGCCATTCCGGGGCGGATGCCTGACCAACTCAGCCACTCGTGACCCGCCAGAGCAATCGAATTTATTCTATTCTTTCAGTTTTATGTGTCTGAAGGGACACACCGTGCGCCATCTATTGAGATGATTAACAACCATTTCAACCAATATGAAGAACTTTTCAGTGAATACAATATTGTAACGATGGAACACGACCTTTTTTTGTTGAATTTATATTTTTGGTTTTATGGCATTCAAATGCTTTATAAATATTATAAATATAAATTTATAAAGAATAGAAAAAATTCGATCACGAGGCGGGACTCGAACCCGCATCCTTCGCGCCATTCCGGGGCGGATGCCTGACCAACTCAGCCACTCGTGACCCGCCAGAGCAATCGAATTTATTCTATTCTTTCAGTTTTATGTGTCTGAAGGGACACACCGTGCGCCATCTATTGAGATGATTAACAACCATTTCAACCAATATGAAGCACTTTTCAGTGAATACAATATTGTAACGATGGAACACGACGATGGATTCAACAAAAAAAGGTCGTGTTCCATCGTTACAATATTGTATTCACTGAAAAGTGCTTCATATTGGTTGAAATGGTTGTTAATCATCTCAATAGATGGCGCACGGTGTGTCCCTTCAGACACATAAAACTGAAAGAATAGAATAAATTCGATTGCTCTGGCGGGTCACGAGTGGCTGAGTTGGTCAGGCATCCGCCCCGGAATGGCGCGAAGGATGCGGGTTCGAGTCCCGCCTCGTGATCGAATTTTTTCTATTCTTTATAAATTTATATTTATAATATTTATAAAGCATTTGAATGCCATAAAACCAAAAATATAAATTCAACAATGATAAACTCATTTGAAATCGTCATAATATCTATTTAAATAAACTGAATTAAAATTCGTTGCGTAGTGTTAAAGCTCTATGCATATACAGTATACACACTTACAGTGTCCCGTAAGTCACTACTTACCAACGGGTTATGGAGAGTAGAGAGACTTATTATAACAAAGCGAGCGTGAGTTAGCGTGAGTGAGCGTGAGTTAGCGTGAGTAAGCCTGAGTGGGCGTGAGTGAGCGTGACTTAGCCTGAGTGAGCGTGACTTAGCCTGAGAGAGCGTAAATTAGCGTGAGTGAGCGTGAGTTAGCTTGAGTGAGCGTGAGTTAGCGTGATTTAGTCTGAGTTAGCGTGAGTGAGCGTGAGTCTGCCTGTGTTAGCGTGAGTTAGTCTGAGTTAGCGTGAGTTAGTCTGAGTAAGCGTGAGTTAGTCTGAGTGAGCGTGAGTGAGCATGAGTTAGCGTGAGTGAGCGTGAGTTAGCTCGAGTTAGCGTGAGTTAGCCTGAGTGAGCGTGAGTTAGCGTGAGTTAGCCTGAGTGAGCGTGGGTGAGCGTGAGCTAGCGTGAGTGAGCGTGAGTTAGCCTGAGTTAGCCTGAGTTAGCCTGAGTTAGCCTGAGTTAGCGTGAGTGAGCGTGAGTTAGCTCGAGTGAGCGTGAGTTAGCCTGAGTGAGCGTGAGTGAGCGTGAGATAGCGTGAGTGAGCGTGAGTTAGTCTGAGTTAGCGTGAGTGAGCGTGAGTTAGTCTGAGTTAGCGTGAGTGCGTGTGAGTAGTTGGCGTGAGTTAGCGTGAGTGAGCGTGAGTGAGCGTGAGTGAGCGTGAGTTAGCTCGAGTGAGCGTGAGTTAGTGTGAGTGAGCGTGAGTTAGCGTGAGTTAGCCTGAGTGAGCGTGAGTTAGCGTGAGTGAGTGTGAGTTAGCCTGAGTGAGCGTGAGTGAGCGTGACTTAGCCTGAGTTAGCGTGAGTGCGTGCGAGTAGTTGGCATGAGTTAGCGTGAGTGAGCGTGAGTGCCGGAGTTAGCTTGAGTGTGCGTGAGTTAGCGTAAGTTAGCGTGAGTTAGCCTGAGTTAGCGTGAGTGAGTGTGAGTTAGCCTGAGTGAGCGTGAGTGAGCGTGAAAAGCGTGTTTTTTAGTTTTTCAAACTATATCTATTTGTAAAAAAAATAAATTAAATATAGTATTAATTGTTGTAAGCTTTGAATGTTTCTTTTTTTAATATTACATGCGTTTTTAATTTTATTACAATTTTAGTATCATAATTTAATAAAATAAACGTACTAACTTATGAACTAAAAATATGGTTTTGAATATCAAATGGTTTTCGGCCTCGTTAACGATTGATTCAAAGATTATTAAGAA
Organism: Colias philodice; assembly: GCF_061535455.1. Lineage (NCBI taxonomy): Eukaryota > Metazoa > Arthropoda > Insecta > Lepidoptera > Pieridae > Colias > Colias philodice. Next base: position 12,614,166 of record NC_143100.1, read on the forward strand.
GAATGAAAGCTATTGAACATCACGCAATAAAATTTAACGTGAATTTGATTATCCGCTTATAATAATCGAAACCAATAATTAAATTGAACTGAATAAATTTAGGTACTGAGTACTTTGATAATATTAACCAAAACCCTAGGACTGATAATTAAAGAATTAAGGAAATATTTAAAGCTAATTTCTTCGTCAGGAAACATTATTTATTAAATCGCCATAAAGTAATCCGCTTAAAAATTTAATAAGATACCAATAATTTAATAAAATTTTCACCATTAATTCGATAAAACTCAACGTAATTTTTGGTTTAGAACTTTTTCTTTAATTCATTGAAAATCACCTCTTATGACAATTAAAGACGTCCATTTTATTACTATTCGACCTTGCATCAATTACATACAAGTAAAATATCACAAGTGTATAGTGATGAGTAATTAAAATAAAACGAAACCACATGAAAATGAAAAATGGCAATTATAAAGAACATTAAAATCTGAGCTACAATACAATGAATTAATTCCATTGAAAGCCTTTTAACTCATTGATATCGGATGTAATAATTAATCTTCAGCATTAAATTTCATATGAAATGAAATAAATACATAAATGTGAATAAAAACCGCACCAAATGTTAACAAGCGCTTGTCGGTTAATATCGAGTAAGCCGGTAACATAAGCGCTATTTGCCTGCATTCGTAGAGCTGTGTGGATCCTTTCAAAGGATTTCACTACTAATATCAGCTTCAATATTTAATTGCTTTATCGTATGCCACGCGGTTAATACAAATTTAATTCGAACACAGATTTGTATGTTCAATCTATATGCTACAGTGAAAACCCTTCCAGTCAAAAAACTTATTGACCGGTGAAATTAGTCAATAAGGTTATTAACTATATTATTGGTTAATAAGGTTATTGTGGGTTAGGTTAGGTTCGTGTCTTTACTACACAAATGACTAATTTTAACGGTCAATAAGGTTTTTGACTGATTAAAGGTTTTGACTGTAACATATTATTATACATGAATAAATAAATCAATTTCAAAATGAAAGCGCTACACTACAAAACATCTGCATCGATTTGACTATTTTGTTTCTGTTAAAAATTTGTAAGTACGTGAAAGTGAAAAATACGCATGGAAATTCTCGTGAAAGTTACATACAACTAAAAAACAGAATTTTTTGTTACAGAAATGTGAGGCTCTTTTATTGGATTTGAACGGTTGTTTCATTAAATTTATTCTGTTTCGCACACTATGAGCGAGTTACTCTTCAATTTCTAAATGTGTTTAAAACAAAAAAGCAGCAATATATTGACTTAAGAAATATAGACTAAGTAGGTAATTGGATTTTGAATACCTACTCTACTTATAATATGAAATTAGGTAATAAATCAATTCTCGAGGAAAATGTAACATCACGCTATGGCAATAGTCGTTCGTAATAAGCCAAGAAAACGGTTTATAATCGTCGTTCCTCGTTCGGGGAAGTTACGTAGAGGTCGATGACCGAAATAGCCACTAAATTGGTTTCTTATCAAAATTAATACTTTCTTTAATGTAATATAAGGTTCCTTTCTTTTAGGGATATACTGCAATGCCATACACTTAAATAGTTGTAAATATACTTATACTTAGTTATATTTTCGTGTGTCTTCTTCACTAAGTACCTATTTCTTTGTAATGTAAATACATAAATAATGCATAATTTTGAATGGCTTATTCTTAATAATATGTACAATATTATGCAAGGGATTACAGTTTTCCAACGATTATAACGACAAACTAAAGAATACAATAAAAATAAAGCTTTCTATTTCTACCATTTATTACCATTCATTTATTCCACAGATAGCATAGAAGATTAAAAACATTGGAGTTTGAAATAATATTCATATCCTGCGCTGTCTCTATGACTGCATATTTCACCGACGCCGGCACGCCACGCTGAATTGTAAATACGTGACCGATGTCACGGCGTCACGGCTAACACGTGACTCCCACTACTATCCTAGTACTACATATATGCTATTACAAATGCGAAAGATTGTAAGAATGCACGAATGCATGGATAAGAATATTGTACTAATCTATCCATACTAATATTATACTTAATACATATTATAAATGCGAAAGTAACTCTGTCTGTCTGTTACTCAATCACGTCTAAACTACTGAACCAATTTTCATGAAATTTGGTATGGAGATATTTTGATACCCGAGAAAGGACATAGACTACTTTTTATCCCGGGAAAATGACGCAATCCCGGAAATCCCACGGGAACGCGAACTATGCGGGTTTTTCTTTGACTGCGCGGGCGAAGCCGCGGGCGGAAACCTAGTACTTAATATTATAAAGCCGCATGCTGTTCTCATCTCGAGAACTACTGGTCCGATTTAAAAAATTATTTCGGTTTTAGATAGCCCATTTATCGAGGAAGGCTATGCTATAATATATCATCTCGCTTAGATCAACAGGAGCGGAGCACTGCGGGTAAAACCGCGGAGCACAACTAGTATTACGAATAAAAACAAAGATGTATTTTTCTTCTGTCGAGCAATTTTATGTAAAACCAAAACGAAAGTCATTTCGAAGTCTCCAGCTTTACATAAAACGAAATAAACTAATATTTACGGACTTCAAACTTTCAGTATTAAGTTCTTTGATATTTGTTTGAGTAACTCAATCAGAGTCTCGAAGTTTGGTAAATAGACCACACTGCGGCTTAATAAATAGGATACCTTTTGTTCAGAAATTTCAAACAGTTCCCCAGAGTCTACATAAAACGGTTCTTAGATATGACACTTATTCCTACATATAAATAAAAGAAGTTGTTTGATGTATGACGGAGTGGGAACGCAGGGCGCAACTAGTATAACGATAAAATAAACCATAAACAGATGTTGAATTTTACATTCTTAATCACTAACTATATTAACAAACTGCTTTTAAAATAAAATATAAAGCTCACACATCGATGGGTTTCATTCAAGCTTTGTTAAAACCATCAAAATGTAACATCAACTATTCGCAAACATCACAAACAACAAATCCATCAAAGTACAACACGTCCAAAGCAACTATTGTGCCTTTCAGAGCACGTAACCCTTTAATTAAAGATATAAAGGAATTCTTTTTGACAAATTCTCAAAGGAGGCACAAAGCCTACACTGGACTCGCTAAATAGGATCAACGGAGCAAATAACATCGCCCGAATATTCGGCTCCAGGGAAGGCAGAAGATTGGATTCGTTTGGATCGGAATATTTTATAAAATCGGCCGGATTGCGGCCTCGTCGGCTTTATTTCGATGCGACCGTTTGCATTATCACCACTCGTATTACTTCCAATCTTTGAATTTAGCGAACGTACAAACGTATTGGGGATATCCATAAATATATTGTCCGTCTATATCAATAGAGATCCCAAGGATAGGTACATGTTACAGTGTTAATTTTATTTGCAAAGGCAAATAATAAAACTCAATCCGCTTTTGCTTTTCAATAATATGTCCAAGCGAATGTTTAGGTAACATTGTCAAAGCGTGCACCTATTCTTTGGTAACATACATTTGGGCATCGAGTTCATCAAAGGTGCGAAATGCGACAACATTCCCGAAATACCAGACACTTCTGTGACATACAAGTTCGTCCCAATTCGTGAAGCACACTGGACGCCTACTAAAACTTTCTATTGACATCCGACAAATTGTGAAATTCGTAAACAAGATCACTCTAACAAACCCTCAGAATGCGAGAGTATCAAACTTGTTAGAGAAGTTACCGCTTTATGATCCGAGCTCGTTATTCCATAAAAGTCTCCATTGTATTGAATGGCTGTCACGATATTACGTTATTTACGTAGTGCTTGCGGTGCAGCGGGCTGCCAAACGGCCTTCCCCTGCTCACTTATAAATATATCACAAAATTTAACTTGACAACGCTACGCTGCGAATGCTTTTCGTGTTCAAATAGACATATTTATTTGCCCAATATGACACCACTTAGGTGCAGTAACTACTTACACCAACGATATAATATTATACTCATAGATAACAGGGACTTACACACTTAGAATAAGCAGTTCATTTTCCTCTATTTATTTTTAAATTCACTCCCGAGTAGAATTGGATAAATTACACAAAATGCATAATTATTTTTAAAACAAATAAACCTGCTACTAAAAAGTTAATCGTACGTACTTTAAAATATTTTCATGAAATTATTACTGGACATAAAATTAGTATCGCGATTGCCAAAGTTCCATAAATAAATCCGCAAATCTTAGTATTTCCCGACTAAAAAATTGCTTTGACAAGTATTCGTAATTAGTTTAGTTCAGTTTTTAATTAAAGTTCACGTTTTCTTCGCAGTCATTTCACTCGGTTTTTGGTATGGAATTCAAAATGGAAATAAGATCTTGGTACTGAGAGGCATTCATAATTCCGTCGTTCGCGAAACTTTTATATAATACAGTAACAAGCGTGAGACGTAACAGAAATTAGTGATAGGGTCCGCTAATAAAGGACAATAATATGGTCAGAAGTGTAAGGTTGGTAGAATATTCTGGAATGGGTTTATTTAGCTTCATTTATCATCGTAGTGTGACATTATTATTGTGTATAGCTAAAGTTTATTACAAATGGATAAGATAGTAGAACACTGGTTAACTATAGAAAATACTTTATTTTTAAAACAACTTTTTCATTGTCCTAATGGAAAATGCAATACTGCAACATTATGTTCAATATTATTATCTTTGTTTACAATAACTTTTTCGCTTAATTAGCATTCCACTTATTATGATAATATAAAACTACTATCAAAGAATACACATTTTATAAGTACCTAATTGAATTGATTCTAATTGTGTTGTTTTATTAGAGCTATAAAGCTTTTCTTTAAAAATAGCCCTCATCAGAATAAAGTTTATTTAACAAAAAAACGTAATAATAAATGGATCTAGATTTAAACGCTTATTACTTAGCTGACACAAACAGACAACAACTGACGAGAACAATAAGTCTAGTGCTTTCTCGAAACCCTTTTAACAAAGATAAATAATACAGTGAGTAAATCACGTTTAAAATCCCTTAAATAGTATTTAATTTCTAAATGTATAATACTCATGTAAAAACATAAAATCTAGATGTTAGGTCGTAGGCATCCGCTAAGAAAGGATTTCCCGAAACTCTTGCGGGAACGGGGAAAAACGGGGATGCACGTATAAAGTCGTGGGCGGAAGCTAGTATATAATACGAATAAAACATTTCAACGACTTTCATTTTAAACTGTTGGTTTAATAAAATAGGACAATATGTTTCTGAAATATACAAAATTACCTGGAAATCTTTTTATAGCAGAAAGAATTCAAATCAGTGTTGCATTTATGCGTGGAGACGAACAAGCAGAAAAACATAATTAATTCACCACGTGTGGATATTTGTGTCATAGAAAGTACTGGTTTGAATCGAAAAATTAATTAAATATTAGACACGCAGCGACTACTAGAAGCAGAACATCATTGAAACCTTTTTCAAGTGGAGAAGTTTCGTATCCAGAGCAGACGAAGTTCTGTGGGTTGTTTAATTACAAATGTACTTTAATATTCAAGCAATAAGCGAAACCCCATTAAAAGTGACTAAACAAATTCGCTAATAATGCTACTTCGCATTAACCATTAATAATGCAAAACATATTAGACGTGAAACTCCGTGAAATCGATCTCGCGCGGCGCGGGCGGTTGGAGCGAAGCCGAGTTTTCCGCTTACCTACAACTTTGTACCTTATCCCTTGCCGAAAACTCATTAATAATTATGGAGACCTTTGTTTTATTCAAGCACTGGCGGCCGTCTACTCCTTTATTTCCATTGTTCTTACTTGCCAGTCATCTATTTATTTTTGAATAAAGATTTTGCTTATTTTTTAACAAAACACCAGCCGTGTTTCATGATATTTTTGTAATTATTTTTAAAATTGCTCTATCATAGCTTTTGTTTCTTGCGAACATTTAATTTGCTTAGCAATTAGCATGCCTGGATTTTAAGTAGCTGTTTAATAATATTCATTGGCTGACAACGTTGGGCGCAATTACCTACTTACATTGTACTTAACCCTAAGCACTGTAGGACACATACGATATTTATTTTATCTAAAAGTGTTGTTTCTAAAATTGTCATCTTAACTAATGCAAGCAATTAACGTATTTTTTTTTTATTCTTACAGTTCTGAACGCGTCAAGAAGAATATGAGTCAGCCCGGACGGAGCCGTTGACAAATGGATGATGATATTTAGATATTTATAAAAACTTGTTTAAGAACATTTCTCAGTACAAGGATTGCTTCGTTATGTATTCTGATCCTAAACCATTGTATATAACAAAAAAATCCATATCTACCTAATAAAAAAATATGTTTTCCATTGAACTCATCAATAACCTCACTAAGAAGTGCAATATGGGAATAAATGTCATAATATGAGCAACAAATCGGCCAACATCGCGCCATATTGATGCGAGCGCGCCAAGTGGCAGCCATTCCCACACCACTTATTTACGACGCTCATACATTATCGCTGAATTCCCTATTTCGTATGGCTTTCAACTTGTGGTGACACAAATTGCATATTCTTTTTTATGGATGCGCATAAGTGGCTTTCGGGAAATCGACTGTGAAATTTCCGTAAAAAGGTGGAGTATTTTGGTTGAAGCGTTGCTGGTTTCGTAGATTTATGTATGTCTGGGTGTATTTTTTGTATATAGATAGGAAACACTAGGTGTAAGAACTAACGAGCTCAGATTAAAGATCTGAGATAAATTTCTTGATGTATCTATCTGTAATTTTACTTATTTTTCATTAGATTTACTCAATAGCAATTTTCAATTTGTTCGTGCAAACTTTTTTTCAATTAAAATGTTCACAGAATAAACTAAATTTTATAAATTAATCCGTCTTCTCAGATAATCTCATTTAAGATATTCAAAGTATACAAAGAAAATTGCATTTAAAATGTTCGCCTCGTAAGATAAACAGATTTACAAAATAAAGTCTACATTTAAAGAAAAATCTACACTAAACTAATATCAGTAACAAAAATGATTAAACTGTTTGAAATGAATAGATGATATTTATATTAAAATTCTTCATGGAAATTAAACAGACTAAGTAACTAATAAATGGAAATATGAAAATTTTCCACAAACCAAAGGGAACTTTATAGCAAAACAGAAAATAGAATACCTGATATTTTATCAAAGCAAAATTTACTGAGAGGTTTCATAATTTATTCCTTATTGTGGTTATTTGACTTGCTTTTAATTAGCAAATTAGTTTCTTGTACTGTAGTATCTCAAAGCAAAATATTATCGTTTTAATTAGTCTTAATTATAACTAATTATTATTATTCGACAATCGCAAAACCATTGTTTGTTGGAATATCTTCGTAGCCTTGAATTTTAACTTAAATACCAACTTTGCGTAGAATTACTTCAAAACTATCTACTTATCCTTATTAATTAGTTTTGTTATAGAAAATTCTATGGATCTATTCATTATTTAGGTACCTAGTTCTCATTCTAAAAGGTATCATAATAAACAAATGAAAGACTCCACCCATCGTTCTATTGACAGATGTTTTATCTCCTATCTATATAAATGGTTGTGATAAACAATGTGTATAATTAGGAAGAGTGGAGGCAAAATTGGGTCGAAAGCTAAGTCGCTGCATCGGCGCCTGGCTCCTGCAGGCGCTTAATCGTTCGTATACTTGTCAGGAGCGAGCCACTACACGGGATAGCAGCTTTGAATATAAATTTAATGCAAGTCCATTATAATGACTTTAATAATTAATTTCTAAGCTGAAACAATTAACTCAAAAACCATACAGATGCTATAGCTAGTTAATTGCATAAAAACGAAACTTATAGGTACTAAATTTGATTGATGCTTTACAAAACTCATTTTATTCAACATATTATGCCAAACAAAGTGAATTTTGTAATAAAAGTATTTCTTTAATATTCTATAGTTAAAATGAAACAATTAATAATATGTTATGCTTTTCATAACCATCTTAAGCTATGCCTGTTAAACAATTGACATAATAACCTATCTTTTATAGAACTTACGCAAAATGATTAAACTCTTAATACTAAAGAACCTCCCTTTCCCTGGCCCATAGGCTCGTAGTAAGGCAGGTGCTCTGATTGATTTGCACGCGACGCCTGGCTTTGTTTATGGTCGCCCGATGTAGGGCGCTCGCGGGAAATATCGCTTGCGAATTATCTATGGTCGCAATGCAGATACGCTAATTAACTGCTAATAAGAAATTTAAGTAAAAAGAATATTGTAGATAATATTATATGAGCGCGTATATTATTTACTTATTTATTTTATGTAATTCATCAGATTCATCGTTCGCATTTAACATTTTTAGTTTTCCATGTTGAGATACAAAATTTGATATAGTTTATACATGTCTAAATTATGGTTCACCATATTATAACAGCGCGATATAGTTACTTGAGACATAATATCGCATTATATATGATGATATATGATGATGATATATATGATTTTAATAAAATAAAATTAAGAAGACATAATATAAAATGTATATCTAATGTAAAATGTATTTGCATGCCGTTGAATAACGGCTAAACATGCTGAAATAATGTATCTTATTCTTAACACCTGTGTATACCATGTTTACTTGCAAATAAACGATTTATTTATTTATTTATTTATTTATATATGTAGTTGTTTTTCTACGCCAAAGCCACCTAAAATAATCTAATTTCAATTAGATATTATTTTTGATGTATAATATTTTTCTCTAATTTTGGTCAGAATTAAAAAAGATAAAAAAATCTTGACAATACTTAAATATAGACTTCAATTATACAATAAAGAAGAAGAATAAATAACAAGAACATTTATTTTATACAAAATTCAAAACAATAACAAATTTCATTTAAAAGATAAATTGGATTTTTCACAAAATAATCAGGCCGAACTTGTGTTTCACATAATATAGAAATAACAAAACCAAAACTCAGCGGATAAAAGGTGCAAAACCTTTGGAATATTGTTTCAATGTGTAGCACATTGTTTGTGTTTATTTCAAAACAAAGAGCCGTCGAGTAAAATCAGGCTTTCAATGGCTTGAAATTCGTTCGATTATATCGTCAGTTCTCTTTCTCAATTTAGCTATCTGAATCGATGTGTCTGATGGTATGTATAAGTTAATAAAATTTTTAAAACAGAGGTACTTTTATGTACGATTAGTTTTATTTTCGTATAATATATCGTAGCGATAGCGTATGGTACCGGTCCACATATAATTTTCCAATTTTCTTCATAGCCGAGTAGGCGATATACCTAGTGAATATTTTATCAGTGAGTTCATTTTAGTTGTCCACGATGTTCTCACTCTATTAATGGAGCATTATTCTAACTTAACATTTAAATAATAAAAGAGTCGACAAAGTAATACTTATTAGGTGCAAAGGATAAACAAAATGAACTAGACTAAAATATACTTCAAAGACGAGTTTCTTGATAGTCAGACTGCTATTAGAGAGAAATTAAATAAAAGATTCAGAGACAAGACACATATAAAATGGTATAAATGTAATAATATATTGTACATTGCTATCGTTAAATGTAAAGCTTTTCTTAATTTAAAATAAAAATAAAAAGCATAAATTTATAATATACATAAATTGTATTGTTGTACATATCAATCAATCTTAAGACATGAAAATGCCAATGTGCAGTGTAAATAATATTATTATGACAAAACAATCTCGAAGTGCACACTGCAAGGAACAGTCCCAGACGCAGACATTAATGCGCTCGCGAAATGCTCCGATATTCTGGAAATAAATCGAAGCTAGTTTTGTTCGAGAGCTTTTAAAATTCAAATATGGCTGGAGTGTTTCCGAACAGTAGAGGCGCTCGATTCAATTATAGGGCAGTGGGTGCAATCAACGGTATTGGAAGCTAATCGATCAGTCAGGTGCCCGATGGTCCTTGGTACGAGAGGCCGTGGGAGAATCCACTCAAATGCCATCTGGGTTTTGCGGGCCAATTACCTCACATTGTTTGTTTATTCCATTTTTCGTAAGAAGCTTTGAATTATTTCCCTTCTTGTTGAGCAACTTGGCTGTAGTTATATTATACGTCACGTTTAAAGCGTTCCTTCGAATGATGTTTTGCTTATATTATTGTGTACTCGTCATTTGATATTTGATAAGGGTCTGCTGCGTGCTTTGTTGTTGTGGTTTAATTACAGATATTTAAATGCTATGAAACAAGCTTGCGGCAAAGTAAAACGTGAAACGTTTCCAAAGCTTACCAAAATGTAAAATACCATACTCACCACTTTGATAGTCGGCGGTAAGCTTATCAAATTTGAATTAAGTTAGCGGCTTTTAACTTTAAGCAATGTTTTCCTTGAAATATTCACACTTTATTGTAATTCTTGCAAGAATTCGCTAATTGCATTATGTTATTTACGGATATTCCGTTTTGTGTTATGTTTTTAGATATATTATTATGTAGTTATACATGCCATGACGCATGTTTCTAGAAATAAATTTTCACTTCAGTTTACTCAAGAACAGACTTAGATCACGAGAGTGCACACACATGCTAAACTTGGCTGCCTCCTTTAAAATTTAAACTCCTCCCAAAGATAAACCATCTCGAACTGTAACTGGATTTAGGAACACTTGGAGAAGTTAAAAACGAGTCGCAGTTCCGTCCAGATACTGTGAATTTATGGCGGAGCGACGCCGGGCGCTCGGGCGACGGGCGACGGGCAGAACTCCGGGGGCCGCATTAAGCTGGACAAATATATTCGGGGACGGGCGAGTAAATCTCCCGGCGGGTCTGCGAGCCGCTAATGGTCCAACTTGTATTGTTTACGGTTAGCTCCAATTTCACCCATTTGCACGCCAATTGAAATGGGATTCCGACATGAGGGCCAGTGAATTAATTGGGGACCGTAATAGGTTATCCGGCCCGAATTAACATCGGTTGCAGGTAATTTACGGAGTTGCTACAAATAAGGCGATTGCGCTAAGCTCCGTTCTAATTGGCTATTATCTATTATCCGTTGCTGCAACTGAGTCTTGCTAATGAGCTGATGATTACGTGCGCAATATGATCGATCAATTCTATACATGAGATGAAATCTAATTGAAAAATGTTTCCTATTAACGTAATTATGTAACAATGTTATTTTGTATTGGTCTGCAATTAAAATTATTCGTATAAACAATGAAAAGAAACGCCTTACTTATCTGCGCTTTTGTTTTAGGTACATGTACCTTTATTTTAAGCAAACAAGCTTGAAATTTATCACTAGAGCATACCTTGCATATCCCTTTGTTGAAACTTAACTACTTAGAAACTATTAAACAATTTTGGGATACCGAAGTACGCCATTACGGACCCTTAACAAACATCGATAAGTTCAAACAGACATGTATCGTTTTGTTAAATAATTTAAACTATCTACATATAATAAACATCTAATTAACATTTATCACTATCATAGTATAAAACATGTTGTCTGCCTGTCTCTACCTATGTATGCTTAGATCTTAAAATCTGCGCAATGGATTTTGATGCAGTTTTTAGAACATTTGGTTCTCGACGTAGGTTTTAGTGTATAATTATTTTGTTAAAATTTAGACTAAGTAAACGAAGACGAGGGCGGAAGCTAGTTCATAATATAACTATATGAACCTTAGTAGATTATAATAAACGTTACAGCAACAATATTGTGAATTTCAAGTCTGAATCAACAGTTGTTACGAAAAGACATCTTAAATGTAATTTAAATTTATGATATTGTATGTAATATTATTTCAAAGTTTAAGAAATAGAGCAAATTTCATAAAGAAGCGATGTCTAAAGCTAAGTGTTTTGTACATAGCTGACACGGATGAATAATTCAGCCTGTAATGGAATGATGTAACCGCAGATTGAATCGTAAGTCAGGCGGCTGGCGGCCTTCAGCAAACGTATTCAAGGCACAAAACCAATCTTGTCATACTAACTTCGTAATTATGTTCATTTTCAGTACATAAAACAATATATGAATTCTACAGACATATCTATGAAATAATGTTCGTGGAAATTTTCTATGTTTACATAATACAGTGAAATCTTCAAGGGACCTGCAATGTCGTTTCACTTATAGAGGTATTCCACTTACCCAGTGTCTCAGATATACAGGTATAAATAAATATATGTCTCATTTACAGAGGGTTCCATTAATAGAGGTGAGAATACAGGTTATTTCAGTTTTACAGGTGCGATCATTAAATAAAATATATGGTAGGGTAGAATAAGAATGAGTAAACAAACAATGTTATCTCAGTTACAGAGGTTTATGCATATAAAATTTACTCGCTGTCTCAGTTATAGAGGTAACTATGATGATAAATCGAAAGAACAAATCCCAGATATAGAGGTTTACCTCGTCCCACTAACAGAGGTAATTCAGTGCTAAAGTGTTGGGACCTCAGCATGAGTTCCAGTTATGGAGGTTTCTCACTTATCCAGGTCCCACTTATCCAAGTTTCACTGTATCTATTACCTACTTTATAATTAAGTAATGTAATGTTTATAAACATTAATTTAGTCGGTTTAATGTTTAACTTTTTAAGAGCATTGTTTATAAATAACGATGGCGTTGACAGCTATAATTAAATGTAATAAAAACAAACATTGTTTAAAAGATTATTATGTTCACAGTATTTGCAAACTATAATCACAGTCTATAATGTTAATATTTACATAAGGCTTAGTAAACATTCCTTATAAACTATTGATACATTGAGGTTGGTAATATTGTAAGCTGAAATAGTGTATGAGAAACTTTTAAAGAATATAAAAAATTAGATCACGAGGCAGGAGTCGAACCCGTGTCCTTCGGCTAAGGTGATAAAGCATTTGAATGCTATAAAACTAATTATCAAATACAACGAGTAAATTGTGTTTGCATCTGTATGTATGTTTATGTTATCATATAGGTATTTCTACAATACGTTGAAACATGACTTTAAATGAATAAAGTATATTTGTATATGATAAAAAATACGCACAGTAATGGCTCAATACAAACCACTTTCCGACCGGAAGATTCCCGTTTTCCATCTCTCTAAAAATACAATTCGCAGATTGAGATATTTTATGAGATTTCACTGATGTTTCGAGTTGAGTGCTTTATTTCAAATTTAATTCATTGAATTTTACAGCAAAAATAATCTTCTATTGGAGAGCTATTTGTGAATAAGGATCCAATAATAGGGCATAAACATGAGTGCTTCAATTGTTCTGCCAAGATGTATTGTTTGGATTTGATCTGAACTCTGAAGGGGATTATTATACATAAGTAGGAAGGGGTTTATTATACTTATGTAGAATTTGGATTTTTTTCTTATACACGTGTTACTTACTTTATTTATTTATTATTAACACTTTATTGCACAAATATAAGAAATAGAGACACAGAAAGAACATAAAATAAGAGAAAATCGTGTAACAACGGCGGTCTTACGCTAGGTTAAGGAGAGATGTTAAAAGGAGGTAATTTAAATTTAAAATTATTTTACAAAGCTCTTATACTAGCTCTACATGTAATATTAGCTAAGAACTGAATGCCACTTTCCCGAATATTAATTATTTGTCTATGCATTTAATCAATCTTCATCACTGTGAGTAATTAATGTAAATTAAACATTAATATTCAAAGTTCAATACCAAATCGTGTTGTGTTATGATGTATATTGGATACGTTTAAATTACAGTAGATTAGTCAATTAAATATTTATTTTTAATGATTTCTCTTATTGATTATATTTTGATGCAAATTTTTTTATTTGGGTGTATCGTGATGTAATCACACTTTTATCATTATTCATAATATTACTAGTTCAACACTATTATAGCAACAATATTTAAGTTAAACCGTCATTCTCGCATCGAATGGTTATCGATATCCATCAATTTGACCACATAACCAAAACTTACATCGAAGGTATCAGTCACCGTGACTGACTCCAATTTGTCATCAAAGCAGCGATTAGCATACATTACGTGCCGTGGTAGACGTAACGCAATCAGAGCTTGCGGCCAGCGAGCATGTGATGCGGCCCTTCATTAGCATGTCAAAGGCGTCCCCGCAATGCTGGCAGGATGAAACCTTTGCGCTGTATCAGGCCACCAGGCACAAGTTACACATTGTTTCTATATAACTAGTTTTGATATTTTAAAACGCCAGATTGAAATAGTATTTGCTAAAAGTAATTTATAGTATGTATAGTTTATCCCCTTCTGCGTAGAATCCAAGGCTGATAGGAAGCGCTACCACGGTACCACCGCCCATGAACATTTGCATTTAATCCCCATTAAAAAGGATTGATGGAAGGAATAAAGGAAAGTATTGGGAAGTGTGAAGGATACTTTGATTTTTTAATTCAACATGCAAACATACAAATTTTCATTTTTATAATGTAAATAAGTGGCAGGATCACGGATAGTAGAAAATAATGTCCACTACGCTGTCAAAATGTAATTCGATAAATATCACATGTCGTGTGACGTCACATGCAAATTGTAATGACTTTGTATTAATTATGAGGTCGTGACTGAAGCATAAATCATGGCGAAACTAACGAGAAGGATATTCGCAGTAGCTTATAATGATACGATTATTTAAAGTCATACGATATCTATACAAATATCACATACGTATTTGCGATTATTGTTTACACATATTAATTGGATGAAATTTAATGATCCTCAGAAGCCTTCGTAACGAATATTTGTACACGTGTTGTCGTATCAAATAATTATTGGCAATTATAGGTAGACAATATGCTATATCTACCTCTGTCTGATTTTCCGGACATCTCCTATATCCTACTTAACAATATGCTATAAATATGGTTTACCTTCCTCAAAGGCGTGTTAGCTTGACCCAATTCGCCCGAAGCATGCCAAACTACCTCAATCGCAAAATATTACCTTACCAATTATGGCCTACAAGCTATACCTCTTAATTCCTAATGATTGCTATATTAAAACCTCCAATACATCAAATCCATACATATGTGGGAATAGGATAAAATATTAAGATGTATTTCATAATAAGCTTTATTTTTAGTCTGTGTTTTTCTATTGTTTACTCTGTGGATATGTTATCTGTAGATTGATGTTTATCTATGACTTGACTTTGTGGCTCGGTACGAAAAGAAATGGAGGATTGTTAAAAATGTATTTTTGTTCGGTGTCTGGGAAATAAACTGATTGGGCTAATTTGGCGTTTTTATTTACACCATCCCCACATAATTTGGGGGCTCGTCCGGGATGGTGGAATAAAGAAAAAACAGTGGAAGATTATGATTGCGGTGATTAAACCAGATTAAGACTTTACGAATTATGAACTAAGAAGACTAAGATTTAAAGAAGCTTATGATTATACGATTACGACTTGAAGACTATATAAAACTTATTATTTACATTATTCAACATGCCGCCGAAACGACTATTAAAAGATGATGATGATTATGGTGAACCATCGCCGCGTATTTCCTTTACTGATTTAGAAAAATCAATGACGCCATTTTCGGGTGATGATGCTTATGGCGTCGAAGCTTTCATAAGAGAATTTGAAGACGTTTCCTCTCTAATGCAATGGGGCGAACTAGAAAAACTCATATTTTCGAAGCGGCTCCTCACGGGGACCGCCAAGCTATTTTTACGTTCACTAAGTGGGACCACCACGTGGGATACACTTAAGTCTGAGCTCCGCGAGGAATTTGGTAAGAAGTTGAACAGTGCAACTGTTCACAAGAGACTTTCAACACGCCGGATGAAGATGAATGAGACTCATCAGCAATATTTTTTACATATGAAGGAACTTGCAGTACTTGGGAATGTTGAAGATGAAGCCCTGATGGAATATGTCATCGACGGTATTAAAGATAGTGAGTCCAACAAAAATATTTTATATGGCGCTTGTAACATTAAAGAATTCAGAAAGAAGTTAGATATTTATTCAGAAATTAAGAAAAAATCATATTATTCACCTAATAAGATTCAAAGTAATTCAGTATCAAAGTCCATTGGCATGAAAATTCAAAAAACATTAAGAGTAAAGAGATGTTTCAATTGTGGAGATTTAGATCATGAGTCGCCTAATTGTACTAAAGGCATTAAATGTTTTAAATGCAACTTGTTTGGCCATAAATCAACTGAATGTTCTAAAAGTATAAAGAAGAGTTTGGAAATTATTTCAACTAAGAATAATATTGATGTGAGACCTTTTAAGAAGCTGAAAATAAACAATATTGATGTAGAAGCCCTGATTGATACCGGAAGCGATGCTAATTTAATAATTATGTCTTATTTTAGGAAGATTCAAGGTGAAAAATTGTTATCTTATAGTTCAGGAACCACAGAGACTTTAACTGGAATAGCTGAAAAGGAAATTTATACAAAAGGATCTTTCACAGCAAAAATTGAAATTGATGATTGTTATTTTGAAACTTTATTTTATGTTGTTGATGATGGCGCTATCCCTGTCAACATTATATTAGGAAATCCTGTACTGAAAGAAGTAGAAATCAATTTTAAGGCTGGAACTATCACTGCAACAAGAATATTACACCTTACAATGCTAGAGAATGAAAATGAAGATATCACAAATATTGAAAACAAAGAATATAAGAATAAAATACAGAATATTATAAAAAAATATAACCCCAAAAGATGTACTAAAGAATCAAATGTAAAACTTAAAATATTATTAACCGATGATGTACCAGTTTATCAGAATCCACGACGATTGTCACCTTTGGAGCTTAACATTGTTGACAAACAGATTAAAGAATGGCTTGATGAAGGAATAATAAAAACAAGTAAGTCTGATTATGCTAGTCCAATTGTGCTTGCAAAAAAGAAGAATGGAAACTATAGATTGTGCGTTGATTACAGGAAATTGAATAAGAAAATTATTAAAGAAAGATATCCACTACCACTCATTGAAGATCAATTAGACAGATTAACTTATGCTAAAATGTTTACCTCGCTTGATTTAAAAAATGGATTTTTACATGTGAATGTTCATATTAATAGTCAGAAGTATACATCATTTGTAACACCACGAGGTCAATATGAATTTATTAAGATGCCTTTTGGCTTATGCACTGCTCCTTCTGTTTTTCAGAGATTTATTAATGACATTTTTCAGGATCTTATTATGGATGGTATTGTTCTATCATATCTTGACGATCTCATTTTACCATTTCAATCTGCAGAGGAAGGATTTGTTAATTTACAAAAAGTATTTGACAGAGCTGAAGAGTATGGTTTATTATTTAACTGGGATAAATGTTATTTTATGCAAAAAAGTATTAATTACTTGGGTTATATTGTTTCAGAAGGTGAAATTAAACCTTCAGTGGAGAAAATTGCCGCTGTAGAACATTTTCAGACTCCTAACAATATGAAGTCACTTCAAAGTTTCCTCGGACTAACAGGTTATTTTAGAAAATTTATAAAGGATTATTCATTAATAGCAAAACCTCTGACTGATCTACTAAAGAAAGGTACTGTTTTTAATTTTAACTTAGACTGTGAAAAAGCATTTCAGAAATTAAAGTTTATTTTATGTCAATCTCCAGTCTTGAAGATTTATGATCCGAATTTAGAAACAGAACTACACACAGATGCAAGTGCTGAAGGATATGGTGCTGTATTATTGCAAAGGAGTTTAACAGATAATAAGATGCATCCCGTTTACTACATGAGCAAGAAGACATCCGCTACTGAAAAAAAGTATCACAGTTATTATTTAGAAATATTAGCTATTGTTGAAGCTGTTAAAAAGTTCAGAGTATACTTACTAGGTATTAAATTTAAAATTGTTACAGACTGCTCCGCCTTGACTATGACATTGCAGAAAAAGGACTTACCTCCTACAGTAGCTCGCTGGGCACTCTTACTTGAAGAATATGACTACACGATTGAACATCGGCCTGCAGCAAGGATGAAACATGCAGATGCTCTCAGCCGACAGCCTATAAAGAATATAATTGTACTTACCGATACCGCAGCACGTTTGCGAAGAGCTCAAGACGATGATCTGCAAATAAAACTAATAAAGAAAGTATTAGAAAAGGAATCTTATGATGACTATGTTTTAGAGCATGGAATGTTATGGAAGATTAAGGATGGAAATAAATTAATGGTTGTACCTAAGAAAATGCAAAATGAAATTATAAGAAAACATCATGAAAACGGACATTTTGGTTGTGTTAAAACTGAGGAATTGATAAATAGAAATTATTATATAGAGAATTTAAAGGAAAAGATTAAAACAAACATTGATAATTGCGTGGAATGTATACTTAATGCAAATAAAAGAGGAAAGAAGGAGGGATTTCTACATGTAATAGATAAAGGTGATTTACCATTGTCTACTTACCATATTGATCATCTAGGACCGTTGACATCCACCAATAAAAATTATAAATACATTCTTACCGTTGTAGATGGATTCACAAAGTTTACATGGATTTATCCGACAAAGACGCTATCCACCAATGAAGTAATAGATAAATTAAACATTCAAAAACAGACGTTTGGCTCGCCGCAACGAATCATAAGCGACCGCAACACTTCATTTACATCCAACATGTTTAAAGAATACTGCGAAGAAGAAGGAATTATGCATCATACGATCACAACTGGTCAACCGAGAGGAAATGGTCAAGTTGAGAGAATACATAGAATTATTATTGAAGTTTTAAGCAAATTATCATCAGACGACCCTACGAAATGGTATAAACATATTAGTAAATTGCAAAGATGTTTGAATAACACATATCAGAGAAGTATAAAGATGTCACCTTTCCAACTGTTAACAGGAATCAAAATGAATGATAAAGATGATGATATTTACAATAAAATACAGGAAGAGTTTCAGCAACATTTTTACAACGACCGTGAAGAATTAAGAAGGATGGCGAAAGCAAATATTCAGAATATACAAGATGAAAATATTAAAAATTATAATAAAAAGAGGAAAAAGTCGAATAATTACGAAGTAGGTGATTTAGTAGCGATTAAAAGGACACAATTTGTACAAGGTTATAAACTTTATCCAAAATACCTCGGCCCGTATGAAGTTATTGAGAAGAAGAGAAATGAACGATATAATTTAAGGAAGATAGGTCAGGGTGAAGGACCTCTGAGAACCTCAAGCTCAGCTGATATGATGAAGCCATGGGTAGCGACTGTTGACTCATCTGGGACAGATGATTCTGCAGGATGACCGTGTGGGAATAGGATAAAATATTAAGATGTATTTCATAATAAGCTTTATTTTTAGTCTGTGTTTTTCTATTGTTTACTCTGTGGATATGTTATCTGTAGATTGATGTTTATCTATGACTTGACTTTGTGGCTCGGTACGAAAAGAAATGGAGGATTGTTAAAAATGTATTTTTGTTCGGTGTCTGGGAAATAAACTGATTGGGCTAATTTGGCGTTTTTATTTACACCATCCCCACACATATGTACAAAATTCATTAGGAGCCCTTGAACAATAAATCATTCTGCAAACGTATTACCGACAGTATTTGACTTAGTGACATTGACAAATTCACAAATGTACGGCTAATGGATTTTATTGTATCACATCAAAGGTATCGAGGCTCCTTCAGGGTTGTGCCACATTATTCAGCTTCTAAAGATCTTGTTGAACATTAATGTAATTTATTGACACTGATCCTTTGCAACGATAGCACGTGTTGGACTTTGCCCTGTTTACAATAAATGGGCAGAATATCTTAATCTCCATTTGACCTCCCCTATTTTCTAATTGGCTACCCTGACTTAGAAGTTAATACTTACAATAGTTCGGGATTTTATTTAAGTAATTACGAAAAGTCTCATTGTGGAAGAGCATAGAAGGTGAAATTTCTTTCAAAGGAGAACTATAAATGATTTGATGGTCTCTGAACCATTAGACGATTAGGATTTCACATTAATTACAGTCGTAGGTTAAATAGTTCTTTTCAGATATTTAATCAGCATTATTTACCTGGTCGAATGAACACTACTTCAACTTCTTCTCACACTTATTGGCAAACGTCGATGAGAACAAATCCAGAAAGTTCTAGAAAACAAGTACGGTAGTGTCAGAAGGATAAACAGAAATTAAATGCCATTAATATCTTATACGAATGTATTTATTCTTTTGTAGATTTAGATGATTAAACATCAAAGTTAATAATGATGTCAAGAGAATATAAGTAAATGGTTTGAGCGAGGAGAGGTAATCTATTAGAATATTAAGGAAGCCTGATTTGGGACGATCCCTCGGGACATCTCAGCATCTCTGATACGTTTATTTGCGACATATACATTATACACGGAATATGAATTGATTTTAAGAGAGAATTATTTTATTCAATTACGTGAATGTATTTTTAAGACCAATGCTTTACAATTTATAAATTCGTTCCCTAGAATGTATTTTATATTATTGTTAACACGCTAAATTTTTAGTCATGTTGCCCGTTTATTATTTTACTAGACTATCGTTTATATGTATATTGTATAGTATTATTCAATAACACATTGTCATCATCGATAATGACGATCATCGTTTTCGTGGCCAATTTATTTCTTGCTGTCTTTTTGTGTGGTCTTAGATCTGTACAATACAATATTTCCTAAATTTAAACGGGACTGTGTGAACGAGGCGTTTCAGTAGCAATACATCAATCTCAATATATTTATTTCGTGGAAATAAGATCATTAAATACCCATTTTCCAGTCACAGTTCGGTCAACTGACTGGAGAATAACTATAACCTAAACCTGCTCAAGTAGAAGTCCAACAAGGTAGTGGATAATAAGCTCTATGTACAAGTGATATGGTTCAATATTGAACTCATCCAGCTCTGTCATGTCACACGACGCCGACACCCTCGCCCAACGTTTAAGCAGCAAGTAAACACGTATTAATTACGACTCGTTAATGTCAAGAGACGTTTTATTCCAAAAATGGGTCGTGACCGCTGATCGATCTTACGTCAAGTTACTTGGCAAGAATATAATATATGGAAAACAAGCTTAGGCTCTATGTTTTAATTCATATGAATATATTCCTTCAAGAATATTAATACGTATTACGTATGTACCAAATGGAATAGCTGAAGTCCATATCGCAGAACAATCGTGTCTAAGTTACACATTGTGTTGTGGAACTTGAATGATATTTACATTTATAGAAATTGATGATAGATAATATAATGGACGGATAGTCTATCTATCTATAAAAAGTGTATTCTCTCGACATTATATTGATGTTCAAAATATGATTGTCATGTTCTCAATTCTAGTTATCTTTACGATTTCCATTATAAGTTTTCTCCATAAGAGTTGCAATAAGCTATGCTTATTTTAGTATCATTATAAATCTATTGTAATAATACTAAGAGCATAACACCTCTTTGAACGTGTTTGTTACGACATGATACTAAATTCAATCCAATGTTCATGTAATGCTGTATGTACCTATAATTAGTAGCCAATTTAGAATAGGATTTTATGTACGAATACTTATTTATTGTTACAAATTGAGCTACTGTTGGTGCATCTATGATAAATAAATAAATAAACACAAGAAACTACTACAGATAATATATTATGTAGCAACCCTGCCAGACGTGACATACGTTTCTCTGCAAGAGAGTTGCAACTGCATGTTGTCTCAATTTCTCTAAGACACAATATTATGAATTAAAGCACTAGTATTATGCTTGTTTATTTATTATGCTAAGTCATAGTTACCTTATTATTTTGTAACATGTAAGATTTCTAGGCAATCAAACATAATTGGGGCTAACAAATTCCATCATTCTTGAATCAAAACAGTCCGTTATTCTTCCTCGCTTCTAACATTATGTGAAGAAAAAGATTGTCTAAATAATATATTTTTGCATATCAATTCTTGACAACTTTTCATTGACCTAGGTCATCAAATTTAAAAGTAAATAATATTATTACTTACCCTAAATTAATTATTAATTCGTTTGCATTAACAACTACGACGACACACCACCATTGTCATACTCCTCCGAAACGGCTTTGCTGATTCTCATGGAATTTTGTTTGCTTGAGAATCGGCCAATATCTATTTTTCTTACACCTAAGTGACAAGATAATGGCAGAACAACGTTTGCCGGGGCAGCTAGTATCTTATAAAATACGTAAAGAGCGATATGAATATAAAAGGCGCTCGAGGGTCGGTCGGGAAGGTGGAGAGGTGTCGGTGAGCGACAACCGACCTCTCAGCACACTTGGCGCCCTCTCCGCTCACACTTGTAGGAGCTATGGTTTTCTTTACATTCTCCAATAAAAATAACTCCGCGACTAATTAGATAGAATTCGAGATTTTAGTAATAAAATATGTTAAATTAAACAAATGAAACAAATTATTTGTTTTTGTTATTGCTAGGACGTTTAGAGCATAACGTTTACGAATTCGATGTCCCTTTAATAATGAACATTTAATAAATTTACTTTTATCTAACAATATTAATGTCAGTTTGTCGTCATACGGATCATCTTTATAATCAAGGTAGGTTCAACGATTAAAGTATTATTTGATGCATTAAAACTTGAAAATCTCCTATTTCCTTCACTACTTCATTTCTAATAACATGCATTCTAGAAGCGATTCCATCGCAAACAACAAACCGACCAACATCTAGCAAGATACGTCAATATCATTCGGAAAATTTACCGCATTTGAGTCGGCGAGCCCTTGATGGATTATTGCATCCGATATGAATCTCCAACTTGAACTGTTCAACTTTCCTAACTTCTTCCCAGATCGAAGAAATCTCCTTAGTTTCGGGAAGTTCCAGGGAAATTACTACGGGAAAATCAAGTTCTTGAATGAGCCGCATAGTGAATGCTGCTACACTGTACATGAATATAGGTATTTATTTTTTTTTTAACGAGTTAACACAGTGTGGTGCCAAATTTTACACATCGCACAATATTATGTCGCACATTTTGTGTTAAATGTTTTGAAACCTTCATTTTGTTTTAATCGTTGTCCCTAATCATACATTTTATGGTACGAGTGAATAGCCAATTCAAGAACATACTCTATGTATTATAAACAAAACTCCTATAATTTGATTAAGTAATAGGTTTTCTGTAAAGAAGCATCTCAAAAGCATAAATTAGGTCACGTTAGCGAAACATATTATAATGTCATGCGGCGCAAAGTTCTTGAAACTCATCCTATTTTTGTTAATTCCCATTCATTTAGTTTGCAATAAGTTAAAATTTCTTGAGATAACAAAATTGAGTGAAATTACTGATTAAAACAATAATTGCAACTAATTGAGGTGATCCTTTATCATCTGATTACTATCTGACTTTGCTCTTCTTATTTCCTTTACCCCTTTTCCCTCTATTTTATCACATTCTCCGGTGATTAGAAAACGATATAAAAGTAGCCGCACTCCACAGCACATGCAAGATATATCGTTATGAAGATACAATCGAGGTCGGGTATCAGCGCGGGTTCATTAGTCCCGGCCTGCCATCCATCACGGCACACCATTACAGCTGGCAAATTTATCTGCCCGGAAAATATACACATCTCTTTATGAATGATAACGGGGGAAATCGCAGACGTTTCTTATGTTCTCGACTACATTATGAAGTTTTTGCGCGGGATCGTAGATAGATCCATGCTGATTGTAGATACGCTAATGACTCGAGCTTCATACTGATTGCAAAGCTAATATAGTGGAAACGAAAATAGAAAATATATCTCACGACTGATCTGAATGTTAAAGAGGAGTTAAATTGTCGTAATTAGTATATCATTAAATTACAACATAACATTTAGATAACGTTGTAATGTCTAAGTCTGAATATTCTAATGATATTTAGACTAACTAATGAATATAATCTAAACATTAAATGTACGACTGGTAACCCATTACCATTTCACCAACTGTTACTTTACCACGTATTAGATGTTGATGTCTGGATAATAATACAGTTCGTAACCACAAATGCTCCGAGCCTTAAAAAGGGAACTTCTATTATCACTTCTTGCAACATTTATTAAACACGATTAAAATTACCATTTCGGTTCCTTTGGAGGCGAAGAATCTTGTTTGCAAACTTGAAATTACCTTTGTCTAAAGTACTTTTACCAAGCTCTGACCCGGACATACATAATTCAAGTGACCTCCCCCCATCCCCTCGTCTTGGAATGTTTCCGTTACGAAAGTCTTGCGGTGGAATTTAAATTCAATTTATCACTAACTAGCCGAGTTTGTCGCAGTTCTTATGATGCCTTGGTCTGACAGCTTGCAGGATAAATAAGTATTGATTTGTTGCAAGAAAACAAACTAGCTAGACTACAGTAGTTAGTTATTGTGGTTTTTCCTTCTTGAAATGAAAAAAATCGATGAGAAGAAAATTGCGGAAAAAATATGCAATAAATTATTTTACTAATCTTACCTTTCCGTTGTTAACCAAGATATTCCTTATATTATTTTATGTATTTCCCTTGACATTATATTGACAGCTAAGGTTAATACATTTTGAGGAAGGATAAATAATATTCCGTATAACATGACTTGTTCTAATTAGGTCTAAAGGGAACACGTTTCTCGCACAACATTCGCGTCTTTTATGATTCTTTTGAAAACGAAATTGCAGAACAAGCTATTAACTTTTCAAAGAAGCAGTGTTTATAGCTTATAATGAAGTTTTTCTTAGTGCACAATTATGAAGCAAAAAAAGTCTTCAATTTCTGAAAGATTTATTAAATATAGAAAAGAATAAAGCAACCCAAACCTATACAAAAAAATTCTTATAGTATTATTACTAGGATCAAACAAAAACTTCTTGACATACCAATTTCAAATCTAGGAGCCCTTTTTGCCCTAAATGAACCGTAGCAGCTGGATAAAAAGAATCGAGATTGTTGTACATGGACAATACTTTCTTTATGAATGTTTTCTTTGAACTTAACTAGAACCTATCTTAATTCATGCTAACGTTTTACTTTTCATTAAAAAATGAATAACAATTTGTGACTTTGGTAGTAGTAACTATGTATGACTTTATGTGCCAATGCCCAATTAGTTCAATATTGTATTGTATTAAAGAACTGTTTCTATTAAGAAATATTATATTTTAAGTTGTCAAAAATTTATTTTAAAAAATGTTTGCATTATGACTATAAAATCAAATACCTATATAAATATATATAGTGTTCAGACAATAATTTTTTATTTATTTTTGTGAAATACTCACATGTAACCTAATACATAACGCGCCCAAAAATTGTCAAACAATAAATTCAGTTGTGAGGTCAGAACAACCGCCTGGGGTCGCTTGGCTCCTCGTATAAATAAGGAAGGACTGTAAATCTGAGGATGACCCACAAGGACTAGGTAATTTATCGCCTTAACTTGCGGACAGCGATGTCGTCATTAAGTTGCGCTTAATTCTCAGCTTTTGTCACCTTAATAGTTCCTGTGTGAGGTTTTAATTTAACATTTTTATGCTTAAAGTTCCTCATTTTATACTTATTATGAAACTTTATGAAAAGCAATTACTGCCTTTGTAGTCTATTTTATTATGAAGCGTTTGTATTTGCTTTAGCTGAAACGCCAACAATAATAATCATCATATTTTGAACAGAATATAATTTTAACCCATTTCGTTCGCATGATTAAACAAATATTTAAACAGCGAAACCAAACATTCATGTTTAGTATTATTTTTCTTTCATAATCCATTCCCAATCAATCAAAAAATTATGTCCAAACATTACCAAATTATTTTCAGCACAATGTATGCCAAGTAAACACACACACTGTAAACAAGAGTTACAGCACATTAGACAATGGCGATATTTCTAAACACCATTAACCCTACAGCGTGGTGCTAAACATCCTGTGTTCCGACAAATGCTGGTAGTGAGTAATATTAGTTCGGGATATCGTAATCCGTGTCACATGGCGGCGCGCCAAGTCGACCCGTGCCGTAGGTCAGTTACAGCCTGCGCTCAACTTTGCCACTAATTTCAATTGATTCCACTTTTATAACTATCACCCATGACCCAGACTGACGGATTAAATGCTATTCTAGTTACCCCCTCTACAACTTGTACTATAGGTAATAGTGTTTTAATGCACTTTGGGAGATTTATCCAATGTATGACCAGACCTACCTACATCATAGATTAATCTTTTCGTGATTTTAAGTTTCATAATAGGTGGGTGATTTTTTGTTCCTAATTTTTCCTAATTTAATTATTGCTCCAGTAATGTGGCCGTTAAATCGCAATGAAAATATAATATTAAAGGAACTGTTCAAAATAATATTCGAATTTAATTTCTATTTCTGTAACTTTGGTAGGTACATCTCTCGCATTCGTATCTTAATGATCAACAATTTCCAGGCAAATGGTGTTAAAAGTTTGTTAGTTTCCTTTTCATAAAATAACAAAAACAAACCAGTGGTGCGGTCCATGCTTCAGTTCAGTTTTCCGAAACAATAATTCACTAATGGGATAGGTCAGTTCAAAACTATGCTTCGAACTTTGTGTAACGAACTCATTTCAATTAGTTTTGGGAGTTTTATACACCGCTAACGACCCGTCTTGCAACACACATAAAAACAGAAATTGGAGCAAAAATCCGATGAAACAGTGGATTTTATTTATTTAGGTCATCTTTAATGACCAAGTAATAATGAAATGGTGTGCGTTCAATTTGCTTATCTTATAGTTTCAGTATGTTATTATTACCGAAATAACGGTTTTGTCGTCCAGATCAATAACCTAGATTTTTCCAACTAAACTGTTTTCATTTTACAACATTTACAAGTTAACTGCAAATATTTGTACTGCTACAACCTACACGCCAAAAGCCAGCCAATTATCAAAATTCATCTTCATTCCCCTCAAAGAAAAAGTAATCAGAAACGTATATAATTGGTAAAAAGCCTCGAGCAAGGTTGAAATCTATACATATAATAAAATCGTAGGAAAGTCAAAACTGTACATTGAATATTTTTTTAAAAGAATACATAATCCATGATCTATAATCGATATAGAAGCCAAAAACATAGTTTTTAGAATTTTTGTCTGTTTGTCTGTTTGTCTGTTTGTCTGTTTGTCTGTATGTTTGTCCAGGCTAATCTCGAAAAGTACTGCATAGATTGACTTCAAATTTTGCATGAATATTACTAACAGGTCGAGTGAGGCTTTTTTAAACATATTATCATGCTATCACCTCCGGGGGAGGAGCTGTGAACCTTTTTTTTTTTCTTACGTATTCCGTGTATTACGACAGCGTACAATCTAAAGACTCATGTTTAAATGTTGGTTTCGGGTAAGCCATGCTATTATCTAGCTTTACACAATAAAAACTATGTCATTTACGTAATTTGGGCAGAGAATCAGTTTAATGAATTTATTAGTATACAAATTTGAAACAGCGCCATCTATGAGATTTCGTAAAAATCAAATCAATTTACATGTTAACACTACTGGACACAATGTTAAAAATTAATAATTTAAATATAATTATGTTATTTATTTATTTAACTCTTTAACCCATATCTTCCCTTCCCTATAAGGTGCGCTTATAATTCGTGTGAACTGTGAATATACTACATTTTTAAAAGTGAGGGTAGATGTTTATTAGACACCATTACAGTTAATCTAATATTGATTGTGTTCATTGGTTACATTTTTAAAAATCTTCGTGTTTTAAAAATTCGATAACGAGGCGGGACTCGAACGAGCATTCTTTAGTGGTCGAATTTTTTCTATTCTTTATAAATTTATTGTTTATGAATTTATATTTATAAACAATAATACAAAAAGGTTAGTTCGTTGATAATTATTATTCCTTCATCATTTACATGTTGTAAGTAAAAATATACTTTGACTCTTAATACTTTTGTTCAGTATTTACCTGTATGATTATTGCTTGGTAATTAATATATTTTCATGTCGTATACCTAATTAAAAACATAAGTTTGATGTGAAACTAGCTGGATTTATTTTTACACACTCACAGTCTTATATTTTGTGTTAATGTTAAAATAGTATTAATAGTGTACAAATCATAATAATATTTTTTCACAATTAAAAATATTTTCTTTTTTTTGATGGTGTTGGCATCGAATTAAACCGCGCTGTCGTTTCGTTCACAAAAAGTGAAGTTATGAGGACCGAATATGTAGCCGCCTCAACTTACGGAAACGAGAGTAACCTGCGTTGTCTGTTAGTTATTGTATAGTCGAATTTAACGTTACATGGAAATTGGAATCTAATTATATGTATACTTATATACTTATATTAAATCTGTAGAGGTCAATTCTGTACATGAAACATATTTCCTAAATAACTATCACGAGGTGATTAGGGATCGACACTGACGCCAAAAATTTTTCCGTCTGTCTGTCTGTATAACCGTTATAGAAACAAAAACTACTCGACGGATTTAAACGAAACTTGGTACAATTATTTTTCATATTCGTGAGCAGAGCAGTAACTCCATTTTTAAGCTTTCGTCGCGTGTGCAACCTACGGGTTAAAGCTACACAGAAATCAAGTATGAAAGAAATGTTCTCCATATTATATAAAAAATATCTCCCGACATCATAAATGTCTATCTTTTATGGTTGAGCTTAGGAGTTCAAAGCTTTCTGATTATATTTGTCTACTAGATGTGCCCGCGACTTCGTCCGCGTGGAATAGTGACCTATGACCATGGGCTCAGGGCAAGAATAATTGTTTTTATTTTCATGCTTCCACTCCCACGCCCACTCCCAGGCCCACGCCAACGCCTTCCTACACTTCACAATTGGTACCTACCAGATCAAAGCCAGGGTAAGCGCCCCACCCAGCCCCACCGTGGCTACGCCCATGCTGAATTACTACCAATTATTGAGTAAATACGTACTACCATAAATAATTAAAAGAATTGTTATTAAAGTTTCTTACTAGACTGAGCTAAAAAACTTACGTACCAACTTATTAAAGAAAATCAAGAAATGAAATGCCTAACCTATACCAAATAGTTACTACATAATATTGTAATTAAAAATTATGATTAGTATATAATATCGAAAATCAAAAAAGAAATGCCTAACTAATTCTACGTAAAATTTATTTTAAATTATGTCATATTATTTTTTAGGAACCAGGGGGGGAGAGGAGCAAATTCTATTTCCTTCCTTTCTTAAATGGATGTTTTTAATAATGTATGGTGTAGCCACTGATCAGCTTAATCGATACTCAATTTTTATCAAATCCAGCAACAAATCCAAATTAGATGTTTCCTGTCTCACGCACGTAACTAAAGGCTGAAGAGAGAGAGAGGGAGCACGTAACTAAACCGTTTAATCGAAGAAAAGTGTATAGAAAAAGGAATAAATAATTTCATAAACTTCCCGACGATCTTTAAAAATAAATTATTATATCATTTTTTTCATTCCCACTTTTACCCCTATGTAGGTATAATAAGTGGATGAACCGATTTTGATACAATTTATCTAAGAACCAGCGTCGGAAAATATGCTGCCTAACAAAAAAAAGCCGCATCTAATTCGGTTTACCTGTTAGCCAGCTACGGTGCCATAGACAGACACACACACACACACACAGAAATACATAGCAGTCAAACACATAACACCCGTCTTTTTGCGTCGGGGGGTTAAAAATATAATACGACATAATTTAAAGGACATTTTATGTGGAAAATTTACCTATTAGAAGTAACCATAATGTTAATTTGACCCCGCCCCCCCCCCTACTACCTCAGCTTACCCCCAAACCCTTGGGGAATTTTGATATGATCATCTGGACATGTAAAGGAATAACTGTAGCGTATAACAGATAAATTACGTGATATCGTACACTGTACAGTGTACAATAGAATGCCTTAGCAAATGTTCGCCGTGATTACTTATAAATTGTCATAACTTTTTTATTTATGAACCGATTGACATGAATTAAACACTAAATGTTAAATGAAGATTACCACAATACATTAGTGAAAACCGCATCTAAATCGGATAAGCCGTTTCTGAGATTAGCGTGCACAAACATACATACAAACAGACAAAAAAATTTTTAACTACAGTTTTGGGTTCAAGATCGATTTAATAATAACACCTGCTAATTTTTTTCTACATATTTTCATTGTACAGACATCGCTTTTCCACAATTTTATTATATGTATTGATGATGATGATGATTGATGATTATAACACTCTCAGTCCGTTTCAACTTAATTTTTATTCACTCGCATCAGTGCCACCTAAAAAATCTTTATATCGAAATTCGAGCAAAGCTAAGAAAATGAGAAATAAGAGTTCTCAAGGATCGTTAGAGGTAAGAGGCTTACTATTGACCGAAAACAACATGTGTTATGCCGAGAACCTGAAACCGCTTCACAACGAGAATTGCGGCTCACAGCTGACCGAAAACGGCATGTACTATCCTGTGAGACCGAAACCTTCACTGAGAGGGTATAACGTCTCACAGCTGACCGCAAATGGCATATTTTATCTCGATAATCTGAAACTTTTACTCAATATGAAGACCGTTTGACAAATGATAGGGTGCACCATAATATTATTCGATCTCTTGAAGATGAACATGAGCATAAGCAATGACTAGAGTAGGGACGCGAATATTACCATTATTTGAGACAAGATTATTTGAGACAAGTACGATTAATAAGTTTGTTTAATGAAAGATTAAGAATTGAAACTATTTGGTCTCTTGAAACGGACGAATAGCGAGAGGCCCGTCTTACTGTAGACAGATTTCGAGTCTTAATGACTTAGAGGTAAACATAGAAGATCAATCTACGAATTCGGTGGTGTGGTCCGACAAATATAAAAGTGGGTTTGCTTATAACCTCACAATTGATTACAGATCATCTTCTGTATAGGCGATATTAACGTAGTATGTTCTTTTTGTAATGCTTAAAAGAGGAGTAAGGAGTCGGCTTTCGTTTGAAGATACACCAGAACCTTTGAAATCACTACTTTTAGAGGAACATGTGCAATCTAAACAGTTCTTAGCCAATATTCGCTCTTATAGTAGTGCGTTTTAAATGATCCTTTGGTGCTCAACAATTATCAGAGGATCCTTTAATGCTTACTTTTAAGACACAAGGTCAAGTTTATCATTTGATAGGATCCCTTTTGCCTGAAGGCCAACCTAAGTTTCTTCAAATATATTTTGTATTCGACTACAACGAATAGTCGAATACAAGAAATCAATATTTCTCGAATTTAAAATATTACAATTTTTCCTACGGTAGGGCGACGAATGTATTTTCGCATAGTAACGGAGGGGAACTCACGGGGGGTCGAGTGACGCGGGCCACGTACCACAAACATGCTTAGTTTGTTGTACCGAGCGCGAAAGAAAGTCATCGTGTTTTTAGTAAAATTACTATGTAAACTAACGTAATTTAATACTTAGGTACATATTATATAATGATGCGCTCAAACTGTTAATCTACATTTAATTTAGATTATTATTTAAATTACTAAGTAATGTAGAATTTAAATCAAATTCACTCATGTTTTCCTCAGATTTTCGATGTCCTCCGATTTTAAGATTTTCTTATCAGAGTATTCAATTTTAATGTAGTTAATTTTTATAAGAGACAATTAAGAACATTCAAAAATAAAGTGTCACGTATTTTTTTTAAACGACGAATGACGAAAAACGACGTAATCGCGGACGAAGTCGCGGGCAACAGCTAGTGAAATAATATATTTAGCATTTGAGCCTAACAACGCGACGGCGAGTTACAAGCCGTGAATACAGAGTTAGCTGGTCCCGGTATAACGAGCTACAAACAAATTTGCAGTTTCACTTCTAAAAGGTACGCGCTATACGCTGTACGAAGCTACACTTATTTTATTTAGCTTTCATTCAAACCAATTCTGTGATGCTTCGAATGAAATGAAAGGGTTTTGTTCAAACTTCAATCGTTTGTTTATTGAATTGCTTCAAGCGTTTTATAATTAACGTTCTTGGTATTTATAGTGAAATACATAGAATTTATAATGGCTACTTGGATATTGAAATTGATCGGTAAAGTTTATATTATTCAATTTGATAGACAATAGTTTAAAGTTACAGTAGTTGGATATCTATGAAAACAATTTAATAAAAGGAAGAATGTAAACTCATATTGAATATTCAAATTGGTATATTTTAGTGTACAAATTGTTATTTAATTGTGTATATAATTTTTCAAATATACTTTCTTATTAGTGATTTAACTTATTAAAAATTTTGCCCAGTTTTGCCCCACAAGGTGCATCATCATATAATTTACGCGACATAGTAAAAACGGTAATGCGATGAGTCCTCTCAGTGATTCACTAAAATTGTTTAAAATATCACATACTCTGTCTATGGGGCTTAATTTTTATGCCAATTAGCAACGTGAATTAGTCATTCGCCCAAAAATGTTTGTGACTGTATTAGGCACAGTTTGCCAGTTCACATCATAATATGATATCGTTATATTAAGATGAAAAAGTATGACATAAGATACATCTTTAATTACCTTTACGAGATCTCTACATAGTCATCAATATTTTATTACACTCAAACGTTAAACATAAACAACATTGACACATTGAACTAAAAGGATTTTCGAATTTATCTCCAAAGGAAACATCCGTAACTCTGAAGACACTAAGTTTAGAATAAAATCGTATTCCAAAGTAGACAACGCTGAAAATTCGTGAGGTTTATCTGTTCACAAAGTAAGATGAGGAAGAGTGCAGTCCGAGTCGGAATTACAATGACGAGGCTTAGGGGCTCGAGCTAGGTGTGAAAATAGGACTGTTATTTAAGATTAGTGAAAGCTCTGAAATATGCAATGGATATTCACCATGTCAATCTAAAAAAAATGTCATAATAGATAAAATAAATTATCGGAAATCGAGATTGGACGTTCAGAAACATAGACGAAATATTTGCCTGGCAATCACCATAACATCGAGGTCAAAACAAAGCATCTTAATAATAATATTAAAAGGTCGTACCTATGTCTTATGTATCGTACGTATGTATGTCGATATGAATTAAAATATAAGTCAGTAGTAATTAAGATGATTACATTTTTAAAATAATATTCGTGTATCAATGATGAAAAGCTTCGGTCCATCGAAATCTCTCATTTATAAGCCCTTGGCGAGGATTAATAGCGTATTACGAACATAATGGAATTTAACTTTGTATCGTTCGATTTTAATGTGAATCGAGAAATAAATTATGGCTGATACGAATTATTTTAATTAAACATGAGTGATTAAATATTGAGTTTTAACGTCTTTTATGATTTCATAATGATGTGATATATTAAATGATTTAAATATCTCATGAAAATTTAATTTACACATGAACATAATTATTAAATTATTGAAAACTCTCACGTCGAGTAGATAGTAGGTACCTACCTTTAAACTTTTCTTACCAAATATTACGATAGATTTATTGCGTCTATCGTACCAAAAATATTTCAAACACTAGAACGCCATTTTGCGGTGTCAGGAGTTCAAGCTATTGCCAACCGCAGCAGAAGCCACATCAAGGTGCGTTCAGCTATCTCGAATATTCTAGAATATTACTTTAAAGTTTGTCATTTCCAAACAAATGTGATGTATTCAGTCGTAACATCCAATTTTATGTAGTACCGATTTCAATATGCAATGGTTGACGTGTTGGTGACGAAACAATAGTTTTTTTTCAATTGTTTTTTTATTTATTGAAGCGTGAGATTTCATTTTCAAATTGCGTCAATTTCAAGGATATAATATAACAATTTTAGTCATGCTCTCAGTATTCGTGCAAAACCACAATAATATGTTTTACAAAAAATATTTTGTTTATGGGCAATATTATCATGACCAAAAAAATCTGCATTAATAACTAGACAGAACCGTGTTTAATCTCCGGTAAACTCTAATAAGGTACTTTATGTAGAAATAGCGGATTTTGACTCTTATCTATCTATCTGATTTCAGATAATTTATATCAATGAATGCATTCGAGTTCGGTGTAAGTAATTTTACAAAAAAAATGTATTAATTCTAATCATAGTTTCTTCGTTTTCTTACGAGGTAGTTTTTTCTTCACAGCTTCCTAAAACAAAACGTCAGATTATTCCAGCACATCATAATTATCGTGTATTGTCTAACTTCAGCCGTGTCTCAGTTAGGTGAACCCGGTCCCCTTTTCATGTTCAACTTTACACCAGAGGTTTACCCGACTGGCGATATTCAAAGTTTTGACACACGTTAGCTCATATTATAAGTGCTTCGAGACTGACTTATTGGTTCTAATCGTTTTCTTGATGTGAATACTGTATGTGTCCGAAGATACAACACTTGTATACATACAGGGTGAAAGGTAAGACGTTTGACGAATTTAGACAGGAGCTTCTACTCATGAAACTGAACAACTTTTGTTCTACAACTTTGCTGAATTCGTAGAAAAAAATTTGGACTTTGTATGGAAATCGGTCAGCTGATTAGCGAAGTTTCCTTACAAAGTCCAATTTTTTTTTACGAATTCAGCAAAGTTGTAGAACAAAAGTTGTTCAGTTTCATGAGTAGAAGCTCCTGTCTAAATTCGTCAAACGTCTTAACTTTCATCCTGTATCTAGGTACCTTTAAATATTAAAATTGACAATGAACTTAAATTTTTTTATAGATCTGTGTAGTTAGCTTATCAATCGAAATTTTGATATTTTTTTAAAAAATATAAAGTATTTTCGTTTATAAGATAAATTATTTCATTGTAGAAACGTAGAAAGCTACAAACTTCAGTACTTTTCATGAAAGCTTGAAGTTGTATCAGTGAGCGAATATTTGGGAAATTCGCCTCTGATGCTAAGCCCCACGATACACGAATGAAGACGCGACTGAGTAGTGTGAAATAACTGCTAAATCTAAACTTAATGCTAAAGTAATCTATAACTCAATTCTAAATATTTTATGACAATATTTTAACACGTTCCTACTTCAATAGTTTATTAAAACAGAAAAATGCAATGAAGAATTAGAACTACACGGCTCGTTATCTTGAAACCTCTTAATATTAGTCATCCCAGTACTCTCACTATAATTATTGATATACTTTACTATACATAATATTTTGCATAATTAATTGTCACCTCTATTTAGAAGAAATATTGTTATAACAATATTATACATTATTCTTCTAAACTACTTAACTTCACAGTTTGGCTTCCCCCGCACCGTGTGCCGCACTTCAGGTTCGTTTAATTGTAGATTTACATTTGACACAGTCGCTGGTCTATAACATGCCTTTCCGCCAGCGCCTCGCGCCGGCCGCTCGCCATAAAACCCAAATATTTGCCCCCAGCCCGCCTCGCAGTGTTTATGTTGCTTTTCAATTCCCCGCTTTTTATCATTTATTAACCGTATTGTTACTTCAACTACACTTTCCTTCTAAAACCAACACAATATTCCAAACCTCGAAATTCGCTTTGAAAGTGGTAGTATTTCTGTAAGTTTGTTCAATTTTTCTTAACACAGTTCTATTTCTATTATTAATCTATTTATAATTTTATTTTATTAACTCTGACTATTGTTAAAAATACAAAATCAAAATCAGATCATTTTATGATACTTAGGTAGTGTTTTTCATGAGAAGGCATCTTGTTCTCTATTTGTATAAAAATGAACACGATGAAAGTATTTTAATTAAACTATAACTTTTAATAACACAAATTAATACATACATAATATTATCTACCTTAACAGTAAAACAGGTTCTGATGATACAGTTGCATAATTAAACTCTGTACTAAGATGCTAGTCGTAGTTAGGTCACAGGCAAGTTTTTATAATCTAGAACAAGATAAACGTAGCGGTGCGTACCTGAATGGACCCGTTTCTAATTACACTTTTACATATTATTACCCACAATATGCCCACAATATGTATTTTTTAATTAATGTAATTTTTCTTGGAATAAACGTGTGTTTATTTTTCTAACTGTTATAATATGTACTAATCAACTTACATTGGACGTTATAATATTATCTTTAGTAATCGACAAGAGTTAATGTAGTTTTTGGTGATTTACACAAATATTCGAAATAAATAATAACATTTGTTTTTATTGAGTAAGTTTTCTTTATTGTAGAACTAGATAGGGTTTGTGTCATTACCGATGAAGCTTTGTATGTAAGTACCTAATTTAAAAGATCTTAAACAAACAACGTAACAATTAGCAGATGGCCGCCAAACAATACGTGAGTTTTCCGCAGATATTAATCTAACGTTTAAACTCCAAAGTTCCGAACCCTTGAGTGATGAGTCATTACAACCTCGTATAACATTTAGCGCAGACCCAGTCCACCTGCCAACCAGCGATGTAAGCGGTAAGCGGTAAGTGGTAAGCGGTAGATAAGATAATTAATTCGATTCGTTAAGTCCGTGAAAGCCGAGGTGTCTCCAACTAACTGCTTGATTATAAGTTTGCTTCAATTAAAATGATCAAACGAATCACGTTCAGCTTATTACGGCGGTCGGAACTTGGAGCAATTAATCGTAAAGGGCTCCGCAAACAAATCGGCTCGGATATTATTTGGAACTAACAGTCTTTCTGGGTTATGACGTCATTAGCACAGATACTGTTTGCAATGAATATTAATTGGCAAGGATATAAATTTCTTAAACTATTGTAGTTTGTGGCGAATGAAGTTACTAAAATTAACTACCTAAGCGTTGATTCGATAGTAGTATCGATGGAAATCTAAAATCTAATCCATGAATTTTAGTAATTTAAAACAAGAAACGCTTCCCTGCAAATTCATTTCATGCGCGAAACTTAGAGCCAGAAACTTGTTTTTAAAGAAAACAAAGTTTCGACATGCACATAACATGTTCGCAATTTTCAGTCACAAAATATAACAAAAGAACTTTTAGGATAATTATCTTGCGGCTCTAACTTCGAATGCAATAGAGAAATGTTCATAATATATGAAAAGAAGTTAACAATGCTTTTGAATGAAATAGGGTCGAATGTAAACACAAAAACATTTCAATTAAAGCGCATTTTCAGCTGTCGCAGTTGAGTCCCGTTGCGTATGAAAGTTAAGCTTTTTATACACTATGCGTTCAAAATTTTACCATTTTACCAATAAAAACATTGGTACATTATGTTTACAAAAACAATCTAGTGTATCAATGAAAATTAACTTAAACTACGCCGCAAAATATGCTGATATTTCATGAAAAAAAAATTTATTTTATTCTAGTTATTTTTAAACTTTTACAGGATATAAAAACATGATCGTGTGGCGGGTAGAAACTTGCAATAGAAATAATAGAGTTACTCGGTTCAACACACACACTGACCTTAAACTAAGTTAATTATGTAGAACCTTCACTCGACGTTATCTCGAGATAACCTTTCCTTTCCCCTTTCAAGCTCAAGTTTTCTTTTCGTGACCAAAAGCCTCTACGAGTACCCTTCTGCGATTCCATTTATCCTTAAACTAAAAGTCATGTAATCATCTTGTGTTAAGAAGGATAGACGCAATAGACAGAATATAGTATAAGTAATTACATTCCCCTAATTGACATTTTTTATTAAAATTTTCAATAAATTTACATTTCTGCATAGCAATCGTAGCGTTTTGCAAGCCCGCGTGTCAGAGCCCTATCGTAAGCTTTTTATTTTGTTTTTGATTACTCTAGAGTTGCATTGCCTGTCTCTCCGCGTCAGCAAATTGAATAAAAAATATTTATTCCCATTTTATAGTGTTCGTTTATTATTCATAAAAGCGTCGCCGAATTTCATGATAAATTAAGTAACAATTTTTTCGCCGGCACAAGGGTTGTTTCGGGAAACGTAATCAAGTGAATTTACGAGGGGAGGATCATTCTTCAATTGAGAACCGCGGATAGGACAGGCCCTTCGCATAAAAAACTCATTTCGTAACAAATAGATGGGCAAGAATTCAGTACGATTCGCCCAATTCGAGATTTGGGGACCGCGGAACGCTCGCCGCGATTGCTCTGAAACATCTTGACGGTCGACTCGTTTGCATAAACTTTACTGTCCTTGTAAAACACGACTTCATTACGTTACGACTCTACTCATAATTTAAAGACCCATCTCAAATTTGGGGAACACGCTAACTTCATTTACTTACACGCAGATAACGTAGACGAATAATAATTACTTCATGTTCAAATGAATTCGCAGCAAAATATTTTCCTACGTTATTCTGAGTTAATCGTTAACATTGAGATGAAAAGCAATAGGAATGTGCGGATTATTTAGGATATTAGAATATAAAGGGTAAGATATTTATTTCTACCTTTTATGCAGTATTTCTTTTGTAATTAGCATCTTAATAAATCTGTAATCTGTAAACATAATTTTTAGTTACTGTCTGTCTGATTATACTACCATAATATAATTAGGTAGAGAAAATAATACCATTATTTTTCTAATGTACGATGGTTTAATATTTCGCATCAAAGCTAGACAAACAAGCTAATACATATGCAAATTAAAACATAGCGACTGGACGTCACAACAACCACAATATATTTTTATCACTTTCAACCCATTCTAACCAGCTCTTTCGTTTATTTCAGTATGTAAACACACGTATAAAACAGGACTTTAAATTTTAAAGATAAGAAGTACAAAATCCGCATGAAAAGTCGAAGTAGTACATTTAAATATGTATCTATTTGGAGCTGCTCTTAAGCCTCTCAGACAGTCGGATGCACTCAGGCACAATTTGCTAAAGGTTACCTAGGCTTAAACTTGTATGGCCTAGAAACTCAGCTTGACTTCAGCTCAATGTTCTCGCATCATTTGGATTAAGTATCTCTCTATTGAGCGATTTAAGTTTCTTTTAAAATATATTTTAAGGTAAAACAGGAGAATCTTTAATCTAAACATAATGTTTGGCATCTCTATATACATTTTTGAATGACCAAAATCAAATTTATAATCGTATTTATCTACTGTTAATTTTATCCTCATGAATCAAAAATATCAATTATATATTTTGTTGTAATAATGTTATGTATTTTATCGTTAGATCGTATAGATTTTTAATGACTTCTATTATGATTATTAATTAATGATTTCAAAGATCTATACAAGCAGACTAAGTGCCCCGTTAAATTTGTAACAGCATTAGTTAGTTCGTACATCTTCACTTTGTGCCAAGTTCTATGATCCGCTTACGAGTTGTAACTTTGACAGCACCTAGCTCACGAAGCTCTTTGTTTTCTAGTATTTATAAGTCATTGTTTTAAACAATACGTTAGAATATATCTAGAACAGTGGCAGTGTTGTTACGCGTGGTTCTTGTATACTATCTGCATTCTGATGTGGCTATTGTTTGATTAAAAAAAGAAATGTGATTTCATTTAAATGATATGTTTGTTTTCAAGGAATATTGTTTTAAAAATCGATGTTCGTTAAAATAATTATCGAAAAATGAAATTACATACACGTATAAGTTAACAGGAAGGTGGTTATAGCCAGGCGATTTATTTATGGAGCTGTTTTCCTTAAATCCATACTAATATTATAAATGCGAAAGTAACTCTGTCTGTCTGTCTGTTACTTAATCACGCCTTAACTACTGAACCAATTTGCATGAAATTTGGTATAGAGATATTTTGATATCCGAGAAAGGACATAGGTTACTTTTTATCTCGGGAAATAGGATAGGTTTTATCCCGTAAATCCCACGGGAACGGGAACTATGCGGGTTTTTCTTTGACTGTGCGGGCGAAGCTGCGGGTGGAAAGCTAGTGCTTTATAAAAGGATCTTTCAGATGAGTGTGATTGATTGACAGTGGAATGTAAATAAACTCATGTAGGTACGAATTTTGTGAACGGGATATGAATCAAAATATAAAAGTTTCAGTTGAGTTTTGTTTTGTAAATACATCACGAATGTAACTGAAATTCGTTATAACTTTTTCTTCTAATTTCACTTTTACGTGGAAATATATAATAACGTACGGCGTACCTACTCAAAGTTCATTATTATCCAACATATTCCAGATACTCTATCCTCTATACAAACGTATTTGCTTTCACTTCCCTTAACATTTGACACAGAAGCTAAAGACAAACGGCGACGTGGCGATTGGAAATGTAACATTTGATTCCCAAACACTAAGTACACAGTTCAATATTGAACAGTAGCGAGTGGGCGGAGGGGGGGAGGGGGTGGTTGGCTAGAGAGGGGAGGGGGGTAGTCTCGTTGAAATTCATGAAGATGTTAACGCGACAACAATTGATGGCGTTTAGGTTGCGTCGGTAATGAAGCTGCGTGAACAAACATACGAAGGGCTTGCTGATTGTGGAACTTGTACCCTTATGTGATATTATAGCGTGTATTTTGTTTAATTGGTGCTCTATTCTATTTGGCTTATAGCCTATACTAGTTTAGTGGTTGAGGCGTAAAATCTTAACAGGCAGACAGATAGAGATACTTTTGCATTTATAATAGGATTAGAATTGTTAGCACAGAATACCTATGTTTTGAAATTGTTTTTAAAATAATATTCTTTCAATTTCTCACTTAAACGGTACTCTCAATTTTATATCAGTTATAGTTTAAAATCAATAGGTACTTGAAATAACGGAATAAAACTTCAACATAAATTAAACATGTAACATTTTCTGCAGAAATGTGCAAATTATATTTTCAGAAAACAAAAGGTTTACGAATTAAACAGAAAGCTACCTGTCATTAACAGCGGCATTGTTAAAAAAGCGGTTTTTCTTTATGTTACCATTAATTTTATCGCAGTACATTTCGTGTCAGCGCGTTTTTAAGCCCTAGGCTATAAAGCTGTCGCCCGCTCCAGTACTTAGAAGTCTAAAATAGTGCTCAGGAGTGCTTCATACGATTACGTCACTTCCCCTAAGGCTTAGTTATGAGATGCCCAAATGTAGGTCCCCGGAATTGTTTTAAAATGTAATTAATTCTGGCTACAAAAATTACCTAATCTTCGTGCTGCGGGAAAACTTTCTTGTCGTGAAATTTTTAACTATATGTGATTATGAAGGTAATTTGCGTTTTAAATTTTAGTTTTTTGCCTGTACTTTCACATCTCTTACCAAAGAGACATCCTCTTCGATATGGCAAGAAGTGATTAATGATTTAGGAATATTTTAATGCATGTGTGAATATTATAAAACCTAAAGAATAAATTATTAAATTATTTTGTAACTAATTCAAATTCATGCAAAGTCAAATTAATTAAAACTTTTCAATTCATGCTTTATGCAAACTGTTAAAAATATTAAGTACTAGCGGTCCGCCCCGGCTTCGCCCGTGGTACATATTTAAGTTTTCTCTACATAAAAACCATCCTCGTACTTCAAGGAATATAATAAAAAAAGAATTATCGAAATCGGTTCAGCCGTTCTCGAGTTATGCGCTTACCAACACATTTTGCGATTCATTTTTATATATAACGAATAGTAATTTAGTAAATTACCTATAAAAATCTATTCCACCGTAAATTTTTACCCCCGAACGATACATAAATCGATAGCATCGCAACAATTCATTTAGAACACTCCAAAAGACAGCGAGATAAATCATAAGATTACTGGGACCTCGCGCTAAGTCCCCCAATGTGTGCCGGGTCAAAGTCAAGGTCGGGCCATTTGCGGGACTTGCCCCACGATAATGCCATACAACCCCGCTCAGTAAAAAAGGTCGGAGACGCGGGCGCTGTCACGAATGCTTGACCTTCATTTGAATTAGGCCGTGTTACCGCTCTATCTACAGGCTTTTAACATTTAGCGATGGTTATTTTAGACATTGTTAAGACTGAATAGGATGAGAAAATAATGTAATACGATTTTTGAAATGATATTACTTCGTTAGTAACTTGGTATAAAAAATGTCTTGATTTTCAAGGAAGCAAGAAATTGTTACATTAACGTGATTATTTTTTACATCATCACGACAATTCTTCCAGACGAAGAGTACACATAATATAAAGCATAATTTGCTCTGTTAATCATATGATTACACATCCTACCTAGCCTTTTCAATTTATTAAACTATAAAAAACCCTTATACATTGTATATCTAATCTAAAATGACATCGGTCAGGCGCCAATCGCAAACAAGGAGTCAGTTAATACTGAATTAGTAAAGCAATAATAATGTTCGGTCTATTTAGCAGTGTATTTACGGCTACAGGCGACAGGCGAGCTGTCTCGTTACTCGCAAATGTCAAGCGACGAGCGGTAAAGATGAATGGAGCGTTGGCACAGACTCCGCTAGATTCGCTAGAATATACCAATGTGCTTGTGTACGTAGCTTGAGCAATCAAAATGTTTTAATGACTTTTGTTAACTTCGAATGTGTTGTGTTTAGTGAAATTAAATTAGTAATTATAATTGTATTTCATTGAAACTTTTAAATCAGAAAGAGAGAGCACACCTGTCATACACATTCCTTTTTGTATAATATTTCCCATATTTTTTCGGTTAATATTCGCATAAACAAGAGCGTGTTTGATCTCAACACAATAATGTATCGCAGACGCCTCAAGTGGCTCCCTATTCGCCTCCGACATCATCTCCACTGCCTTCAATTACTATACCGTATCCTTTTCGATCCTTCCACTCCTTCCTACCTTAAGAATAACTTCATTTTTCAACACTGCGAAAACTACTCTCTTCGATCAGCTGACAAACTTATTTTGTGTATTCCCTCTCATCGCACCAATTTTTATGCGGGTTCTTTTGCTGTCTCTGCCGTCAAGTTATGGAACTCCCTATTACCTTTAAAAATCAGACTTGCTCCTTCCTTATCCTCTTTTAAACATCATGTCCGTAATCATTTCCTCTTAACTGCCTATAATTCAGATTAGTTTATGTAGTATACTTCTATTTAGACATTTATATTTATTTATATATATATATATATATTATATATATTTATATAGTTACTACTATGTAGTATGCATATGTGTATGTATGTATGTGTATCTTATGATATATTTGTATTTCATATATTTATTTAGGTAATATTAGTAATATTATTATTTATATATTTTTTTCATTTTTACGTATTTATATCATGTACTGTATAAAATGTGTATATATTTTATTGTATTCTCTTATTATTTCTACCCTATTCTAAAAATATGTTTTTATTTTGTCTGACAA
Source organism: Colias philodice (assembly GCF_061535455.1). Taxonomy (NCBI): domain Eukaryota; kingdom Metazoa; phylum Arthropoda; class Insecta; order Lepidoptera; family Pieridae; genus Colias; species Colias philodice. Next base: position 12,657,507 of record NC_143100.1, read on the forward strand.
CATTTTGCGCTTCTTTGCCTTTCTCCCCGTGGTTGCCTGGCAGAGATCACTGCATAGTGATAAGGCCGCCCTTTGTGCTTTTTAATCTTATTTTTGTAACCTTTATGTATATTTTGTTTTTTGCTCAATAAAGTGTTAAATAAATAAATAAATAAATAAATGTATGAGTAATATGATTCGGTATACTATAATACTGGAAAAGGTTCAATGCGGGTTTGAATATTTAATACTATTGGTTTTATGTTCACTTCTCTATTATTTTAAACCTGAAAAAAACATATTCACAGATTTTATAGTCAATATTTCAAATAAATTGAAAATATCAGATTGTACCGTAGTTTTCTTTTAATAATAAAATATCGTAGAGTATTTTTGTGGTAAATTGAATCCAATTAACACACCCGGCTTCGCGTTAAAATTTTAATAGATTCTCTCAGAAAATAACGTTAAAATATAGTTTCTAGTCTAGAACAATTTATAATCTAAGTGCGAGACAATAGGTACTAGGTACCAGGCTGTCAGAACACGCGAGAGCTTGCTTTTAGCTAATACCATTACGGTCAGGTGCACTTGAAGCAGCACATATTTGCAAACGACTTATTTATACACTTATAAATTGGGTCGAGAAGTAATTTCATGTGACCTTATGAAAAATGTTTACGTCGAAATTTTCTTTAATGTTAATGTTTTAACTTTTAAGTGGGTCGTGCTGAGTATTTTTAGATTGATTTAAAGTTATGTCAACGTTTTTATGAGTAATAAATGTAAAAGTTACAAATACACAATATTATATAATTATATAACAAACATATAAAACATATATAATATACCTATGTAATTTTAAAATGGTATCCACCACCTACAGTTCAGGAAAACACTTCGGTATACCGCATCCTAAACTCTATCATGAGTTTTTATTCATGTTTTAGAGAAAACTAAAAGGAATACACTTTCCACACAAGACAACTATAACAGCTAGTTTATCACATTACCAAGTGTTCGATAATCCCGTTAGTTGTATCTCACATTACTATTACCATATTTCTCATAATCATAAAATAATTTCATCAACTTTCTAACTCCAAATACATCGGCTAAGTGCAAAAGAATAGTCAATTTAGTCATAAAGGCAAGATGGTAAAAGTTGTTTTTGTTTTTGGCCGTTCAAAATGATTAATGGCGAAATGAAAAAGTTCTGGCAAATTGTTATGATAATTATATAAAAACGTAAATAACGTCTGGAACTTTCCGGATAAAGGGTCTTTCTGTATCGAGGTTATTTGTTTTGCCTTAGCATCAACTTTCTTAGGATATTAAACATTCTTTATTAATATTAATATTTAACTAACCGCCCCACTATGGGACAGAACGGTATAAACCATCTCAAAAATGGTTTGGGTCAAAATTGTCGTACAGACGATTTTTTGGTGGCATTACATTCCTGAATAAACGAACTATCCGATAAAATAGATGAAATTAAATTTAAATCAGTTTTATCTCATTAAATTTCACAGTAAACCTGAGTAGTCATATTTTCTTACTTAGCACGTAATCTATTTCTGAAGTTTAACGTATGATAATTTCTAAGTTTCCCATTAAAATTAATATGTATCATACATTTTTGGATTGACTAGGATCTGAAGTTTATGAATTAGTAAATATTTTATGCGAAATATTTTGCCACATTTTAATTTTAATTTTTTTGTGAATCATTGAATTTTATCGTCTTTTTCATTTTCAAATTGAGTTTTCGTCTTTGCCGAAAGCTGCCGAAGTTGAGTTATTATGATTTTTAGATTCTTTAGTTATTCAAAATTCCAAAAAGGTAAAAAAAACCTGCGTCATTACTGCGCCTTTTCGAGCTAGATGCTGAAATGTGAAGAGAGGGAGAAAAAAATTATGTAAACCAATTTAACGTTTCTACTTGTTATTAAAATTCTAAATGACATATATAACTTAAAATAGTTTTTTTTTACCTTCACACCTATGATAACAATATTAACATAATTAATTAATAATTATATTGTTGTAGAATCCATTGCGTTAATTGTAATCTGCCTATAGGTTAAATAATTTGTATGGGAATTTTTTTTTATCATTTTTCTCATTGGTTTGCATAAGTTATTAAAACTCAGGTCCTATATAACCCCAACAATTTCAGCATTTATAACAAAGTATTGAGATACTTCTTCACAGTAATATAACTGTTGAAAGTCTAAAAATATAAAAATGAGTGTGTTTGTGTTCGCCGCGATATATGTCTGCTGTTAATAAGTGGTAAAATTCTGAAGGACTTGAAAAATATTTATTAGAAAATTTTCATCTATCAGCGGTGATATATATATTATACATCACTGTATTCGTTATTTAGGCTAAATCACGTCCGAAAGTGTTCGCGTTCAGCTGCAATGGAAGAAACATCTTGCTGTATACAACAGATCCCTATATGTATATCCAGTATATAAAGACAACATATTTAAAAAAGACCAAAAATTCCAAAAGAATTGTTTGAAGAATCTTAATAGCTTCTGGTATTTAATAAGGAACAGTTGTTTTATTGTAACATTTTTAATATAGGTACCTACTCAACTCAATAATTATTTTATTATTTTCTAAGTTTTATTTTTTTTTAAGTATAAAGTCTTGAAATGTTTGTTTAATACATAAGCAATGTTTGTTCTGTTAAGATAAGAGGAAAATTATTAAATAATGTAAGATTTTTGTAAGAAAATTTACGAAAGTTTGTTTGTATTTGTTTTTAAACAAAAAAATAAAATTACCAAAACAAAAATGGACTTGGTTTATTATAGCGTAGTTATTCAAGAATGCGTATACCAAAATTCAAGTAAAAAGTACGAGAAACAAAAAAGTTATAGATTTTTGAGATGGTTTATACCGTTCTGTCCCATAGGCGCCCTTTCAGTTTTACCACAACAATTGTTTCATAAACTCTTTATAAGTCGTAAACGTATAATCAGCAGTAAATGTAAATAAATAGCAACATAATACAATAGCAAAATTGAATAAATAGCTCTATATTTTACTTTTAACACGTTTTATCATAGAGACGTTGGGTCTGATCCGCGAAGTACCTAAACTATAAAATCAAAAGCCTTTCTTTGTTAAGGAAACATACTGATTACCCACTTTACTAAAAAGCAGCAACGCCATGTCATCTAACATAGAAATGATCACAAAGACGATACAGAGTATAAAAACCCACACATCTGCCATTGTCTCTAACACACTTAGAGCAAATGCACTAGAATGCATCTAGCTCGGAACTGCCACGAGCAGGTAAATAAATTGTTCCAAGTTGAGTTTGCGAGCATTATGCAGCGCGTCATAATCCGCGCCGGCTTACTGCTGAAAAATGTACTGAACTAAGTTTAGGTACTGTTGGAAATTTAGAGAGAATATTAGCCTCAATTGGGTCACGCTTGCTATTCAATTATAACGTTTCGGTTACGCTTATCTGAATTTGAACTTGTTACTTTTTTATGTGTATGACTTTATGCTAGTTTTTATGTATATTTAGAAGTTTCAGATCATGTGTATTTATTTTATTACCTAAAAAAAGTCTACCTGAGGTTGAGACAAATATCTAACCTGCTACCGAACTCCAATACTTCAAAGAAAACATTTTTTCAATGAACAACGGTAAATACTCAAAAAAATATACTAAATTCATTAACAGCTGGTATCGCAAAAGCCGGAGCTACAGCCGTCAGCGTCGCAGCGCTTACAAGCGAGGGGGTCCGCAGTTCACCAAACCAACATGCAAAGTGGATATTAAAAATGTGAATTTCACTTTGCATGCAAATAATACGATGTAAACGTTCCACATTCATTAGGCTATCTGCGTTTGTAGGAAAACACTCATTATGCCGAGCTTTTTGTTTTCGCTAAACGGTACATTTTAATATTGCACTGAAATTTTGAATAAAATATTTTGATAGATTAATTTGCGTTCTATTTGCCCGCGCATTCTAGTGCCGGTTCAAGCTAGGAATATTTCAAATTAAAATGGCAATTCGTTAAATTCTAATTATTTGGATGCTTCGAATTTTCATTTTGTTTTTCATGAACAATGGAATTATGGCTGTATTCTAAGTTATGTTGGGTACTCCTAACATTTTGGAATACATTTAAGATTCCATTGAATATTAATATCATTCACAGAAAAATCAATTTACCAAACATTTAATTCACTTTCGAGCACATTTAATTGAATTCATTTCAATTATCATCCTATTTATTTACCTGACACACATTTAATAAAAGCTTATTTTGTTAGTCAATTTATTTCAGAAATTTTATTTTTAAATGAAACTTTATATTGAAGCATAATATCAATGAATTTATTTTGACATGACCGCAGGTTCAATTAATCTTGTTTATTGGTTTATTCTCTTGAAAAGGTTTTGAATATTTTGATAGGACAACTTTTTCAAATTATAATACCCATCCCTGGAGATTCACAGAAATTAAAAGTAAGAAATAACTTGGAGTTATGTCGAAACAAAAGATTTTCGTTAATTTATATTCAAACATTAGTTTGCCTGTCATCTCGCCTCTAATGAACCCGCTAAGAAACTTAGTTACGTTTGAGTAGGGCTGCCACAAGTAACTAATAGTGAGTGAAATATCCAGCAAAGATTTTCACCATGAAACATAGAAAAAAAATAGTTTCTTCTTTATTCTTACCTTATATAAGTATATAAATTATAGTTGTCGACATATTCCCGCACAGTGGTTTTATAATAATGCATTTATAACAAAATACTAATAAAGTTTCATGTAACCACAGTAATAATTTGCTATGAAACTGCATGCATTACAAAATTTCAGGAATTTTGTCATGATATCGCTTTAAAATTTATATTAAAAGCGAACCTTTTATGACCCTGAATATATTATGCTACATAAATAAAAAAGTTATTTTAAAATATCTTTATTAAGGATAATGAGCTGCAATATTCGTGCTGCAGTGATTTTTTTATAATCAATTATTTACATATAAATATTTCATCTCTGTTCATATTTCATTTCTTGAAATAATATTTATTCTAAGTCTTACTAAAGTCATCAACAACTCAAATACTATAAGGAGGTAGCCCTTCTCCCAGTGTATATGTTGTCGTCACGAGCTTACCATTAGCACTTCGAGCGCTGCGCCGCGGCCGTTCCCATAGCGAGGAAAGTTCAACTATCATGAAAAAACACATCAACGCTATCATTACTCTAGTGCGAGATTTATTGAGAAGCTGTGGTTTATATAACTGACTATAAAAGTTAAGGGAGTGGTAATGAGTGAGTTAATAATGAATGTAATCATTTGTGCTGTCAACTTGTCTCTCACTGTTTAAATTTATAGAAAAGAATTGTATAAATTAGCATGTTATAACTTAATGTTTAGCAACTGTTTTAAATTCTTCCAAATTAGCCTTATTTATTTATGGTAATATTATATTTTCAACATTGACAATCAAATTCATAAATTAGGTATGTCGATATAATTTTATTTTCATTCATAAAAAAAAAAATATTCAATTGTAGAGATAGCTCTACACTTAAATATACTTATTTTGTATTATATTATTTATCTCTTTTTTACAACAAAATTACGCGGGCTAAATAAAACGTCAGTTTAAATCGCAACCTTTCTGACATCGCTCCATTGGTGTCCATTTACATCGAACCCTTATGAGCCGTACCTTCAAAACCTTTGTCATTGATAAGGGTCAATTTATTAAATATACAATATACGTATGTAATGTACGTCAAGGTGCAAGGTGACAAGTAAACCGCTGTTTTTATTATGAGTATGTTCAAACCACTAGCGCACTAACTATCATTGTTTTCAGTTTACTAATTAAGCAGCAATGGTTAATTGGTTAGTTAGCTTTTATTTGACCTTTTCACAGAATTTTATAAAATTTATTGCTCCTTCAGTAATGCTATAAAGCAGTTTGTTTATGTGTAATCCTCTAATAAATATAAATATGATCAAACCCAATTAATTATCAACCGAATACTGGAAAAGGCTTCGGACCATAATCCTACAATCCCTCTGCTATAATATGTACAAGTTACAAATAATATCCACTGGGGTCTAACGGTCGGCCAGTCGGATCCAGCGAAGAACTCATTTTAATTATTTTAAGCAAGAGATGAACATTTAATTAAGAAAACGCTGTGTTTAAACGTTGGAAGTATCAGTAAAGAATCAATAAAGAAGGAAACGGTGTACGTGTTAGTTTTGAGAATAAACTTTCTTACAGAGAGTTGAATATAATTTGCATTTTGAGAAAACTTCCTCCGCTTAGTCCGTTATTTCTTAGTTTTATTAAAACATATTTAATATAACAATTCTCGTGAGAGCAGTAGACGAGGGAAATACCTACGTTGAGTATATTTTCAGGTTTTACTTTGAAATTCGGCGAATTATTCTGTTTTTGTAATATGCTATATTTACACTCTTATTAAAAAGTTGCTTCTCGTCCAAGCAAAAATAATTTGTGTTTTCATTAGATAGTAATAAAAAAGCGGGAACTTTATATTATATTTTGGGAGAAAGGTATAATAATATGTCAAAAGGTAACATTCTGTTGAGCTCTACAATTTCCATTTTCCATGAATTAGGGTCTCTAAATTAACCTAAATCCCGTTTTTTCAGGTGTAAACCATCAATTTTTTTTATTCTATTAACAAATAAACATATTTAAAAGAACCTCTTATAGCCATTTAGACTTCTTACAAGTGGAATGTAACCGATACTCCGCTATCCCATTCATCTTCAGAAGCGTCTCCGTTAATCGCCTCGCTTTTTATCAACTATTTAAAATACTGTGGAAATATTTATAGCATTCCACTTTTCTTCCGTGAAGCAATATCGAAGATATTCTAAGTATAAAAGTCCTCGTATTTTTTCCTGTAAATAAAAATGTTTCGAGTACTTTTCAGGTAACTTACTTGCTTGATAATCTACACTAAAAAATCTTTGTAAATTACGCGATTATAATTTAAAACATTAAGGTTTATTTGATAAAAAAAATTACTCTCTATAAAAATTGCGTCATTTTATAATTAAATGTTTTGATACTGAATGTAAAAAAAAAGAAAACAGACTAATTTAAATTACAGCTGATACGATTCTCCTTATCCCTTCACAAGTAGTATAACCCATGCCCGCTATTAACCTTACACTGAACACAAATCCATGTACCCCATTTACTATCAAATAAATAACACATTCGATATTGCCATTCAATCCACGTGTCTCTAAATCTTGTACGTAATTCAGGAAAATAGTTTCAATCGCTTGAACTCAAACGTCGCGACCCACGTCCCATCCCACCCCACGCCACGCCACGCGACGTTGCGTACATTCTGATTTACATCACTTGAAATTCCGAACTACCTGCTTGAAAGATATAACGAATCACTATGATTTTAATATACTTAGTTTTAAATTAGTATGGCAGACACAAAATTTATTTTAAAAAGGATTATTAGCTAGTTTTTTTGTTTATACGTAGCTCGGTCTTCACGCGCGTCGTTTAGGATTCGTCAAATTATGTACAGTAAAAACTATGATTTTAAAATTATTATTATTTAAAATCTCTAAGTCAATCTCAAGAATAGAATTATTGTTGAAGTCAAGTATCACACACGCGTTACGGAAGATCGTTTAACCCTCTCCTCCTCCGCCGCTTTTATCTCTCTGACATAGGCGTTGGCTTTTATTGCTTAGCTAACAAAAGAGCATGCGGGTCAACTTATGACTCTTGACTCTATATATATAAAAGACTTTTATAAATTCAAACCATCGAACCTTAATATCATGAATGTTACCGTTTATGTCTTCTGATTTGGTTATTTGCTCATAAATCACTAAAATACGTATATACGTAGGTATATGGTATCTCTTAAAAACTCCACAAGCGTCTCATACAAAACAAAAATATAATTGTTAGCCAAGCTTCGACGTCGCTTGTGATTCAGGAGACACTCCGAGCATCCACTTGACGTCTCTCGACCTACATCTTACTGCCGAATGTTTTCCTCACCGCTCGGAATTAACTTAGGACTTTTCGCTTAAATCTATTGACATTTTCTTATTGGTTCCTTCAATTGTTTTGACGTTTGTGTAATGATGTCGCTTTGGTTTTCGCTTGGAGGAAATCGTAACATTTCAGAAATGAAAGTGTAATAATAATATGTCAGCTTAAACGACCTTTAAAAAAGTTTTACTTCCATTCAACGTAAAATAGCATATGATTAGTGTGTATTATTATAGTTATATATCTATCACCGAATAATAACAAGTAAATAATACAATTTATCGTTCCTTTATAAACCTACGAAGGTTTATAAATTTCCTAGGAAATTTGTAAACTTGCGGATCTTGTTATATTCCGGTGACATATCCATTTAAAATGTTAACATGTCGACAAATCATAATTGATACCTTTTTACAAATTAAGCTTGTAATGCATTATAATATAATATTATGATTTGTATAAGTAATATAACTTCTACAATAATGTACTGTGTAAATCAGTCTGTATTAAATATATTAGAACATCGTAAGCCTTGTCGACATTTAACCACATCCGTCCGGCCGAAACAGGCGTACAGTTGTACATGCACATGCATGTACACTTGTACAGGGGTGCAATCGCATTCGGTCACATGTTGTGGTGGTAAGGTGACACTCAGGATATATCGATTGCTTTTGTATAAAAAGGATCCCTTCAGCCAAGGTTACCACCAAGTTTAACATATTGAAGTGAAGGGATAGTGCAATTTATAGCTCTTATTTCACATGTTTTGTGTGTAAGTAAGACCCTACTATTCCTTATTAAGTTTTTATTGTGTAATGATTGAAAATTGTAATAAAATGTTCTTCTCAAGTAACAGACTAAACAACAACTAACTAAGAAATACGCTCACACTTATAATGTTAAACAAGAACATTTTCTAAACAAAGCGTTGTTATAAGTTCCCTGTTCACTATAAAACTGGGTCGTAACACACACTTACGTGTAAATTAAACAGTATTGAAGGTGAATTTCTTCTGAAAGAGCGTTTAAATTTCTAAGCGAGAAGTGAAACTTTGACGTTTCAGATCTACGTTTGTGAAACATCGGGAAATTTGTCAAAACTAGCACGTTTCCGCCTACGGGAGTCGGGACAAGTCGCCTGCAAAAAGGGTTAAAGGAACTTGGTATTGTTCGTGACGTTTGTATAATACTGGGATAAAGAGATTTTTATAAATGGATGAAATTTATTTTTTCAGATGATTCGATGTGATAAATACCCAAAAAATGTACAATTATTATTAATAACATAACAAATATTTAGTATCACATAACTTCTTGCACACAAGTTCACACAGCTATATCCCGATTTTTATTAGTATTTAGACTTACCAACGCATCTGGCCATGTACCGATGATATAATAGTATACAAACAGAGGCCAGCGAGCCCCGGCCTCACCAGTCAAGAATGTTGGAGCACCAATCAGGAGAATAGGAACAATTAAGTGCGAACGTTATTCTCTGACGATACAATTACTGTGCAACCCGTTTTATAGCTCTTATCGCATGATCATAAGAGCTAATTTAACTTGCAGCTCGAGTGCGCCGGTCACGCCATGTTCCAACACATGCCAATCCATTTCTTCGAAGTGAATTACGAATCAATTTTGACATTAAATTAGCTGAAAGCTAATCTTTGCGTTTACGTACAATTACGGGATAATATATTTTTCACTAGCTTGTTCTATTTTGTTCACGTAAAGGTAAAATGGCATTTTATTCAGAGACGACGTAATTTTAGTAAGAAAATAAACGTTTAGTAAGAAAAGAAAATAACAAGATTATAACAATGTGAATTTATTGATTGGGAGGGTTTGTAGTACATATGAATTTTATAATTTATCGGATGTGCCCCAAACATCGGTTTTATTTGGTTCATAAGCATGACAAACGTTTATTACCTCAAACCCTTGTTCATGTTTCGACGCAATAAAAACGAAATGAATAACATAATTTAATTATTATCACGAAAAATTGCCAGGAAGGGAGATGTTATTTTATTAAAAAAATAAATTTCCCCTTCTAGGAAAATTCGTCGTAATCAGATTGTAAATCAATATCAACCTAATGTTACAGTTATTATTTTTAATGTCGAGTGAAAATAAGTGTACATTTATAATACATCTGTATTATTTTTTTACACCATACTAAACTAGTATTTTTATTTCATCGTTTATAAAGGTATGCTATTTAATTTTCAGTTCCGAAAACCTAACCTGATAAACGAAATGCTAAATATTGGTAAGGACAAAGGTGAAAGGTCATACCGTGTTTTATTGTAGTACTAGCTTACGACCCGCGGTTTCGCCCGCATATTTAAAGTAAATTACCATAGCAATGAGATATACCACTCCGGTAAAAAGTAGCCTGTTATTCTCTAATCTCCTAATTACCTACAGAAACAAAAACCATATCATACAATCGTTCCGTTGCGACGTAAAAGAAGGACAAACAAAAACACATTAGTAAGGAAATTGCCAAATTCAAATGACCCCTATAATACATACAATCTAGTATATCCGTATGTGTGTATATTATGTCTTCCATTTCCGCAGGTGCTGTGTGCGTTGCAATTACTATTACCTATGTATTAATGCCGGAACATGCACTTCGAATGAATACATTGCTAGTATTGGACCCGAATGTCCAGACTGAGACATGGAGCTCATTATCTTTCATTGGCTTGACGTATAGCAGTTTTTGGAATTATCCTACTTAATATTATAAATGCGAAAGTTTGTGATGATGGATGTTTACACCAACACAGTGTGTATGTTTTTACTCTCTCACGCAAATACTACTGAACCGATTACAATGAAATTTAGCACACATAATATAGACGGTAACTTGGATTAAAACATAGGATAGGTTTTGTCCCGGAAATCCCACGGAAACGGGAACTATGTGGGTTTTTCTTTGAAAACGCTTGCGAAGCCGCGGGCGGAAAGCTATTTTATAATTCAGAGTGGTGATTAAAACAATATATCTGTAATCTGAGGCTTTTAACATCATAATATGATTTTTTTCAGGTTAAAAAAGCAGAAAAAAAATAGAGTCAAAAAAACAAAGACAAATAGAAAATATTCCCAGATATTTTGTTAATAATAATTATATCGCCTGTTATACTTTTTATAGGTACAGTTAGATACTCTTTATGTTTAAAGTTCCCGATCATATTAATACATGAATTAAGTTTTTGTGCCTTTTTGCCATTTGCAATAGTAAATCTATCCAGTCATGTCCATTACGGCTTCAATTATTATCTATATTATATGTAGAGTTTTTGCTCGAGTAATTCAATCGTTATGACTTGTATATAATTACTAGCTGTTGCCCGCGACTTCGTCTGCGATTCGGTCGTTTTTCGTCATTCGTCGTTTAAAAAAAATACGTGACACTTTATTTTTGAATTTTCTTAATTGTCTCTTATAAAATTTAACTACATTAAAATTGAATACTCTGATAAGAAAATCTTAAAATCATCGAAAATCATAGACATCGAATATCTGAGGAAAACATGAATGAATGTGATTTAAATTCTACATTTCTTAGTAATTAAAATAATAATCTAAATTAAATGTAGATTAACAGTTTGAGCGCACCATTATAGAATATGTACCTAAGTAATAAATTACGTTAGTTTACATAGTAACTTTACTAAAAACACGATGACTTTCTTTCGCGCTCGGTACCACAAACTAAACATGTTTGTGGTACGTGGCCCGCGTCACTTTACCCCCCACGAGTTCCCCTCCGTTGCTATGCGAAAATACATTCGTCGCCCTACTGTAGGAAAAATTGTAATACTGCGGCCTGGGCGTTATAACACGCTCAGGGAATTCCTGAGTGCTGATAGACTTCCGTCTATCGGCATTTATACCAATTTTATATTAATATCACCATCTTGAGGAAAAGCTTCTAATGTCGATTTAAAACGCATATATACGGATTAACCTGATGAATTAACATGTTCTAAAATTGTGAAATGAGTTCAGTTTTAAATTCGAGAAATATTGATTTCTTGTATTCGATTATTCGTCGTAGTCGAATACAAAATATATTTAAAGAAACTTAGGTTGGCCTTCAGGCAAAAGGGATCCTATCAAATGATAAACTTGACCTTGTATCTTAAAAGTAAGAATGAAAGGAGCATCTGATAATTGTTGAGCACCAAAGGATCATTTAAAACGCAATACTATAAGAGCTAATATTGTCTAAGAACTGTTTAGATTGCACATGTTCCTCTAAAACTTAAAAGTAGTGATTTCAAAGGTTCCGGCGTATCTTCAAACGAAAGCCGACTCCTTACTCCACTTTAAAGCATTACAAAAAGAACATACTACGTTAATATCGCCTATACAGAAGATGATCTGTAATCAATTGTGAGGTTATAAGCAAACCCACTTTTATATTATTTTGTCGGACCACACCACCGAATTTGTAGATTGATCTTCTATGTTTACCTCTAAGTCATTAAGACTATGTCGAAATCTGTCTGCAATAAGACGGGCCTCTCGCTATTCGTCCGTTTAAAGAGACCAATAGTTTCAATTCTTAATCTTTCATTAAACAAACTTATTATAGTCCTTTCCACCTAAGATGATTTCTGTGACACATCGATTTTTGACACGTGTAGAGATGTCGGTTACTGAAATCGTATCAATTGTTTCCGATAATCGATAATATTCTATATGGAAATGAAATCGATTTGAATAAAGTACCAAAATTAGTTTTTTCGGCATTTCGCCAACAATTAGCTAAGGAAACTTAGCAAACAACAGCAACAAAAAGTCAACAATAACAATTAGTAACAATAACAGAATACCACGTAAAGTATCAATATAAAAATGCAACTTGTATACAAGGCTGACGCACTAGTACAGACGATTGACTCGATTGACAAACGATCACAAGATGGGCGCCGATTATATGATTTTCCAACTCTATGATTTTTCAACGATCCATTTCATGTACACGAATTGCGTAGGTATTATATTTTTGTGTTATTTTATTTTATTTTTCATTATATTAAACTAAACAATACTGTTTTTTATTTATAAGCTTACGATGTTTCATTTTTATATTTTTGGTAATAATGCCGCCATAAAATAAAAATATTATGCACTAAAATTATTTTGACTTTTTAAACATAAAATACGTAATTCGGAACACGATGAAGTGTCACAGGAATCATCCTAGGTGAAAAGGACTATAATCGTTCTTGTCTCAAATAATGGTAATATTCGCGTCCCTACTCTAGTCATTGCTTATGCTCATGTTCATCTTCGAGAGATCGAATAATATTATGGTGCACCCTATTATTTGTCAAACGGTCTTCATATTGAGTAAAAGTTTCAGAATTCTCGAGATAAAATATGACGATCGTGATCAGCTGTGAGACGTAATTCCCTCTCAGTGAGGGTTTCGGTCTCACGGGATAGTACAATATGCCATTTGCGATCAGCTGTGAGACGTTATATATACCCTCAGTGAAGGTTTCGGTCTCACAGGATAGTACATGCCGTTCGCGGTCAGCTGTGAGCCGCAATTCTCGTTGTGAAGCGGTTTCAGGTTCGGCATAACACATGTTGTTTTCGGTCAATAGTAAGCCTCTTATCTCTAACGATCCTTGAGAACTCTTATTTCTCATTTTCTTAACTTTGCTCGAATTTCGATATATAAAGATTTTTTAGGTGGCACTGATGCGGGTGAATAAAAATTAAAACGGACTAAGAGTGTTATAATCTCAATCATCATCATCAATACATATAATAAAATTGTGGAAAAGTGATGTCTGTACAATTAAAATATGTAGAAAAAAATTAGCAGGTGTTATTATTATCGAGAAATCGAGAGAAACCATTTATTTCTCTTAAAAGCTCCCCCCCTCCCACTTCCCGAACTCCGATTGACCGTAATTTATTTTTCCTTACATTTTTATCATATCCTTTTCTAACGGGTTTCATCCTACTGCGATTTTTTTTTGTTTCAAAAATTATCTACCCTGGTGTATAGGTAAATTTTCCACATAAAATGTCCTTTAAATTATGTCGTATTATATTTTTAACCCCCGACGCAAAAAGACTGGTGTTATGTGTTTGACCGCTATGTATTTCTGTGTGTGTGTGTGTGTCTGTCTATGGCACCGTAGCTGGCTAACAGGTAAACCGAATTAGATGCGTTTTTTTTGTTAGGCAGAATATTTTCCGACGCTGGTTCTTAGATAAAGTGTATCAAAATTGGTTCATCCACTTATTATACCTACATAGGGGTAAAAGTGGGAATGAAAAAAATGAAAGTTATAATTTATTTTTAAAGATCGTCGGGAAGTTTATGAAATTATTTATTCCTTTTTCTATACACTTTTCTTCGTCTAAACGGTTTAGTTACGTGCTCTCTCTCTCTCTTCAGCCTTTAGTTACGTGCGTGAGACAGGAAAGATCTAATTTGGATTTGTTTCTGGATTTGATAAAAACTGAGTATCGATTAAGCTGATCAGTGGCTACTGGCTACACCATAGATTATTAAAAACATCCGTTTAAGAAAGGAAGGAAATAGAATTTGCTCCTCTCCCCCCCCCTGGTTCCTAAAAAATAATATGACATAATTTAAAAGAAATTTTACGTAGAATTAGTTAGGCATTTCTTTTTTGATTTTCGATATTATATACTAATCATAATTTTTAATTACAATATGTAGTAACTATTTGGTATAGGTTAGGCATTTCATTTCTTGATTTTCTTTAATAATTTGGTACGTAAGTTTTTTAGCTCAGTTTAGTAAGAAATTTTAATAACAATTCTTTTAATTATTTATGGTAGTACAACAGTACAGTATGGTTGTACGTATTTACTCAATAATTGTATGTTAAGTAGTAATTCAGCATGGGCGTAGCCACGGTGGGGCTGGGTGGGGCGCTTACCCTGGCTTTGATCTGGTAGGTACTAATTGTGAAGGGGAGTGGGCGTGGGCGTGGGATTGGGACTGAACGTGGCATATGGCGTGGGAGTGCGAGTGGGCGCGGGAGTGGGAGCATGAAAATAAAAATGATTTTTTATTGTTGCCCCACCCTGAGCCCATGGTCATAGGTCCCATAGTCACTATTCCACGCGAACGAAGTCGCGGGGACAGCTAGTAGACAAATATAATCAGAAAGCTTTGAACTCCTAAGCTCAACCATAAAAGATAGACATTTATGATGTCGGGAGATATTTTTTATATAATATGGAGAACATTTCTTTCATACTTGATTTCTGTGTAGCTTTAACCATTAAGATACACGCATTAAGAACGCACACGCGACGAAAGCTTAAAAATGGAGTTGCTGCTCTGCTCACGAATATGAAAAATAATTGTACCAAGTTTCGTTTAAATCCGTCGAGTAGTTTTTGTTTCTATAACGGTTATACAGACAGACAGACGGACAAACATTTTTGACGTCGATGTCGATCTCTAATCACCTCGTGATAGTTATTTAGGAAATATATTTCATGTGCAGAATTGACCTCTACAGATTTAATATAAGTAGGTATACATATATTTAGATTCCAATTTCCATGTAACGTTAAATTCGACTATATAATAACTAACAGACAACGCAGGTTACTCTCGTTTCCGTAAGTTGAGGCGGCTACATATTCGGTCCTAATAACATGACTTTTTGTGAACGAAACGACAGCGCGGTTTAATGCGATGGCAACACCATCAGAAAAAAGGAAATATTTTTAACTTTGAAAAAATATTATGATTTACACTATTAATACTATTTTAACATTAACACAAAATATAAGACTGTGAGTGTGTAAAAATAAATCCAGCTAGTTTCACATCACACTTATGTTTATAATTAGGTATACGACATGAAAATATATTAATTACCAAGCAATAATCATACAGATAAATACTGAACAAAAGTATTAACAGTCAAAGTATATTTTTACTAACAACATGTAAATGATGAAGGAATAATAATTATCAACGAACTAACCTTTTTGTATTAGAGTCCCGCCTCGTGATCGAATTATTAAAACACGAAGATTTTTAAAAATGTAACCAATGAACACAATCAATATTAGATTAACTGTAATGGTGTCTAGTTTGACTTAAAATAATATACATCTACCCTCACTTTTAAAAATGTAGTATATTCACACGAATTATATAAGCGCACCTTATAGGGAAGGGAAGATTTATTATGGGTTAAAGAGTTAAATAAATAAATAACATAATTATATTTAAATTATTAATTTTTAACATTGTGTTCAGTAGTGTTAACATGTAAATTGATTTGATTTTTACGAAATCTCATAGATGGCGCTGAATCAAATTTGTCTTTATAGTACTAAGATTCATTAAACAGTTTCTCTGCCCAAATTACGTAAATGACGTAGTTTTTATAGTGTAAAGCTAGATAATAGCATGGCTTACTCAAAAACAACATTTAAACATGAGTCTTTAGATTGTACGCTGTCGTAGTACACGGAATACGTAAGAAAAGTAAAGGTTCACAGATCCTCCCCCGGAGGTGATAGCATGATAATATGTTTAAAAAAACCTCACACGACCTGTTAGTAATATTCATGCAAAATTTGAAGTCAATCTATGCAGTACTTTTCGAGATTAGCTCGGACAAACATACAGACAAACAGACAAACAGACAAACAGACAAACAGACAAAAATTCTAAAAACTATATTTTTGGCTTCTATATCGATTATAGATCATGGATTATGTATTCTTTTAAAAAAATATTCAATGTACAGTTTTGACTTTCCTACGATTTTATTATATGTATAGATTAGAATGGAAGCATTTTAACTTTCATTTGATACCGCTATAATTTCCAAAAAAAGTGAATTGTTCCTTGGATATAAGGAGTACTTACTTGTATTTTTATCCGTTTGCTAAATTGAAATATAAAAGCCATTTCTCAAGACTCAAGTGTAGTTTCTACTGTCTACGTACTCTATGACGCACATTAAGATTAGGGAGGTACTTAAGTATTATTAAGCTTCACACAGACGGTTCCTATAGGTAGGTATTGTATTCCTAACCTATCCTAACTCTGGATCGCTAATTTGCGACAAGGTAGAAACTTAGATAACAATCAGCAACAAATAACGCCACGTGTGATATGGAGCAGGCCATTAGCACGGGCATAAAGTGTGAACGTCATAAAGTCACTTTATCTCGACGAGAAAAAGTAAAAGCCGCCATTTAAAGAGGTCGATCGAGTTCACGAACTGTTCCCCAATTCTTGTTCAAAAACGAAATATTATATGTACTGTATAGTGTGTATCGTGAAAAGAAATAGCTAAGAAATGTAAGGAAGCTTTTGTTCACTGTTGGAAAATTATTTTTTATATTAGTGATTGGTGTACGTTCGTAAAGTAATACTGCCTGTATCCCGCGACTTTACGTAGAGGCCGTGCCGTTTGCATATTTTCATCAACTTTGCTTCTTTATTTTTTGAGATTTTAAAAAATGCTGCATAAATTGGTCATCTAGAAGAACGGACTGGGCTCATGTTACTAATCTCATGAAGCCAAATAATTTACAAAATGAGTCTAAAATTACTCAAAAAAGAACAGTCAGAATGAAAAAATTTATTTAATTAACATAAACCAGTTTACTTTGTCGTATGATATTATATTATTTGGTTACAGTCTAGCAAAACGTTACAGCATGCATGACAAATAACAAAAGTTATTCAACGCTAGTATATTTTTATTATACAATGAAATGTGAAAAGTTTTTCGTTCCATTTAACCAGAAATCGCCAGTAAGTAAGTAACGTAATATTACACACGACTACTTTTCTCAAAACATCCATAGCTGACATCAGCAAATCTCATTTATTCCGAACACGAAAACAAGCAAGATTGCCCGAAATAAGACTCTACGGCCTGGGAAATTTTCTCAAATTATTTTCGAAGGAGTCTTTATTACTTTATTTGTTGAAGCAAATATCGTTACAATTACACATTACATTTCATAGCATTCACTGTGGGAACGTATTTAATTATATCAGCAATGTTAATTAGATTAATTGACAGAAACATGGCAATGTTAATACTGGTCCAGCTAACATTGTATCACTGAAACACTGACTTTGAGCATAGAAAAATATAGTATGCGTGTTTTTTATACCTACTGAAATGATACCTATACAAAGATTTATCTGTTGGAAAATATTAGAATATAAAGCATGCGAACCAGTTGAATGTCTGCTATTCACGTGCTTATTATAATATTTAAACACAATTAGAAATTAGGTACATACTATCATTAAGCACTATTGTAAAGTAAAATCACTTCATTGTTTAGTTCTACCTCAATATCCATGACCCAACCATGGACCTAGATCCCAGTTATAAATCTAAACTGTATCGAATTTCAAGTCAAGCTTAGCAGCTCCGGAAATAAATGGGTTCGACTAGCGAGTAGCGACCGACGGACCTGACCGGATCTACGGTAAGGAGATTTGGCTTTAAATTACGGAACCGTGATGCTGTAAGCGTTTTATTTTTATTTATTTATTTATATTTGGGAAACAAACAATACACTATATCATATAAACAAGAGATAACAAATCATACACATATCAGTAAAGTTTCCACTAAAAATTTAAATTCTTAAAAACAAATACACATTCAGTCACAAACAGTCTACTTGTGGATACAAATAATTATAGAAATAACAAGCATGAATACAATTCAAATATCTCAGTTAGTTACTATTGCATTTATTTCGAACTTTGGTTTTGTACGATTTGAATTTTTCGTTAAATAAATCAAGGTCACTAAAATTATTATTATAATTATGACAAACACGGTATAAATATGTATTTCTAGCAAATTTGGATTTAAATTTAGGTAATGCAAATAGGGCTTTGTCACGAGAGCATAAACGGGGACATCGTAAAAGTAAATTGTTCAAAAGAAAGGAAGAATCTACGTCATTATTAACCTTTAACTGACGTGGTATACGTCTCACAGACGTCGTTATTTTTATTATGGCAATATTTTTCAAATAACGTGACGTGCAGCGTTATCCCTCCCGCTACCTTCCCATCTCGCCATCTTGTTGCCGCCAGTCACGGCCACCAGCGCACCGAGTGCACAGGTGTTCCCACAGGAGCGATCGCCGTCTCACAGACGTAAGTACGGTGTTTATGTACAAAAACTAAGCATGTCTCTTGGTCGTCACCTCTGTGTTTACGTAGGTAGCCACATAGGGTCTCGTTGACGTCACATCGGTTTTAATTTTATTCAATTTCGCAGAATGCCTAGAAAAAAGAAATCGCACCAAAAAGTATGCCACAAACACCTATGCTAGCTAGGAGTATGCCAAGGAAACGGGAAAGAACCCCAGTTGAAAGATCAACTTCTCCACCGGCACTGCATTGGACCAACCGACATGCCTGAACCTCCTCCGTCTCTAAAAGCCAAGCTAATCCGCAACCTGGAACTCGGAAGACGTATGCAATATGTCCAAGTTGCCTAAAAAGAAGTACAAAGTACTATTGTTATCAATGCAGAAAGCCAATGCGTCTTACATGCTGTCTTCAAATATGCAATGACTGTATACTACGACGTTGAAAATGTACCGAATATGTGCCTTGTCATTTTTTTTGTTATTGAAGAAAGACTAATTATTTTTGTTATTTTTTAATTATAATACAAAGAAGTAAAGATTATTTAAGTTCATTTGTCGATTGATGAGTAGATTTATAAAAAAAAAGAGTTCCTAAATTTACCTAAGCAATTATAGTGTATTCATAAATAAATGTTGATTATTATTAAATTAAGGACAGTAGTTTTATTTTATCTGTAATTAATTGTTCTAAAACATGTATGAATCAATTTGTAAAACCGTTACAGTATAGTATTGTTTAATTTATATTATTTTATTTCAATTTAATTTTTAACGTCTATGAGACGGTACTGCGGCGTTAAAGTTACATTTAGACCAGGACGTCAGCCAAAGGTTAAATATCTTGTATAAGTATACCTGATCTCGTTCATGTCGACGGTTTATTAAAGGGATAATCTCGGGAGTGGGACCTCTCTGATTAGCACTTTTATAATTTAAATGTTTGATAAATTTATTTTGGACATATTCAATATTATTTATATAGATATTGTATTGCGGATTCCAGACTGTAGATGCATACTCCAATATAGACCGAACGAACGCATTATACAGAAGAATCAAAGTTGAACACTTTTTAAATTCCCTACCAATTCTTAAAACAAAACCAAGCATTTGATATGCTTTGGCTGTAATGTAATTAATATGGGCAGCAAAAGTTAATTTGTGATCCAAAAAGACACCCAAATCTCTGACTTCATTCAATCTAGTCAACGAAGTTCCGTTCAGAGAGTAATTAAATAATATTGGCTTAATTTTCCTAGTAAATGATATGACGTTACATTTATTCACGTTTAAGTGCAAGGAGTTCATAGCACAGTAACGACACAAGTTTTGAAGATCCTCCTGTAGGAAGGAGCAATCACGTTGATCTTTGATTACTCTAAATATTTTCATGTCATCTGCATAAAGTAGGAAATTACAGTGACTAAAATGACCAATAACGTCATTTATAAAGATATTGAACAGCAGTGGTCCAAGGTGAGAACCCTGCGGCACTCCAGAGGTAACTGGAATAAAAGAAGAGCAATGACCTTTTATATTAACAGCTTGGCTACGTTCTCTGAGGTATGATTCCAGCCACCGTAAGAGATCACCATGTATACCGGCTACCCGTAATTTGTGAATTAACAACTGATGGGAGATTTTATCAAACGCCTTAGAGAAGTCGGTGTAAACCACATCCAACTGTCCACCACAGTCCATAGCACAAGCCACATTATGAAGAAACTCACACAGATTAGACTCTGTCGATCGCCGATCAATAAAGCCATGCTGCTGTTCTATAATTAAAGGTCGGATATGAGGAAAAATAGCATCATAGACGATTTTCTCGAATAACTTTGCAATGGTATTTAATTTTGAAATAGGTCGATAATTTTTGATATTATGTTTGTTTCCGGATTTATGGATAGGGATGACATGGGACTGCTTCCATATTTTTGGCATTGTGCCTGTATTTAGAGATAACTGAAATAAATGACAAATGGGCGACGCTAGATTGTGATAGCAGGACTTATAAAACACGGGAGGAATTCCATCAGGTCCACACCCTTTGCTAATATCCAACTTCTTTAGGTAATTAGCTACTTTTTTCTCACAAACTTGAACTGATCCTAAACCCAAAAAGTGACCATTAGCGAAACCATCCACAGGACCAGAAACGAACGAGAAATTACCATCGTTTGGCTCGTAAACAGATTGAAAATAATGGTTAAAAGAATTACATATATCACGACCATTACTTACAGATTTACTATCCAGAAACATTGTGGCAGGTAATTCGGGACAAGCTTTTTTAGATTTAACAAACGTCCAAAAATACTGACTATTCAATCTCAACTTAGTTTCAGCATTACTTATATACCGATTATAACAAATCTGATAAGTGTGTTTTTCGCGGCCACGTAAAATTTTAAAAGTATTGTAATCGCTTATCCTTCCGTATATTTTCCACTTTTTATGAAATTTTAACTTTTCTTTGTTTATTTTTATTAATGATTTTGAGAACCAGGTTGGATATTTTGTCTCAGTCACTCGTCGCTTTGGAACATATTTTTCAATAATATCATATAAGTAATCGTAGAAACCATTCAAAGCAATGTCAATGTTCTCCGAATTAAGCATACTAGACCAATCACAGCGAGAAAGCTCTAGGTTAATATCATCATAATTAGCAGCGCGAAAGATGCGAACAAAACGCGGGATCGGTCTAAGATAATTCATGTTCAATACAACCACTTTAACGGTTAAAGCAGGATGATGAAGATCTTCCACGATAAGAGGTTCTTTACAGTGCTGAACAGTGCATTCGAATCCTGCGATGACGAGGTCCAGTTGCTTATTGCTTTTGTTAGGAATTCTGTTGTATTGACTAAAATTTGTAAAGTTTAAAAAACAATGCATAGCTCTGATCAAAACGTCTTGATCATTAGCATTGATTATATTTGGGTATTCATGAGGATCACCCCACAGAGCTGATGAAATGTTAAAATCCCCGAGGATTAAATATTCATCGGTTGGGTTATTTGTGTAAGAAGTAGAAATAGTTTCTAAAAACTCAGTCATAACATCAAACTTCGCGTTCTATATTACGTGCGACCCACCTGCATACTGCTACACTAGCCACGAAACGTGACTTTGGTTTCAAATAACATACCTTTAAATGGCTAAGCTTCAACATGTGAAACATTGATAAAATTTATTGCAGAAAGACATAGAAGGTATCTTTGACTTAAAACAAAGTTAAGATTAGTCTTGTCATTAATTAAAAGAGTTTTTAAATGGGTGCTTAAAATCCTACAAGAAATGAAATAAAAAAGTCTGGAGTTTGTTACATTAACTTTATGAAACGTGCACCGTTTCCAAAGTCGAAAATAACGCTATTAAACTTGAAAAACCACAGTGAAAACTTTTCTCATCAAAACGTGATATTTGAAGAAAGGGATCAATAGTAACTCCAGTTCCGCGGTTAGAGTCACCGCAATATTTGAATAGGGTATATATTGTGTATATTGAATCAGCGTTTTTAAAAATGTATAAAAGTAAAGGAGATTATTCTGTTTGTAGTCGCGGCACTGTGCGGCCCCGCCCGTATGAGACGCTCCAGCGGAATTAGATTGGTTCCCTATGTATCGCTATCGAGACAAAGTCACAAAGAGCCTTTGTGTATCGCATGTCAGGCTTTTTGATAAAGGTACAATTTAATTATAGAATACCTAAGACCTAATAGCTTTCCGAAACGAGATCAGGTACATTGATTAACATTACGTTCGGAGCGATCCAATAAATAGGGCATTACCTTGCTCAGACATTCCTCTGCCAATTGTTGTTGCTTTATAACTAATAACATTCGTTTATTTTATGAAATAATAACATGCAATATATTATTATAGAGATGCCATGAATTACTGTTTCGGTTTGATCATTGTAGTAGAGTTATAACACAGAGTACCTAATTGCTATTTCTCTAATAACTATTTAATGAACTGAACAAGTACAAAAACAAATGTTAAAACTTTAGAAGAATGTATAAATTTAATATGATGAAAAAAATAGTGTTGCTATGTGTACAGCTACGGTGCCTCAGGAGACATGAATGGACGTCCAAGGGCCTCACGAATAAGTTATGTGCCCCCGCCCTTACGCGAGAGACCTTAAACAAAGAACATTTCTGCATCTTTAACTACGTACAAAGTAGAGCAAATAAAATTCTCGTTACCGTTATAACATTCTGACAAAATTAAACTGGATTAAGGCTTTAATAATGCATAAACTTTTATTACGTAAGATAGAGAGGGTGTGGTATCGGAGTTAATGCGGGCTCATTTGGCAGCGAGCGGCCATTACGGCAAATTCGGCTCTCTGCTAATTACCATAGGGCTTAAAATTAAACTCGTTCCGGCACACGTCTGCGATTAGCGCGTTCCGTTTAGGCGCTTCTAAACATTTATATGCTGATGACGCAGTACATCGGACATTAGTGGACGCTGCAGTGCGAGGCCGCTGGAACTTCGGAATTGGCGTTGTTTGGTAACTCGATGGCCGCTCGTTAAAGTAACTTTGCGCGTCAGCCCGCGAATTATTGTCAAAACGTCGGGTCGCTCCGTCAAGAGGGTTGAATATTGGAATTAAATTTCATTACGGGCTCAAGCGCGTACATTGAAGAGTCTTGTGTAACTGTACAAAAGTTTGTGTTACGTTGATAATAAGGACAAGGTTGATTAATATTAGACCAAATAAGCTAATAAAAATTTATTATGTTTATTACAAAATTTCTGAACTTTTGCGTACAAACAACTAATAATGGAATACAGAATCGAGTATTATAACGTGGTTTGTTACTCATATGTAGCCATGTTACAGCCATTTCGTATTAACTTTCATTGAACTTGAATAACTATACCTGATACCTTCCACACATGTGATCCGGTAAACATCATCAAACTACACTTGAAAGTTCAGGAGTTACATTGAAACTGCTAAAAGTTCGTACATGTAACAACTAAAAGGGGACTCGTTGCACACTGCATCGCTTGAACCTTTCAACATTAGTTTTTAGTGGGCTCTGTACGACCATTTAAGATGCAATTAGACTGCACTGTCACGATAATACTGCTTTTGTATAATACATGAAAATAGTTATATACGTGGCTAGCATACGGCAAGACTATAAGAAGTTTTGAAAATTAGGCGAATGAACAATGCTGGAAGTCATCTTAAGAAATAACAATATTATAATCTGTTTCCTACTGATACTTATTCATACGAAAGTAGAACGTGTGTTCATTAAGGACAGAAAAGACAGAATAGCAGTCGTGTGAAAAATGGTTCTCAGGGATGATATTTCTTAATGTAGAGCTGATGATGTAGAACTAAAAACATGAACTCAGCTTAATCCTCACACTTCAGTCGTGCAAGAACTACTATCCACACAAGTTCTTTGCGTCTAAATATAATGAAGATAATGTAAGCAGTAATATATAAAACACGACACAAGCACTTCCGTAATCGTGCTTTGATGGAAAAACGACTTCACCGCATTAACTAAATTGCTCATAATATTTCTTCAGCGCACATGTTTTATAATGCGAGTTTTGAGGAAAGAAATTGTTAACTTTTTGTCAGGGCTCTTGGCTTATGTAACAGGGAATTTTCGCTAAGCAGTGAATTTGTTTGTAAAAAATCGTAGCCTTATTTCAGAACCTGTATACAGAACCAACTTTTTAAAATAATCGTAATCTTGAGCTAGATTAAAACTGCCCCACCGAGGGCGAGCAATTAATAAAATTACGTAGCCATTATTTAAAAGTTTCAGTGTAATGGAAATAAATGTTAAATGTTGGAGCTGAAATAGTGTCCTTTATTTATAATGTATGAAGCGTGAGTCCGGGCGGAGGGCCGGCGGAGGGCCGGCGGAGGGCCGGCGGAGGGACTCGCCGGAGGGACAGGCTCGGTAAATAGATTCTTAAGGGCTTATGAAAACAAGCTTTCATTTCGACAGGCTTTTTGTTATTGGGATCGGTTTGCCGCTAGTTTTTGCCCAGTGGGTTGGTCTGAACTAGCGAGTGTATGGAATAACTGATTTCGGTCTCTTGGTATTTGAAAGTTTTGGTTTATTAATAAATAATGATAGAATAAATGAATGAATTCGTTTGCTAGTTGCGGTAATTACTTGCGGGAATATGAAACTTACTGAAACGTGTGATAAATTATTATTGATCTTGTGCAAGAATGTTTGAAAAAGCTGTAATAGAATTTAGAGCTATCAAAATCAAATTTAGCATAAACGTATCAGGCGTAAAGCCACATTCAATATCCGACGCTCACTTAATAGAATTACAGCTGTAAGGCGCCTGCACCACGTATTGATGTGATGTCTGCGGATGGGCGGCCACACGCGGCCTTAGTTACCACAATGTTGATGTAGTACGACTACACAGAGCTAAAGGTAAACAGTAGATACGTATTAACTTCAGACAGAGCTTTAAATAATGAAATAGGTTGGTTGTAATTGAAATATTATCAATCTTTATAAAATAAATTTCTTTTTAATTAAACAGATTTTTCTTATAATTATTAATTATTAATTATTTAAGTAGGAACATAATTTTTTTACATTAATCTTTAATCCTATTGGATGAAAATCTATGTTTCTGTCTATAAGAAATTATATTGATTGTTTAAAGCCTTCCAAAACTTACTTGAAAGTCTTAAAGGATTTACTTGCTTTTTATCTATTACAATATCCCTTTGTGAAGATTTTGGCAATCAATCACAAAAACCATACGATAAATTGTTTTAAGTCATAAAAGACGTACGCAAAAAAAGCTCTCTCTTTATATGAAACTGGTATAGCTATATTCAAATTCACGAAACAAACGATATTGCCATAAACAGCTAGTTTATTTAAAGTATATTTCTCCTTATACTATTGAATTGAGCAATAAATGGGAGCTTGCAGATTGTGTTCATGGATAGTTGTTGATTTATTATGCAAACGTAATAAAAATTCATGTTTGTAGACGAGACACGGCGAGTGGAGACACCCCGCGCTTTGCGTCGAGGGTGCTCATGGGCGAAGCTTCGACATTCTGCTATATTTTGTGCTTTTTTATATAAGTTACATTATCTATCAACTTCTTATTCACTCTCTCTCTCTCTCTCTTATCTCGTTTTTATAAATACCTTTAATCTTATACAGATTCATTATTTCATACTCAAATAATCATGGAAACACAACATAACTTTTTTTATTGGTATTTTTTATCTTTAAGCATTTGAATAACTGTTTTAAAAAGCATTTTATATTTTAAGATTTTGCGAAAAAAAAAAAAAAAAAGTTGATCAGTGACCTTTGACACAGATTCATGCATCACTTTTAAGCAAACAATACGCAAATATTACTCCGTAATCCATTCTTTCACAACCATTCTTGTATTATTGAAATACCTACTATAAAAACTTCGGGATAACTCCAATAAAGACAAATAGTTGGTACGCGTCATGAAATTAATACTCAACAAAACGTATGAATAAAATAAATTATTCTCCTCATGGATTTGATATAGAGGAAACAAAACATTATCTGCAATACACTCGGCTGATCTTTTTCGTGATTTACAAAAGAAAGATAATATCGAATACTTATAGCTCAGCATTGTGACAAGAAGTATTCAGATCGCTCTATGGCTCTCGAGGCATTCAATAGATCCGGGATCTGGAACGTTATTATTGCTTTTATTTGTAAAATATACTTGTGGAAATTCTATTCAGACGTCACTTATTAATAAGAGTTATTGTCGTCGAATGATAGAATAGGAAGTATTGCAGTGCGGCCTACTCAACGGTTTTGTGCTGAAGTCAGCGTTACATTTGTGCTGTTGTATTACAATGTCCGTGAGTTATTTTGTTTCTTGTAATTTAAATATTTCGCTGCATTTGTAGAAACGTTGTTATTGTCTTATTTTGTTAATAGCCAATTTCATAGTGTTATGGATGCTTGAAGTAGGTATTGTTATCTTCTTCAATTTCAGTTCTTTAAAGGCTTTGTGTGGGATTATTTACAACAAAGAACAAAGAATTCTATTTATTATTAAACATACATACATACAATTACAATTTATTACAATATGTCAATTAATATTCATGTAAAATTATATAAATAAAAAAAGGCTACCAAAACAATTTATACAAGCCAATGTTTCCCTAGCTAGGTTACTGGGCAACCTGTGTTTAGGAGAAACAGCTTGCCTCTAAAATAAATTCACAAAAAGCCTCTTAGCAAGTACTTAATTATAAATTAAAATTGGTTATAATAGAGAGTAGAGAAAAAAAATATGTATAAATTTAAGATGTGGGAATGGGGTGGGAATAATTTACAATTATCTTATTCTTATAACAAATGTATTTTAGAGGATAAATATAGTTTAATTGCCTCTATTTTAAATCATTTACTAGATATAAAATTTATTTATTACGTTCAGAGTAAAA
Organism: Colias philodice; assembly: GCF_061535455.1. Taxonomy (NCBI): domain Eukaryota; kingdom Metazoa; phylum Arthropoda; class Insecta; order Lepidoptera; family Pieridae; genus Colias; species Colias philodice. Next base: position 12,685,256 of record NC_143100.1, read on the forward strand.
TCAATTTCGCAAAAAAAATTTACAGTAACCTGACCTTGTCAGTAAAGTTTTGATCGGATTTGGAGCGGTTTTGTAAAGCAAACTCAATATAAACTCCAGCTATATTTTATTTCACCGGCCCTTCGAGATTTTCGTGTGAATAGAAGTTGAGTAATCATTTTAATATTACGTCATCGTCTGTATTTTGTTTCTCATTTAATTGCGATCGAATAAAACAAAGTATTTACGTATTAAAAACTGAAATCAGATATAGATTTATCTCAAAATGTTTGATATTACAGAAAAAGGTATGTAAAAGGTAAAAGTGCATACGATGTAACAAGAATAATAGCGGGCAATTTTTTGTAAATTGACGTCAAGCCATTCGCTGGCGTGAGAAAATAGGCTGACGTACTGCGGGTGCTCTCTTAAGGAAAATATAAAAAATAAAACTTTTCACATAATATATCTCTGAGCTGAAGCCTTGAACGTCACCGTAAAAGGTCATGTTATTTCAGATATAAAGAAACCTCACGAAGACCTAAGTCAATACAAGAACTAATAAGTCGAGATTGTCTCTGTATTCAATAGGTTATTCTGGAACTCTTCACTTCAGACAACATGGTTTTTCAGGAACGTATTTCAGATTTTATTTTGTTAGACAATTTCGCATATTTGTTCTCTTCTGATGCTGTTAGCAGTTTCGATTGTTTTAGGTAGTTTGCTAATGCAAATTACCTAGATGACTAAAGATCCGTATCATGGATGAGAAGCTAGTAAGACTAGCTAGCTTGTATTACGAGCTAGTTACGTCGTTAGTCCGTAATGTGACACAGTGGAAGTACGTCAAGTGTCCATGAGCGCTTGTTCCGACACAACTGACACAATTAGGCGGCGCGCCAGCGGGGCTGTGTCGCTCTAACTATGTTACTGGCGAGCTAGCCTGAAAGGACTGGCTCCAGCACACGGCTTGCCCCGGATTAATGCCTTGCATCGTAGAATACTCTATCGTATGATCTCGCGATCGAAAGTAACAAATTTTTGTGTGTCATTATATAGGTATTTTAATTGGTCAGATCGAGAGGAAATCAGTTGTTACACATATAGAGATAGATCTTTGTCTGACTTTCCTAAATAAATAAACGTTTCCAGATGTATTATACATCTAGGAGCCTTGGTAAACACAAAGTCTTTGTCACAAAATAAAATTAGGAAGCGGGCAAAAGTTTGCATGGGAAGCGAAATGGCAAACGGAAAGGCAGTTTAAAATAAAACATTGAAAAGTTATTCATAAAAGGTCGGTCACAGGTATATATAAATCAGGTACCAACTGAAAAAGCGCGTTGGAAATATTTTCACTCCCGCGTTGTTGTTTTTATTATCATCTTGTTTGTGACGTCACCGCACTCGGTGGGTGGATTTAACTCCGCTCTTTTGACCACTACACGCAAATATTGAACATTTCAATGGCAGCAAACACTTAGCGTTGCAAATTAAACGATAATACCTTTGTTTTCAGAAACAAGTGTTATCATTTAAAAGTAAACGTGACTAACGTAATTAAGCATGTGTAAATTTATTTAATCGCAAAGTGGGGAAACATTGAAATTTTCATTTCATTGAATGGTGAAAGAGTTCTCCATACTGCATACATTCACCAAACTCCAAAATTCACGTCATCGTAAAAATACAGACATTATGCAATTATCGAGAGTTCGCTTCACAAGAGTAGGTAAAGTCATTGGGGCCACTTTTAAAATATTAAAGAAAATACTTTTAAAATATGAATAACTGAAGAATATTGCATGAAGCGGCATAATGTGCGCTGCCGAGCGGTTTCGAGGAAATTTTCAAATAATCGAGTGGAAAAATAGCTTACCTTTGCTTTCGATGATTGAAACGAAGTGTTTCTGATGAAATCTCGTTGGGGTTTTTTGTTTTATTATTAGATTATTATCTACTGTTTAAATACACTTACTGGACTAATTAATGGAAATCGGATTCTGTGCGCACAATGCACATTGGCACGCATAGTAGGTATCTAAAATAATATTTTTTATAAATTAATTTGAAAAAGTGGTGTACTAATAACTAAACTAAACTAGTATAATAGAGTTGGTGTTTTTTATAAGTCCATTATATTTCTATTTTAACGTTTGTATTCGTATATAAAATAACTTTCTTTAATCAAGCAAGCGCGCTCAAAATCAAAAGGACGTAACTAAAAGTTTTTACGTTAAAATGCGGCAGGAGCTTCTGAAAGCTTGTTAAGACGATACACAAAAAAAAATCCACTGCTTGGCGGGCGGAGTCTAATAGCTCGCTATCGCGAACGCGGGTGTGCGCGAAGTCATTCTTGCATACTCGCCGCGCTGCCGCTGGCCGACTCGGGACAAACATGTATGGAGTCGTCATACAGTTATAATATTGTTATACATATATTTAATTGTTGATTTATTGGTTTTATTTTCTTGCTTATAAACACAAAATTATCTTCTTTTTAACAACTACTTAGACATTATTAATAATTATTAATTATTATTATTTCGTAATGTTTACTTTATTACAAAATAATACAGGTTATAAATAATCTTTAAAATTACAAAAAATATTGTTACTCTGAAAAAATGAAATGGTACCTAATTACGCGGACTACTGAATTGATTTAGATAGAATTTGATGCTGACGTAGATATTACATCATGCCCAGAAATGAAAGGTACTATTTCTGAAAGAAGTTATAAACCCTAATTCTTCTCAGTCAAAGTCAAGAGTGGAAGATATCGCTAATACAGTAAAACTGATGCGAAACTTTGGATGTTAATTTGTATATTTTTTTGTTAGTTGTTACTTAATCACGTCAAGACTACATTACCAATTTTGATAAAATATAGCTAATTGCCTGGATTTACACATAGGATACTTTTTATCCGAACTGAACACTTCTGTGGGATAAAACAGGATTCACGATATAACCTAATTCCACGCGGGCAAAGCCGCGGTCGGAATGATATTTTTTCAAATAAAAAAATTGTTTAAAAAAAACACAAAATATATTGACGCATGTATTTATATTTGCACTCTATTATAATTGTAATTATTCATTACAAATAATCAAAATAAAATAGCCAGAACAAAGTTAGGCCCTGGTAGGATAGGTAGGCAGGTACAGCAATGTGAGACGAACACTGGCTTATTTATACCAATAATAATGTATTATAAACATTAAATTAAGTTTACTTTCTAACAACAAAAATACATAATATTAGCTAATGTGAAAACGAATCAACCAATCATCCCACAACAATGAAATGTGCACACAAATATTCATCCAAATCGGTTCATGTGATTAGGAGGAGTGACTGCAGCGCCATCCTCTGGGCCCAATTGTGTTTCCAGATCACCCAGGAACTCAATTTAATATACTTACACAAAATTTTTCGAAATGAAAACTCACATTACTATGTAAATATGAATATAAACCGGTTTTAGTACTAAGCAATTTCCCGCACAGGTGTAGTAAGTATAAATGAAATAAATATCAACATCAAATTCTTTATACAACATACTTATCTACCACCTACTAAGAAATTCTTGAAATTTTTTCGTATTTTTTTAAAATATAATACTACTCCAACGAGCTCCTGTTCTATAATTCCATATTACGTCCACCATACTTCCACTAAGTTCACCATGATTTTTTATTTCTTTGCACTTTGTTGCTTTTTGCTAAAAATGGAATCATGCGATAAAACCAGTAGAGTGTTGATAACATACATTTTTGACTGAATAAAGGTACTTTCGAAGGAGTGGGTTCACATTGTGAACAATCAGTGGGTTTATTTTCCTTCTGGATTCCGGATTTCTGAAAAGATTATTTATGCTATAAATGAAAAAATCTTACACATTCGTTATGTACTTAAAACAGGGGTACATATCAAACATCGTCTATAATACAATTATCATCAAATTTAAAATAAAACCAACTTACTTCATTAATTTGTTCCAATTGTAAGCATTCTTTTTCCTCCAACCTTTATGTTTCTTCTTCTTATTTTCTTTATTGTCCCCATTTGTCTTATCGTGTTGTCACCCTTTTTTACGATTGCGCAAGCGACACAAGTTCCCCGTGTGACGGCCGTAGCGGGAATGACTCGTGCAGCGATCGGGGTAGGAAGGTACAGGGCGGCTCTCGCTATATTGGCTGGTCAGGCGCTAATTTCAAGTATTTCTTGTTTATTTCAAAACCATCGCATATTTCAAAATTCTAACACGGTAGACGTATAGGGTGTATATTTTATAGTTAATATCCAAAAAGTCGTAACTTTACGTTTGTTATTTTGAAGATGCCAGAGATTAAAAAAAAATAACAATGAGAACTTTGTATTTTTTTTCTATCGAGAAAATATCATGGAATCATGTTTCTAAAACGGTAGACGTATTGTGTTACTATTGAACTTTCTTGTCAAGAATTTTTATCACGACAACTTTAATAATATAAAAATTACGAAGGTTTAAAAAGGGCCGTAAATGTTAGAAAAATTAATTCATCACCTTAATTATGAAACTCAGTCACCCTTTCGATTAGACGAAAGTTTGCTCGTTCCTCATTTAGCCAGTAACTTATATAGTAGGTTCAATTCCCCGAGGCAGTAATTTCATATTAAGTTTTGGCTTACATCATAAGTTAACATTTTTGGATACTACGTTATATGAAATATATACTCTGGATGCTCTATAATTATCCTGGCATAATATACATGTTAGATAAAATTAGATGGCAGATAGAGTATTAGAGAAAATTCAATATGTCTCAAAACAGCTGGTTAACCTTCAAACAGTAGCAGCCTTGGGAATACAGTTCAGGAAAATCTTTTCCCGAAAAACTATTTTTAAAATAAATATCTTTAATCTTTATAATAAGGTATAGGCGTATTTTTAGTTAATGTACTTTTACGTGTATTAATGAGGAGGTATCCCCGTCACTATTGCAACACTTTTTATGAAAAATAACCAAAAATACTCAAAGCCACATTACGTGTAACAAAATACAGCGCAACTATCACGAGGTCACTACATAACACTAATTTACATAAAGCTACACAATCATTTTGCGTACGTAGCGTGACGATGCCACGCGTGTCGGGACTTTCCCTGTAACTACATCGTATTCAATCCTATTCCTGTATGGCTTATCTCATACGTTATCCAGTGTACCAAATGTATAGAACTAACGCTGACTATTTGTAGACCAATATCTTTGTTGTTAGAGTATTTTCCTGGACGTGTACCTACTAAGCGCCGGTTGCCATGTGCGTGATCTTTCACTGCAAGAAAGAAGCTAATGTACATTATGGGTCATTTCCGTATTGTAGAAACAAATGGTTTACTATTTATTGTTAATGAGTGTTATTATGTTAAATTATGGTATTTTTGGAACAACATTCCTTATCGCACGTAACACTCCAGACATGGGACGAACGGGATTTAGATTATTATCACGGTACCTACTTTGGCTATGTGCTGTTGTTTTAAAGATTTGAATCGAGTATGTGTTTATAAATATTAACATTTTTGTTTATAAGAACAACACACAATAATAGAAAATCTATTATTACTTGTACTGCATTTAAATTACTATTTAACTCCCTGTTCATTGATTACATCTATTATACAGATATACATTACATCTCCATGATACGTTAATTTAGTAACCGGATACGTTCAGTGCAATAGTTTGAAGCGATCTCAAATTTGAAATTAATATACAGCCATAATTATATAGCCGTTGTGCTATTTCAAACTGCAATATTTTTATAACATAAACATAATTTGTCCAAGACGTGAAGATGAGACAGCGGGCGCGCGTCCAACTCGTTTCATTCATCTTCATGGAAGTAAATATCGAATCACGGAATGGGGACAAGCCGACTCAGCGTTACGTTTTACTACTGCGATGTTCACTTGTGTTTTAGAGGAAAATAGTAGTAGTAAATGGTAGTAACTAGGGATGTGTGACCTCTAAATTGTTTGAGAGAGACATAATAGAGACCAAGTTGTAGGTTATACACTAGAATCTAGATAATTGAACGTATGTAGTAAATGAGTAAACTAGTTACTCTATATATCAATATAGAGTAACTACTTACATCAGTAAGTAGTATTTATGATGTATAAACATATTATACCTATTATAGAATAGAGGGGAAACAAAAACTAGCATAGAATCCGTTTTATTTGAATTAAATTTTACATACACGTACATATTGAAAAGCAATAGTTACAACATGACAATTATTTCATTAAAGTTCCTCCTACAAACATTTATATTTTCTTATAACCATCACAACTACACATGTTATACACACGTAAACAGGTTGTTTCAAACACATGATCCGTCTCCGTCATGTCCCAACAAACGTAGCGGACGATAAGCTCCGAATTGACAAGATTTTTCATTTCTCTAAGTAACAAGGGACGGCACAAGTTTACGTATGAATACGGAATGAAGCTCCCAAATTAGAGCCATGTTACACGCGCGCGAATGGAACTCGGAACATTAATCTCCGACTCAAATATGCATTTGGATAAAAGCAATAATTGAAAGAAAACACGCTTTTCCCTTCGTTCTTTCTTTTCTTTATTAATTTCCAATATTTCCATAATGAAATTGAAGAGATCGCATTAATTTTTCCGCTAATATTGCCCTTCTGAGACTTACAATCGAATTTAATACAATGGATCCATTGTTACATTTTACAAATGAAGGCTTATTGAAATAACTTTCAGGCAATTAAACCATTAAGTGAGCTACAAATAGGCTGAATTATTCGAATTGTTACTTGTGTTATATTAAGTTTTGATGATTCTGTCGTCATGCAAACAATATTTGATAACTAGTTATTAAATCGTGTATTATACATACTATTCTACAGGAATGCTCTATTATACCTGCTATATTAAACCGTTACTATGTCTACACTACACAAGCATTAAATGCGCAATCACCATTATTTCACTAAAACCACATAATATTATTATATACAATTATTTATATATTTGCTCTACCTACCCCATAAAACATGTCACAGCCACAGCTATTTCTACGATGTTTAGCTCCAACACAACTGGCGACATTTTAAAATTCATTTACGTATACAGTTAACATCCCATGAGCCCGGAGCCCAGAGCCGAGGCACGCCGCGCTGCCAAACGATGTTAGATAAGGTCAACCCATTATCGGATAGCCGGCCAAGTGCGCCAACCGACTGAACCTAGTACCTATACAGCTGGAAAGTCGTATTCATTGAGGAGTAAATCAAACATATAACAGTTTTCAAATGCTTTTCTTCTGTAATCTTTCTGCATAGATTTTATGCCTCTCTGACTATAGGAGTAATTAAGGTGAATAAATATATAAACCTAAAAGGTTAATCAAATTTACTGTTATTGTCAAGGGAGCTTTTTATATGCCATGTAGAATCTAATTACATTGGAATTAATCATTTCAATGTAATTCTAACATTACACATATTTTTATTGTTCAACCCAAATAATCCGTAGAACATAGTTCAAACTAAAATCAGACGCCATCATAAATAATTACACCAGGCGTAAATAAAGAATTTCATCAATCAATAATAGAACTCTTGTATCCAAAGAAATTTTGAACGGTAAATAAGGTATTTTTTTTATCAATATCTAATTTTCATATTCTTGTTAACTACAACAGCTTTCTTTCGCTTTTTATCTATTTAAATATTATATTTATTGAATTTTTTTTATAAACTCGCCCGGTCGTTGGGCGCTTTCACCAGGGCCCTGGAATTATGGAATTATTATTAATTTCATGAACAATATCATCATCATCATTTTTATTGAAAACAATATTCATATATTTTTCTTTGCCCACGGATTCCCCTGATGTTAAAGTCGCATTAGTATGAGTCGTTTCACCGCTGTCAAAAGTTATCCATGGCCATGTCACATTAAAACGAATAAACACACTTTCGCATTTATAATATTACTAGAGGTCCACCCCGGCTTCGGACGTGGTACATATTTCGCAATAATAGGTAGCCTATGTCCTTTCTCGGGTATCAAAATATCTCCGTACCAAATTTCATGCAAATTGGTTCAGTAGTTTAGGCGTGATTGAGTAACAGACAGACAGACACAGTTACTTTCGCATTTATAATATTAGTATGGATAAATCGTTTCGATCTCGTTGTGTTAAGCTACAAAAATCCTTATACATACTAATTAAATCAGCTAACATCTCAAAGTAATACAGACAATCTCGGATGATATCCATTCATCACTGTAAAGAATACAATGTGCTTGCTTGAGCCGCTGTCATAACATTGGATCAATGACTCAATGCCTTATTTTTAGCTGAATTATTTTTGAACCAATATACTGACTAAAATATCGATGCGTTGTTTTATCGAGATGTTTAAATCAAACCAATCGACTTAGGGCTGATTTTTTAATTCTTGGTTAATATTTATTTGTCAAATAACGTATATTAAACTACCATTTCAAAAATGTATTCTTTGCCCGTCTTTGACAGTTTACGGGTGACATTTTAATATTATCGTGTAATTTTGGGCGGATAAGTTTTAACCATGGATTGAAAAATCGGTCCTTAGAATCATATTTAAAGAGGTTTACTTTCTGTTTGTGGCAAACTCTAAATAAAATCCCTACTAATATTGTTACTCAATCACGCCTAAACTACTGAACCAATTTGCATGAAATTTGGTATGGAGATATTTTGATACCCGAGAAAGGACATAGGCTACCTTTTAATGCGAAATATGTACCACGAGCGAAGCCGGGGCGGACTGCTAGTATTATATACTTTAACTTCATTATTAAAACATAAACAATGATTGAAGGGTTAATTATTAAGAAAAATCCCCACAGTTCCCGTTCCTGTGGGATTTCCAGTTTCAAACCTCTTCTATGTCCTTTATCAGGTCTCAAGCTATCTCTGCATCAAATTTCATTCAGATCAGTTAAATAGTTTTTGTGTAAAAGTGTAACAAACTTATATTCACATTAATAATATTAGCAGAGATAATATACATGATGATCGGTGTCGGTCTGTCAGGTGCGAATTACGCCAAATTTCCTGAGTATAATAAGCACATAGTTATCGTCTCCCCCGGGAGCGGGATGTGACGACAATCGCTCGCTTCCGCGCTCATTCGATACTATTTTAATATTAACAATGGATAGATCAACTACTTATATGAGATCTGAGAAACATCTAGAAAGACCAAAGGACGTTGTGTATTTTTAAGAACAGCTGATTGCCCCGTTCTGTGAAATTCGCAATGTTTTCAATTTGCTTTATATACCTTTATAAATATACTTCATATCCTACAATAAGGAGAGTCGGAAATTACTATTTACAAGCGCTATTTTGTTGCTTTAATTGCCATCCATATGAATTCTTTTACATGATTCATATTATTCTGTACAAGCAATAGCTAGGCTAGACATGAATGAATCATTAATTATCTAAAAATACTTCAATGTCATCACAACAACACAACAGTTAACAGTTCATCCGCGCGTGAGTCAGAGTGACCTAAATATGACACTAGGTACGAACCTAACACGTGTATCTGGGTTAATGCCTAGTTATTAATTTTTTAGTGACCCTCGACGCAAAGGGCTGTTTTAATATAGGTGAATTTTATAATCTATGGCATCGTTGTTTCCAAACACATGACTCGATTTTGTAGTAATAGCAAAAGTGATTAAGAATAAATTCCAATTTTTGTGATAAATTATAAGCGTCTCTGTTTCATCCATTTCATTAATATACAAACAAAAAACACAAGTATTAAGAACGTTATCTCTATCAAAAATTCGATTACATTTACTGTACAATTTCCCAAATGCACTTTACAGTTTACAACTACAGGTACAATAATACCTAATATTATTATTATAGAGAGAGTTCTCTTGTACCTACACAGTTTAGTATTATTATATTATCACCAATAACGTAAATGCAGCGGAAGGAAACTATTTTAAAATTGCATACTCGTTAAAACTTGAAACATTAGAGATGCTGGAACATTCTATAAATGTTCAAAGAGATTGTTTAAATTTTCAAGACCCACGAAATAGTTACTAAAAGCTTACACTCAACTGAATTCTCGAGACGTGCTAAAACACATGCCGCTCCTACGTGAGCTCAGTAAAAATACATCGTACATTGCTTCTTTGAAGAACTCATATATAGCACTCACTTTAGTATTCAATATTCATCAAGTTGAGCAAGCAATGTAATGTAACAAAGTGGGTTAGTCGTGGAATAGCACATCGGAGAAATCAAAACACGTCCGTTTAGAACATTAAAACCGTTTCTATATTTGGCTAAATTATATAAAGAGCGTGTTTACATAAAGTTTACGGTATGCGTGTTTGTACACGGAACGACTGCATTCTTTGATTTAAACCACGACCGGATTCGAAGGGAAAATAAATGAACAATAACGCCCGTAGCACACCTCCGCTGCGAAACCATGACCGCGGAACCGCTAGATGAATTCCGCTGTGATCAAGTGTAGTTTGAGTAGCGGAACCGGCATCGGCGAAACCTCATGCGAGTCAGTCCGGAAGCAACGATCAAAGCGAAATGTCGTCGTTATCGGAGTCAGAGGAAGAAGAAATATTATTGTGGACTTTAACTTTGAAAAGACATAAAACTCGTAGAATTTGGGTGCATGAGATTAATAAAAAAAGAAAGAAATCAGGAGAAAACCTACTATGTAATGAACTCGAGTGATCGAGTCCCATGAAGATCGTTTCTATACATATACATATGTATTTTTAGAATGACCCCTCAGAGTTTTGATGATTTACATACTCTTTTACAAAAACAATGTAGTTCCGCGTTTTATTTTTGCCGGTTTTGACAAACACGCGCGAAAACATTGCGGCACCGCAAACAAATAGCGGCGTGAGCGCGGTAGTGTGGCTGGCTTTAGAAGAGATCGGCGAAACCGCGCGAAGAAAGAGATAAAAAATAGTTAGATGTATGTGTTAGAACAGGCAGTTTCGCTACTGTTCCGCTTCTCGTACACGGGACAAGACAGAGCGAAACTACTGCGGTTCCGCTGTTACAGTTCTGCAGCGGAGGTGTGCTACGGGCCTAAATTACCCTCGCGGTGAGACAAATCTGTTGAATGTCCGATGAAAGTTAAAACTGGCGCTCAGTGACTTTAGTTTTCTTTTTTCACGCTGATTTATTTGAAAACTCTAAATGATTTTGTATGGGCCATTTATATATTGTGTTGGGAAATGCAGATTGATTTCATATTATTATTTATTTTGGTATAAAAACATGCATGCACATTTAAATGCGCTGTTTGGTATGTTGCTCTTTACGATTAAACTATATTTCATTCCCTTTTTTTATAGTATGTCACAACTCACAGTCGATTTCGTATCACTAACACTATGTATCGTTAACGTACAAATTTAGACATAAGTCATATTTATAATGATATACATATATGTACTATATTCCCTTCATATTTTAGTCCGACAATTCCATTCAAATTCCCATTGCGTGAATTTGCATATGCGATTTATTAAAACTCGTGCACTTCAATACACTACATATTGTAAACAAATGATTAGCAAATAGGATCACACCCAATACTAGAGACACGCCCCGGGCCACGGACAATAACTAGTAAATATCTTAGTTATAACTACACCACGTTCATGTTCACTTAACCATATAATGGCGCGTTTTGCAGTAAGAGCCATTTCAGCAAGCGCTAATCAGAACTTCACGCTCAAACTGAAATATTGTTCCACGGTGAGATAATGTTAATTTATTTCTCTTGCAGCTTGCCTTACCTGAAAGGATATGCTCCAAATGACTTTCTGAAGCGAACGAGTTTTCTATTAATTTTTTATGTATTTCTAAGAAATGTTATACTGCTTTACAGAGGTGAACTAGATAACGCTTATACCGAGAGCACTAAACAAAAACCTCGTGTATTTAATATAGAATACACATTAAATAACGCTTTTATTCTCTACAAAGGTTCGGCCTTTGGTAACAGTATAATATTAATAAAAATATATTAAGTTATCTTACAAGACTTTTATTTTAAACACAAATTATTTTAACAGTTCCGAGAGAATGGTCGAATACGCAAATTAATCTACTAACTACATTAAAAAGGTCCCATTACTTATTCTGAGCTGGCACAAAAACTTTAACTACAGGAGAAGCCCCTTTCCAGCCTGAATACTAATACAGTATCTAAAAATACGTAATTAATTCATCGAAAAGTGACGTTTGAAGCGGCAAGTTCAATGATATGACTTCCAATGACTTCCTGGGTAATTTGTGCCCGCATTGTGCCGCAATTGTGACGCACCCAGCCCCACTCGCCACGCATGGATAAAAACCAACATTATAGTTTTAATGAGTTAATAATGTCATTGAATAATTCCATGTAGAGCACAGCTCTACATTGTATAGTTGAAGAACCTACCTGTTACGCATGCCATAATATAAATTATACATCCTGCTATGTTTGTTTATTTGTTAGTTACTCCTTCACAGAAAAACTGCTGCACCGATTTTCATGAAATTTGGCACACATATAGAGGTTAACTTGGATTAACACATAGGCTATTTATCATAACGCTGAGACCAATAGGAGCAGAGAAATGCGGGTAAAACCTCGGGCCACAGCTAGTATGAAATATATCTAGTTAGAGTTGTTCTAAATTGTTCTCCTTCTCGAAGATGAAAGCTATTAAGAAGTTTCTAGAACTTTCTTAACAAATTAATTGTAGCGTGAGCCTTCATTGGTAATAACTTAATAAGTGTATTAATAACTTATAGAACTTATAAAATAATAGTGTATTACTTTCATACTGAACCAAAACAAATCACTCTCAAACGTAAGTGCCCATATACATAGTAATTAATCTCATATTATTCAATGAAATTCAATGAAAGCTTTAGCATCCATAAAAATACGGAAAAACAACGGTCATAACATGGGGATTAGGTCCCGCGTCTTCCACACTTCAACCGAATGAACCTTGAACAATTTGGCCAGCCGCTCGCCCCGCCGAACCCCCGTCACACGTCAAATTTCCTCTGTCCATTCTTTTCTGGAGTTCCGTGAGCGTTCGCAAAAAGGGAACCCTTATTAATTGTGACCATCTGTTCCTATGTATCAGCCCCTTTTTACGAAACTTATAGCCATAATATATATATAGACATTAGACATTTTGTACGTTCGTTTATACTTCACGATTATACCTTAATATATAAACTATAAAATATATTGTATAAACTTCCACCAATAATACTGTAATTAGTTATTTGAATAATTAATATTATAATAATAGAATATTAATTTTAGTACGTAGTCTAGTGAGATGAACTGTTTTCGGGTAGTAACAAACTCTACCAATTAAATGGAATATATTAATAATAATTGATCAACAGGCTGCTAACAGCTCGCTCCGGGCTTAACCATAATTGCTATCAAGAATTAAGGGTATCTATAATAATAAAAACAATGAAAAAGGGCAAAACACTCGTAAGAAATATCATATTTATACTTATAAAGCATTTTCATCAAGCATAAACAGGACACAGGTTTGAATAGCTCCTGTAATACGCAGTGATCGGCTCGGTCTCAACACAAACAAATGGAATATCTTTCGGATTTGGTGGATCCACGCGTATAATCCCGGATCAACTTGGTCCCCGGGAATCCCGGTGGAATACACACAACAATGTCATTAATATTCGTTAATAATGTGTGGATATTCGCTCCTTGGAAATCATCTCTCTTGATGATATTGCGGCTTATAGGTAGGTGTTCATTCATGTTATAGAACAAATAAGACTGCTATCTACACGAGTATGAGATTTCACAAAGTTCATTTAAAAGAAGGCGTTAAATTATAATATAATATATACTTATAAAAATAAGAGGTCAAACAAGAATGTAATATACAATTTCCCATTCTGTTTCCAAATTTAAATATTGTTATGAATTTAGTATCTAACAGTTTTAATCGATGAACACAGGGGACCAGCTGCTTCCCACGCCTTGCCGCGTGTAGTTTGGATTAAGTTTTCAACCAAGCCATATGAACACAACGTTACATTTCACGATGTCATGTTTCAATCCTGTCATAAAATATTTATGTTAACGTATTTTATGATATCAAAACTGCTTCAATTTCGATTATAACTCTTCGTTACAAGAGATGAGTAACTGAGAAATGTTTGTTAATTTCGCGGGGTGATGACAGGCAGACTTGCTACCAATTGAATCAATAATTAATTAAAATATCTTTCGGATAACTCATGTCTAACAATAATAACAAAGTGTCAAATACTACAATTTTATTCATTATTCATTTAACTGTACTACGATTACAATACGAGTAGGCACATGATTTGATTTTACTTGACTTTTAAATTAACAGAAAAACTTTCATTACCAATATTATGTTGTTTAGTTTTTGAAGTGAAACTTCTTTATCGGGGTTATCTTTTTCTTATCCCTACCACGCGTGATTCAACGTATTTCTGTAAAGTTGCATATAGTAAATTATTTTTCAATAAGGTCATAAAGAAGTTTCACTTCTTACGTGTGTACAATAGACGTACACGCACACATTTTTTTTTATTAATGCTCGTCAATATTATCATCTCATCAGACTTACAATAATTACGTAGCCTTATCTAATGAATAAATGTGTCAATATGTTTAATGTTTTGAATTCATGAATTTTCATAAATTATGTGAATTTGGATAGTAAACAATAAACACAAAGGTACAGTTTAAGTTTATAAATGAGCTCCATTACTTCACAGTTACAGCAAAGTACGCGAACGCGAGCGTAGATAAATGGCGTAGAACTGATAGCTTCACGTAAAATCGATACGATTCTTCATCAGCTATTTAAACCCTAGCCTTCATAATCTAAAACAGAATAATAAACAGACCAGTCGGCACTCGGCAGTGTGTTACACGTGTAACATTTATTATTAGTCACGAATTGTGTGAGTTCGTTAAATTGCAATTGCTTTTAATTCCATGAGTAATAGCGAGAAGCTACGACAGTACTATAACAACATAAAAGGTTGAATTTCAATTCGAACTAGTTTTGCCCCACGGTTGATGCGCATTGCTGCAGTTCTATTGGTCTTAGCATGATGATATAAATTCCTTCCTCGATAAATGGGCTATCTAACACAGAAAAAAATCGATTCTGACCCATAATTCCTGATCTGACATTAGCGCGTTCAAGCAAACAAAAAATAAATAAATAAATTAAAAATAAAAAATCATTTATTGATCAATTTGTGGGTTAGGTACAAACATGTAACATTTGGACCCCAAACTAGGACAGCCTGTATTTTGGGGTCCACCTTCCTTAATGACACAATAATAACAAAACTATAGCATAATATTAACTTAAATAATGATTTAGGCAATTTAGCTATTTTTTATTATATCATATTAAGAAACATACTCCTAGCTATATAATATCAGTACCTATAGATAAAACTAATTGAGCTTGTTTCTTTTCCATATTTATTTCATGCGCCTGATTTATTATCTAAAAGTATATAGTTCCCTTTTTTCAAACGATATGATATTGCCACCTCAAAGCTTATCACATTTTGGCTGACTTATTACCGTATTGTGGTGCTAGTAAGCCGACCCTTCTTCGTCCTTGTGACCAATGGCCGAAATAAAATACCTCATATAGATGTATCAGTAACTATAAATAGAATTTATTGTATAGCAGCTTTGTAAAATGTATATTATACATGACGTGATGTGTCGTAGATAACATGACCGTTATAACACTTATAGTTTAACTATTAACTATACCTTTGAAGAAACACAGAGCTTTTCGCCATTTTTTGCGCAATTATGTTAAAAATTTACATTACTTTTTAATCAAATTACAAATAATGAATTCAAATAGGCATAATATCAACATACAGACCTTTTAAAGTGTTTGTGAAAATCGGACAATAACACTGAAACATAATAATAGTAATGTACAGAAAGATAATGGTTAATATTATAGACAATCCCGCAGTTCACGTCGGTGACGCCCCGTAAGCGTTACGACGTTATTACGCGGAACGTGCCTTGTTGCCGCCGCGTTGTGACGCTGTGACGTCACTTTATGCTAACTCGCTACGTTTCACTAAACTTACTAACTACACTTCATATTAACCTGTTATTGTTAGGAACTTCACTGTTGTGTTGAATTCCGTTTGAGGAGCTTAAAATTTTAAATCTTACTCTTATAGAGTCTCTGCATTTAGACTTTTATGATTGTAATATGCATATATTAATAATAAGCTTTTTTCATTTAGCGCTTCAACTGAAGGAAAGTTATACAACAATATTTCCCACCTTTCTATCCCTTCCAGATGAGAATTACTAAAAATAATAACTGAAAATTATTAATCGTGCAATATTCAAGTTTCTAATCTTTGTAGTTCGGGCATCAGCCAATCAGCAATTAATTCAGTTTTCCTTTTTGATGTGCTATGACGTAAATAAAATGGTGAGTGATTCCTGTAACCTCCAGATTTTATGCGGTAGATTTACTACTACGTTTAACGTCTTTTTCATTGCCAATAAGTAACCGCTGCCTTTTATCTTGACGAACCTCTCTGATTAAACTACTAATATAAACAACATCTGAAGGTAAACTTTATGACTTGTTTTGTTTTATTTCACTCCTATCTATAACATTATATTGTGTAGGGCATTTAAGTTATTATCTACCACTTTTAAATTCATTTCTAAGAGCGATAGAGCTGATGTCTCTATTTCGAAACTTTTTGTATATTTAATCTTATTGCAATATAAAATACTAGCGGTCCGCCCCGGCTTCGCCTGTGGTACATATTTCGCAATAAAAGGTAGCCTATGTTCTTTCTCGTAGTTAAGTAGTTTATGCGTGAAAACCATACATACATATCCTATACATACAAACCTTTCCTCTTTATAATATTAGTATAGATAAATTAGGTCAGCGCATAAAAAAATTACAAAATGGATCTTAAAGTACTAAATTATATATTCTATAACCTCACTAGACCGCAAATGAAGGTCGAATGACTTAATCAAGATCCAAACTAAACGCCCAAGTTATAGAGGTGCGATAGTTTCTAGGAACAGGCGAGAGCACTAAAGCGCTCCTGTCCTTACATTTGGAACATCGCTAAGAAAGCTTCAGTAAATTAGGTCTCAGGTAAGAGCACTAGATCCCGCGCTAACCGCCGCCTGTCTGATGGGATCTTCAATATCTTTCCGAGAACGACTAGTGTTCGCACTCGGGTCGTATTGACGTATTTTTTTATTCGATTTTAAAATGTTTGTACTGAAATAAAGTCGGTTATAGCAAAATGATTAGTAGTTAAATAGTTTAGTTAGTGTTTTATATTGCTCATCATCTGGATGTAGTTAAAATAATGATTATATGAATTAAAATAATTTACGATTAAAAATACGTTTTAATTTTTAATCGTAAATTACCATAATTTCCCCTCACTTCCCAATATTATTATATACGTCCTTATTATGTAAATGCTCGACATTTGAGATTGGTCGTAAAGAAAAATAACTGTGCGTTTCTTATCAAGGAAAAGTATAACAACATCTGTTTCATCCATTTCCAAGTTCATTTACATCGATTTTCCTTCGCTCGTCATTTTTTATACAACTGAACATGAGTTACATGACTGATGCGCTACTTTATTTTGACCTTTGGTAAAATTAGAATTACGGATAACTCAATATCGTTAAATTACGTGTACCTAATGTCGTTTTCTTAAACGGAAAATAAATGACTGTAAATAAAGTAAGTGAAGTCATCATTAATGTTAATACTTAATATACAAATTTCGTTGGAATCATAAAATAATTAAACTTTATATAGCCATTTCATCAATCAATCCAAAACAAAAACACAATCTACAAATAAATATAATAGAGATTAATTATAAAACTGTTTGCTGCGACTGAGCTGCTACTCAAACCTTTATAAGATGCATTAAAATATAAATTTTGCACAGAAATAGCTAAATTATGGATTTTATATTTTCTTAGTATTTGGACCCTTTAACTGTTTCAATGGTCAATAAACAAGATTACTTCTGTAGTCACACAACGTAATTAACATTGCAAAAATACGAGCGTAATTCCAACAAAAAATACAACTCGTGTAATTTTAAATCTCTTCATGAATCGTAAAAATATGTTCGATGTCCTTGTTGTTCTCATTTCGTCGCATGCAAGTGAGCCGATAAATTCACAAATTTGCTGGAAACCAAGAAGTTCGTTGACCTTGCGGCTCGCCGCGTCTACTCGCCAACTGTGAACGAGAGCTCTTTGCTAACCCACATATACTATTTATTTATTTAATTATTTATTAACATGTTTTTTTTTTTAATAACCAGTGTAGAGTTTTCTGAATTATTTTGGCAAACTTTTATTTCGCTTTTGCAGGATTTGTCAGTGGGAGTGGGAGAACAAACGAAACATTGTTTTGAACAAGTATTGTAAATTATTATTAAAAAAACAAAATACCCGACTGCACACTAAAATTAAAGGGAAATTTAGAAAAAATATTATTATGTCTTTATCCCGTGGGACTTTTAGGATAAAATGTATCCTATGACACTCCCGTAATCAAGACAAATCTAACGATACCTCATACATCAAAACCCATCAAGCCGTTTAGGCTACAGGTGGTCACAAAGGAAAAGACATACATACATACTTACATACACTCGAAAAACATTACCCTCCTTCTTTGGCAGTCGGGTAAAAATAAATCATGGAGGAAAATATTAGTACCTACACTAAATAACAAACAATATTTTTGGAGCATTGCAGGAATACAAAATATTAAAACATCCTTAAAAGTAAAGTTACCGTTCACGATGCAGATTAGTAGAGATGAAACGGATAGCAGTTTGGCCGGATACCGGATACCGGATATTCGGCCGACCAAGTGGCCGGATAGCCGAATATCCGGCGAAACTTAGCCGTTTGCGTAGGAGTCGCGCGAACGATAGGATGGACTCGGTTCGATTCGGTTCTTTTCGTTGATGAGTGAAGTTAACAATTGTACAATTTTATTATTGTGTTGATTGCATGCAGGGCAGACACGTGCGTGATCGTTTTTAGGTTATAATTTTATTTGTGCTCTTATTATTTTAAGTACATACATATATACATAGGTCTAAAAGATTTAGCAACGAGAAATGGCATCGGTGAAGAAAAGATCGTCTTTATGGGAATACTTTGACACAAGCAGTGAAAATAAAAAGTTAGCTCTTTGTTTATTATGTCGGCGAAGCGAAAAAAGCAGGTAATGTATCTAATAATAAATAATCAAATTGCAATAATTTTAATACCTATCAAGTAAAATAATATCTTGCAAGTTTCGTAACATATTCAATAATTATTGATTTCGGGGAAATGTGATTCTTGCTAAATAAAGCAAACATTACTCAAAAATATGTTTCTTTTATCCAGCTATTTTTTTTAATCGGCCGGATGTATATCCGGCCGAATAGTAGCTATCCGGTATTTGGCCGGATAGTATTATGGCGGCCGGATAGGCCGGATACCGGATAGTTACCGGATATCCGTTTCATCTCTAATTATTAGTCATATTTAATCAGCCATTATAAACATTTTAAGTATTAATTATTGTACTAAATAGGCATGGCATATTCATTTGAGCCCTTTCTTAGTAAATTAGAATGGAACTACATTTTATGCCTTCAATTTCATAAACAGAAAACTAGCAATTACAATAATATCAGCATGACAGTATTTTTTCAATCCTTATGTTACAACAATTGCACAGCGAATAAATACGATACGAGTACTTGAAGCAAAATATAATGGTGTCAGGCAGTGAGCTCGTTGCGCCCTTGACTCGTGATGCCGCGTGGCGCCTCAACAGTGAGTCGCAGTGCACATACCATAGTTGGATATTTTCATAAATACCCAGATAATATTGTATATTTGATTTTTTTATGACATTAGAGAATAACTAAGCTAAAATCATGTATTAAGTGGTAATAGTGTAATAAGTAATCATTCATTCATTATTAAGTGGTACAAATAAGTGAAATAACATAAAATATGTTATATAATATGTCATAATAGCATATTATTATTTATTAAGTACTTTTTTTTTCCTGTCTAACCTCATTTTTATCTTACAATGAATATACAAACATATATAATGAATAATGAATATATTAACGTATATAAAATCTGAAGTAATTAGTAATTACAAGAGAAATAATAATATAAACAACTTTCTCCCAGCTTTTTAAAACGCTCTTACACTTTTATGCCGTATTTTCTAAAGCGCGATAAACTACTTAATAAGTTAAATGTTGTATGGGTGAGTGGAGCTTACGCCTGACTTATAAGTGGATCAAACGTGATCAAACTTTCCAATCCCAAACCAATCGTATTTGTTTGAAAATCCTCGCGTTTACTGCGCATTAATATAATACCAACGTGGTTTACTTATGAACATTTATTATTTAAAAAAAATGTGATAGTGCGACTTAAATGTATTTATAGTTATTTTCAGCCTGATCTACTTGCATATAAGAAATAATAGTAATTATATTAATATCTAGTTGTTAAGTACTTATATTATGTAGTGATGCAGTCTGCATTATGGAGAGTATAATCTGCCTCTATGCCTAATTTAATTTTGACCGTTACAAAGCCAACACAGATTTTCGTGTTTATAATATTAGTAGTTTGTTTAACTCGTCACTGTTAGTCTGTATGTAAAATTTATTTTTGTGTACAATTTTCGCTGTTTAAAAAAGCTAGGCACATTTGAATATGTCCACATTCGCGCGCAACCCCCGACATGATACACACCACGATTGGAGATTCTTCTCTTTGGAAATCGACTTTTTAACAGCGAATGTAGGTCAAAACATTACAACTCGGCTTCAAACTCGCTACTTTTTCGTTTCGTGTGCATTTCAAGTGCTCTAATGAAGCCGTATAGAATACTTTGGAATACTGTTTAAAAGTTTAGCGTGTACCTTAGCTGTAGTCTGCAAATCAATTTAACGAGCTCGGTTTTGATGCAGAAAAATTACATCGACTGTTTAAAATAAAAATGCAGATTGTTAATATATAATACGAAATTGTACAATATTAAGAAATTGTAAAAAAAACAATTGGCTAGTTTCATCACGTAGAATACCTAGGTATTTTGTAAACTTGATAAATTAATTCACACTGAAAAAAGTATACGATAATCTGTACAATTGAATCCTTTCCAATTTAACACTTGTATCTAAAATTGCACAACAACGAAGGATATTTAACGACATCGGTTCCTACAATCAGAGAAACCGAACCGATACTTATCTGTAACTATCAATAGTAAAGGCAATGCTACCGAATGTCCGGCGAACGACAAACCCGTGAATGTCCACATAAAACTGTTTACGTGAACTGCTTCCATAACTTTATGTCATCAAATCGGATTGAGATTAAGTGCTGATGGGAAACTTTATTGATGTTTTGTGTTTATGTATTTCGGTCACTCGGAGCATGGCCACATCCTTGAATTGACACTGATCAAATTAAAAGCCTTCGCCAGTTGCTAGCTGCTTTTCTATTAGAAGGAAGACTTTTCGTAGTAATGATATTTCAAATCTTCTATTTGTTCGAGTACGTTCCGCAAATACATTTGTAACTACATTCCGCAAATAAAGACAATTTGATTTGGTACGTTTTTATGACACGCGGTTAAAAGTATTTAGAAAAATTAATCAGCAAATTCTAAAAAAAGGAAATGTTATTTCCTTTCGACATGACTTTTAAAATCTCCCATCTACAAATCTGATAGCAGCAGTGGTTTATTGTATGAATACTAATTACTAGAAATCCAAAAATAAGAACTATAAATAGTCCTCGTATAGAATAGCATCACTATGGATCCGAGATACCGTCAGAATCAACAAAAGTTTGAAGCAGGCCCGCGCTCAATGTATTCGCATCCTGTGGACTTAGAAGTTGAATTATTCCGTCTTCGTGGTTTGTACAGCGCTTATCTGTACGAGTTAATATGAGCTAATTAATTTCCTCGCTATTAATTCATGCGTAAGTAAGATAATAGCGTTCGGTGTTGTCTTCACAAAGGGCATTGAACTCGCTCAATTTATCATCCGTATTTATCTGTCCTTGATCGCTTTTTGATTAGGAAAATGGCGTATTTAAAACTAATTGCAAGATATGGTTTGTCAAATAAAATTAGAACTTAGACATTTTGTGTTAATAATTCTTTTGACTAATTAATAATCTAATAATCTAATAATAAATCTAATAATCTAATAATCTTTAATGTCTCTTCATTCGGTTGATGTATAATTACTTGAAGGTAAACGCGAGATTCACAATAGAAAGTATATTGTAAATGACGAAATTTGCATGAAAATGCTAGCTCAACTACAATCTTCCGCCTATCTCGGAACAGTCAGAAGTGCATGAATTGAAACAAACTGGGCCCGGTATCTGCCCCAAATCGCGTATAAAGTAACAGAACAAACTGCATCGGCCGTAAATCTCCGGAGTGGGGTGATACGGCCGCATAAAGTTCACTGTAATTGGTTTCGCCGCAGTTAAGAGTACAAGTACCATAATATTTAAACGGATAATCCCAACCTGACACTAGTGACGGACTTCTCCGCTTGTTTTTAGTGCTTCGCCTTTGTTATACATCCAATTTGGAGAGATCTATCTCTTGGTTAGATACCAGCAAAAATACCGCGCTTAAATCTAAATTCATTTGTACGACTGCTTCTAACCCCTTAGTCTTAAGTATTAAGATAATTCAAAGCCAGCTTACTTAGTTAAAAGTAGTCTAGAATCTGTTATTTACGTTTTAATTAATGGACAGTGACATTGAACTAAAATAGATAAAGTATTTATATTATTAGACCTTCAGTTATTTTCGTAGCAAAGCCTATAAAAACTTTGTCTCAAAATAGCACTGGATGAGAAAGAAATAGGGAATGTGAATATTGGTTTTCACACAACAAAGTGAAATACACGTGTGCAAAGCCATGGGCGAAATGTAGTAAGCCATATAAATTATTATATACACAACATATTATTTAGATGAAATTGATATAGCACGTGCCAATCCTTCACCTCTGAAACACACTGCTCTCCATTCACACGAGACCAGAAATGTAACACCATTAACATTTACAAAGTGACGTGGCAGTGAGCACCTCTGCTGCTTGCTATATAGGTCATATCGGCAATTGGAGTGATGCATGTGCGTCTCACATACATGCTTGTGTGTGTCACGTATGTACATAGTAAAAAGAAATATGTATGTGTATGTGTGTGAGTGTGTGCGTGCGCAGATCAAACGCGCCGCTTCCTATCGCAGGAGCTTCGTATTTCAACGCTATCAACGTTTAGACGGCAGGTGATTTCGTTCAGATTATATTTTACAGCATTTGTAGGTAGTTTCCTGGAAATTTTATGTGTGATGAAACGGGAATAAATCAAACTATGATGTTATTTAGTTTTCGTGATTGGTACAGTGTAAATGCGTTATTAAAATATCATATTTACATCGATAATTAACTTATTCTATGCTAGTAATTGACTTATGTATACGACTATCTATATAATATATAAAAATCTATGCACGTGTTATGTGTATTCATATTATAAGCCTATGAGCTTATTAAATTGAGCTCTATCTTTAAAAAGATGTGAAAAGAAATAAAATAGCTTCTGTACCTATGTCATTATTTTTTTCAAATAATAATATAGCTGTAGCCAATACTTTCAACAATTGTTATTCAGTAAAGGCCAATAAAATCACTAAAAATGTTTTGATGATCTACTTGAAGACACAAACGGGATAATAGATGAGCACTCATCTAGCAAAAACTAAAATTTATCATTACTTACCAGACGCTTTAACTTTTATACTTCAACTAACTAAACGGACAAAAGATTATAAAGTCGTAAACAAATTCTCGGCACTCCAATAAAGAATTGAGAATTTGTGAAATTGTAACAAACGAAACATTTATTTGCAAAGGAAAGAAATGTTTCTCGTCGGGTCGGAAAGGATTGTATCTTTTGATCGCGGGACCGGGCGAAATGCTTTAACATTACAATGGACATTTTAATTTCATTATTTTTTATCTGTTACATCCGATGAACGATTGCGCCGGGTTCTTATCTTATCTTTAACTGCCTGTGAATGTTTAATGTCCAGTAAACGTGTAGTAGCTATCAAAATATGTGAAAGTTGAAACACCTGGAACTTATAGAACACCAACACTAAGAACAAACTTATTTCGAGAGATGATCCTAAAATATTTCGGTAACTTAAACCGCGCATAGTTCTCAAATTAGTCGGCACTAATTACACACACTATTCGCAAGTTTCAATGAATATTGACTCATAGCAATGAGCTTGATTCTAACTTCTAAGCTCATCGCTGTTTCTAGGGAAAACTATAATAACACTCAATCTAAAATCAATTACCTGTATTTGACCAGCCTTAATACCTTCATCTGTTGTACATGATTCCAATGAGGCCTTGAATGCTAATTAAACTGAAAAGATTTCCATCAAAACTCTTAAGTAGAGTTAATATTTTAGAACATTGGAGTGAAATGGATCAAAACAGCATTAATATTTATCGCTCTCTCTAAACATTGGGAACTTTATAACGGCTGAGTGTAAATCCTCTCCGCTTTGCCTAAAATGTTCCTAATTGATTGATCCGATACCGGCAGAGCTCAGCAATATTAGTAATGGTCCCTTAAGCACTGTTTTCACTTATTTTATACTTTTTTATGAGTATTCTCTTACTAGTGTTTACTAGTACTCTTACGAGTGGTTATCGCTTTATTTTTTGTGTTGTACGTTACGTTTTTAATTAATTATCAACAACAATTATTGAATCTTACACTTGTAAAATACAAAATTCGTGATTTAAATAATATTCCTATAAAAGAAAACGACTCATCGAGAAAAAATAGAATTCGCGAATCGTTTGGTAAAGCTCTACAAAGTTATAATTCACAGATGGAGACAGGCAAATTATGTGTTACCTAATAAAATGCCAACACTAATTTCGTAATAAACTCAACCGAATTATAGCAGAGAACGACAGTAAAGCGACTCCTTCCGCGTGGAGCAATAAAAGGATGATACTTAAATAAAAAGTGGGATAAAGAGAAATAATAAAAAGTAATTTTAGTATCGCATTAAATGCAACGTAAACGGAACGTAAAGCGGTGTTAAAAGCCCGTCAAACGGCGCGATTACTGCCAACAAGACGCGCTCGAATGTTAAATAGATGCCTGGGATTAGCCGAGCGAAAGGATTGTGATTGGCTATTTGTAACGTTCCATTTCACGTAATCTTGTGCTTAAAAATGTCTTCAGGGGAGGAAGTCTAGCATGATTCGGCATCAATTCGGTTACGCTTGCATGTGAGGAATTATAGACTCCACAAGGATGTTACGAAATTGTCATACCATAGATTCCTAAGAGACATTCTAATACTAGGGCAAGTCCCTTAATATTATTATAATATGAATCATAGGGTTCTTCAGGAATGCACCAACGATGCAGTAAATATTTATTTCCTATCTAAAATGCAATTACCAGCCAAATTCCCATTTATACGCACGATGAGTTAGCAATAATAATTATGTAAAGCTCCTAACGAGTTTTCGCCAAACGCCACCCCACGACACGTGTCTTGTTTACCAATTAATGTATGGAATATAATAATTAATAATAATATAGTGCTTAGAATATTCAAATTTACATTTACTTTGTTATTTCATTAAAGAAATTACAAAATAATAATTCAATCAATATTATGTTAAATATTTTACAAGCCCTTTTATCAATATTGAAGCAAAACTCTAAAGAGTACGGTGTTTTAACTAAATCATCCCTTATCAAATATTTAAAGTTCGCTCAACATGTTTGTATCGGTTTTTGTGAGACTTAATTACTTACTATGAAATTTAAATGTATTTCATTTAACATTTGACAAAGCTATTGCATGCTATGCCTTGAAGCCACACCTCCGTGCCCGTCGGAGTGAGGAGCGTGAGGTTTTTTCGTTACGGAATTTCTGGATTGGGTCCCCTCGCTCAAGGCCCGCGATAGAAGCTATGCAATAGCTTAAAGTATATATTATTAAACTAGCTTTCCGCCCGCAGCTTCGCCCGCATTTTCATAGCAAAAACCCGCATACCTCCCGTTCCGATTTCCGATTTCCGGGATAAAACCTAGCCTTTGTGTTAATCCAAGTTACCCTATATATTTGTGCTAAATTTCATTGTAATCGGTTCAATAGTATTTTACACACACACATCCTCACAAACTTTCGCATTTATAATAATTTATATGCAATATTTAACCGCTTACTTATAAGTGATAAAACTCAATTAAATCATACGAGAATAGAAAGATTAGAGAGATTTTCAGAGATTGATCGAGATCCATCATATTTCATACAATTGTTTTAGCGTAGCAGAGCTTAACTCTTCGTGGAACTGTATATTCTGATAAACATTCACGTTTATAATCCTAGCAAGAATAGAAAAAAATAATACACGGAACATACGCGATGCCACCGTCAAAGCTGTATTTTATAAAGTGTCGCAAAATGAATATTGAAATAGAGAAGGTGTATAATGCCTGGTGGAGACAAAAGGAATCGGCGAGTGTCTGTTAACACGGCCGCGGCGCGGTGGACGCAAGACGCTGTAGGGCGGAGTGTCAACGGCAGACCTTTAGGCTGATCATACACGAACTACTAATGGTGAAAAAGTTACACGATATTAATATAGTACTTTAATTTTACTGTTGTATCTATACTATAATATTATAAAGAGGAAAGGTTTGTGTGTATGTATGGTTTTCACGCATAAACTACTGGACCGATTTTGATGAAATTTGGCACAGATAATCTTTAAACCCTGAGAAAGAACATAGGCTACCTTTTATTGCAAAATATGTACGCTAGTAGTAACGTAAAGATGGATAGGGTTGATACTTACATTAATAATTTATATGC
Organism: Colias philodice; assembly: GCF_061535455.1. NCBI lineage: Eukaryota > Metazoa > Arthropoda > Insecta > Lepidoptera > Pieridae > Colias > Colias philodice. The sequence continues at coordinate 12,712,426 of NC_143100.1, forward strand.
TAATTTTAAATTTGGATATTTGTTAAACTAATATTAACAATTACAATTCAGTAACAATTAAATATATTATAATAGCAAGAAATTAATTGTTATTTGTATTTGTTACTTTATACGCTACTGGTTACACAACATTGACCATACAGTAGCACGTCTATCGACCACATAATACCCCTCACTACACAAACTGAAAGACAAGCCTCAATAATTTAATCAGCTCGACAAACGATCGCACGTACGACGCCTACAGCCTAGAGCACAAGCAATTTGCAACAAAAGCGGTGCATTCAGCATTAAACGCATCACCCACCCTTCACCACCCTCCACATCACCAACCCCTCTCCCCTCATCGTGCACCCCGCGCCCCTCTGTACACGCTCGCGAAGTAATGACAATGCAATGAATTATACACAACAATGTTTTAACCAATCGAATTGATTTCAAGTAAGTTCCACGTACTGTAAAGTTGATAAAAATGGGAAATGTTTTCCGTTCGGGAATTTTAAACTGTAATTTACTTCTCCTTTTATTCAGGTGCGAACTAAATGCATATTATTTACAATCGTGCTAGCAGAATGTGAAAAATATTCACTTTTGTGTTGTTACAATAAATTAATGCAAGGTACTGCTATGCACGTAAACATTGACAAATATTTCAGTAAAATGTAAAGTTGTACTTAGTAAGGTAACCCGAATTATTGATTCTAAGATAATATGGCCACTCATAAAAATATTAAATAGAAATTTCAACGTACATCGAATATGTGTCAACAGGATATTTGTCACGAAATTCGCTGAAAATATCATGAAATCAGCAAAGATAACACGACGATGCGACATACTTTGACATGAAACCTGAAGTGCTTCCAGAAATTATACCTTTAAACTGAAAAAATTTCAGAGCTACATAGTAGCTAGTACATACCATTACATAAGTAACACATAGTGTCGTAACACACACACATTTTATTGTACTTAAATCATTACACAAAATGGGGAAAACACAAAAAGATCAAAATTATTTCAGCCTTTTTTGTGTCAACCTGACATACATACTTGCAAAAATACACAAATTACAATTAGTAATATCAGTGGAAAAGATACGAGCGGCGTTTCTTTACGAATCAGCTGGCGAGTCACAATCCATTAATAAGATTGCGGCGCTGTAAAAACGTAATGGAGACAAATGAGCACAAGAGAACCCATTTCCTCTCGAACATACGATGTTTATGATAACACCCATTTAGCCCGATTCGAACCAATTGCTGATAAAATTGGCGAATCTTTAGAAGGTTTATCCGTCATGTTGATTTGCAAGCAGGCACTTATTACTGTTGTATTGAAAAATGTTACTGTTATCTGTTTGTAATGTACCATTTAGTGTATTTTTAGTTAATGTCCACTTCATTTTGCGGTAAAAGGTTTTGTTGGATAGGATTTCACTTCATACATCATCAGGCATTTACGGGCATTTTCCTTCTCAAGTAATTATCATTTGCAACAATTATTGTATCATAATATATTCCGACTTCGTGATAGCTACTGACTTATGACGTTACCACGCTCTACTTGCAGACATGCTCGTATAAATTCTCTCAGACAGAAAATGAGCAAAGCGTACATATCTAACTACTCATAACAGAGTATCTCTGAAATGATAATAATATGTGGTGTTTCATAATAGTTATAATATTAATTGCATAATTAATAAAGATTCCTTCCACCCCGGCCAGAGGAAATTAGCAAGTCATTAGAATTGTCTACACCCACGCGTAGTGGAAACCCGGCTACAAGCTTGAGAAACCCTTTCCTTTAGCTTGTTCACGAGTTACATTTTCACGGTGTCACGGAATAGTTATTATAAGTATAGATTTTATTTAGTATTTTATTTAACTAACGGTTTTTTTTAAATAACAGTAAGCAACATACTACCATAGAGATAGTACGCACTAAAATTGTATACATATTTATTTCTATTAACATCAAATCCAGTGCCAAATGTTCACTAAAGTTGATAGAAAGATTGTTAAAGTCTTCTAATAAAGCTAGTAGATTTTTATAAAAGTAGCGGGGAAAAGCTAGCATACCTTAAAAATACGTGTTCGAGGTGAGATTAAAGTTCACAATAAGATAGAAGAAAGATGAATTTCACGATACATGAGATGTGATATGCGTTGAGTCACGCGCGGCTAACGGCAGACCGCAGACGCTATCGTCTGTGATTGTTTCCATTTGAACACCGAGCGACGGAGTATTTCTGTATCGGATGTAGTCTCGGATACATTACACACATTACGGCTTCAATTTTTATATTCACCGGACAATACAAAAGAGGGTATTTATTATATTAAATGTTTAAATATGGAGGTCAATGAAAATTTTTCTATCAACTTTATATTTATCTAAGTTGAAAGACCATAAATTAATTAAGATATTATTTTTCAACAGAAGGAAGCTCTCGTAATACTAACTTAATTAAAACATCACTCTAAAAACTCTTAAAACGAGAAAAGAATTTGACTTATAATTAATTGAATTAACTTCACTTTTCTAATAGACGACGTTAAATTTTGATGAGGAAAACAAGTCGCGTAATATTGTTCATACACTCGACTGACTCTTTATGAATGGAACAGATGTAAAGTGCATATAGTAGCGTGGTAGCGTGGGGAATGCACAGGGACAATTAATGAGATTCACAGTGTAATGAATAATCAACAGCTCTTGCGCTGTGATGTTTTCCAACGTGTCGGTGTGTGTGTTTTAGCGCGAGTTACGACATCGGGTTAGCGCACTAACAGCTTACAGGTGCGCTTCCACTGACCTCAACTAGGAAGTGAACTGTATGCTTTAATTCGTGTACTATAAACAGAAATGAATAAGAAATTTAGCAATAGATAACCTAGTTACAGAAACGTAAACTCAATTGAAAATTTTAGAATTCTTAGATAAATTTAGAAGAATAAGTTACTATATCTGTGTGATAAGTAAAAATATAACTATGAAACTTACAAACTTTTTCACAACTTTCAATAAGAGTTCACATTTGTCTTTTAATGAGCTCACAATTATATTACATAACATCGGAGCGAAATGGGACGGACAGGGAAATTATTTGAAGCGTAACGTTTCCGTTCAACCGTATGAATGTTCAAATGCGAGCAAAGGCATTTAGGTTTATTTCATGAAAACGGTTCTATAAAATAATATTTATCTAACAGTTTAACAAAGCACATCATAGAAGCTAATAAATAAACAAACCAATGCTAATTCCCGATGTTAATCCTTGCCAAATTTACTATCAGTGAAATTACGTTAATAAATAACAGTTGCCGTTAAACAGCGATTCTAAGGGAGTAATTTAACAAACAGCGGATTAATTTTGAAATAAAGTGGAAGTATTTACTGCAGCGAGATGGCGACCGGCCAAGATGTAAACAATTCTGCAGAACTAATACTGCGTGTCCGAGCCGCTCTGCCTATAACACCCTGCTAATTTCCCCATCAACTGATACTGTATAACTATTAACTACATTATATACTTGCTAACATTATGTGCTATGCGTAATAATCATACACCGGAAAAGAACATTTTAACAGAACAAAGTTGGGGTCAATAGAACAACTTGTTGTTACCAAACCCAATTAATGTAAGGCCTATATAAAAAAGTTCATGATGCGTTGTGGGAATTAAAGATAGGTCACAGCAAAATTTGATTCGTGACCATTAAAAATTTCGAATAAATACAGCTGTTCGTGTAAGCTTTTTTTTAGCTCTATACGTGTTATGGTAACCTATTACGCATCTCTCGTAGAAAACAAAGTCGAATCATTCAATACACCACTGACCAGTTGGCAAATTATTATTGAAATATAAAATATTTAAATATAGGTACTCAAGACGTATTTCTTACAGAGTATTAACTAGACTCGATGACATGACATCGACTAGACTAGACTATATAATATTACCTAGTAGTTGAGAAAAACTCAATTACATACTCCACCAGTTATTGAATATTTCGGCTTTCAAATAATATTTGAATGTTCATATTCATTTTGTATAATTTTGAATATTGTATAAATGAATTTCAATCGAATTATAACAATAGATTGTATCAAATAAGTTTTATTTGGTTGAATTTTTCGTGAAAAAGAATTTCACGGACGCGGTAGCGTCACCGCAATAATAAAACATATCGGAAACACAATATTCATTGTATTACTGAAAATCTAAACGAATAAAATATATAAAAATGATGTCTCTATTGTTAACGAAAATAAAATACTTTATTCGATGCACGTGACAATATTATTATGTACGATATATAGGTAAAGAACGATTATAGAAATATTGGTGATTATATAAAATATTGTGCTATTTTATCCTTGCAGCTCTTCAAAACGGCTTAACAATTTTTATAGCAATATCATGTAAGTGTCGTTACAAGAATTAATTTATGAAGAAAAAAAAAGTAATTGTGACGTACCTAAATGTCTTATAAAAATGGAGTATAACAACATATACGATGATAATATGATTCTTACCTTCATAATTTATTATGATAGTGTTTTATAATATGTATAAGACTGAAACAATTGTTTCTAGGTCGTACTTCTGAAGCTTATACCTACATATTATTACGTACATACAAAATTCTCAGACGAATTTAAGCGGTCCAATGTTTATTAATTTAAAGCTTCGTGAGAGACAGGTGTTTCGTATAAAAGATAAACCTTATTTCAACTAATTGAATGCGTTATTTCGGACCATAAAGATTGTAAGGAAAGGTAATATTATACTATCTCGGTCGCGTGAGGGCCTTTACAATATTTTGTAGAATGTTTGCTCATTTCGGTCGGCAGCCCACATACTGCGTGAGAAATGGCAGATCTCGCGAGGTGGGTGTACACTTTTAAATATTTTCGGTGTTTAATATCTTTGTACTTATTTGATGTGTTTAATTGTAAAACAAAGCGAATATTTATCTACCATGTGATATATTTTTTATTCTCATCTGCAACTTCTGTATTAATTTATTCAATACACTCTGTTCCTTTAATTATTTACGAATGTATGGAGAGAATAACATATTAATTATTATTATGAAAGGAACCTTATTCATTAAAATTTAAAGTGCTTTCATTAGTTGTAAGTTTCAAAGGAATATTAGTAACTAGCTTCCGCCCACGACTTTGTACGTGCATCCCCGTTTTCCCCCGTTCCCGCAAGAATTTCGGGAAATCCTTTCTTAGCGGATGCCTACGTCCTAACATCTACCTGCATGCCAAATTTCAGCCCGATACGTCCAGTGGTTTGGGCTGTGCGTTGATAGATCACTATATCAGTCACCTTTGAGTTTTAAATATATAGATGATACATAGTTTAACATAGCTCACTAATATGGACCCTTGTGTGCTGTACAATAGTTTAACTTTGCCTAGATAGCAGACACCAAGTAATAATTTATACAAACACAACCGAAATATTCAATAAATTACAATTTTAACGAACAATAACTGTGTTTTGTTTTTCTATTCCAATACTATAATACATTTCAATTTTTATTTCCAAAAGCACTGCAAATGTTTAATAAAAAGTAGCGATAGATTTTTGAAATGAGGTTAGTTTTACAATTCAAACCTCAAATCGATTGATAGTTAAAACTAATGAGGTCGCAATGAAATAGACTAGAATCATTAAAATGAAGGTGAAATAAAAAATGACAATAAAATACATTGTTTATCGACGATAGAAAGTTTTGGGTGTTCCTTCTGGGTCAACATTGAGACGTGATAGCGATTGCAGCTGATAATACTTAGAGAAATTATGTGCCATGTTGTAAACTTTTATAATTCAGCCCAGTTACAACGATAATAAATTTATTACGATTTATTATTATCGTTTATTAGTATCGTTATTAGTATATTTTGATATACTGATGCTCTACTGTAATGTATTTTTAGTTTGACACAAGTTTTATATTTCTTCTCATTAATTATTATTACCTTAAGTTCCAGCGCGTGTATAGTTAAGAAATAAGTTCGTATAGATTAAATTTTTGTGTTAATCTCTATAGTAAGTGGATTTAACAGCTCTGACCATGAGAACGGTAGACTCGGATAATTTTAGTTAATTGTAAGAACAGATCCATAGAAGTAAATACATAATATTAGTACTATATCGTACTGAAATAGTACGTACTGAGCAGTCCATTTCTTTATATTATGAGAATATAAAAAACATTAAAAGTACTTTGTACGTAGGTAATATAATGGCAAACGATGTTCTGTAAATTAATAACTAACTAAAATTGAAAACTACAACTCGATCGCGAATTCAGAAGTAAGTACTAAGTTGTCAGTTTTAAAGTTCTCCGTGTACTCACACGGATAATCCTGGATAATCATACCTTCAAACTATACGAAACATTCAACTACTTAATTTGTGATATAATTGGCTCTCAAGTATGAATTATACGTTATTTTCATAATATTCTAAACACCATATTATAATACAAAGAAACTTGCTACGCAATTGTAAGCTCTGTAATGTAAACAAACACAATAACACACTGTAATTTGCTGCAACCCATGTGGAACCAATATCAATAGATCAAAGAATGCACACAAAGGACTAAAGAATTTCAATCAGAAAGTTTCGTTTAACTTTTATAGGCGTGTTAGCTGGTGTTTGCATTCTTCTGACAAAATTAGTAACAGAGCGATATCCCGGGGTGTATTTAAAGAATCGGTACCGTTCATGTCATTGACTGAGAGGGCTGATGGCAGACATTACGGCCGGAGTGCGTGCGTGACTCCCGCTGTCTCACTATTTGTAATTGAACACTATTTTAATGTCTCAGCTTTTATTTTTGTGAGAACAACATTGCAATACACGCAACGTGAGTTGATTTTTTCGATTAAAATTAAACTTCCTCTGGCTAATTATTGTCCTATCTGCTTAAAGTGTGGATAAAATATGAGGAAAGAAGTTTCTTTATACTTACTTTTCTTAAAAAATATATTTAAAATTAATTTCAATAGGTACATAAAGTATTAGTGGTCAACAATATGTAAATTGTAAATAGTTTAAGTTCGTAAAGATAGATAATTTATATTATGATAAGCATTATAATAAACGCGGAATATTTACGAGCGGAAACAATCATTCAGCATCAAATAAAATAAACAGATCTATCCGTTTCAGTGAATTTCGTATAATTCCATTTACAATATCTAAAGCAAATACACCATAACCAGAGAACGAATGAATGAAAACAAATAACATGGCTTCTATATGCGGGAGCCTGTCGACATAAACAGAGAAGTTTGACATTAACCACCGTTCGGTCTATTCCTGCACTACGCTCTATACGCCCTCTACACTATGGGCAACGTTGGGCGAGTAGGGGCAAATAGTGTAGATGGCCTAAATGTCTATGATCGGCCGTCATTGTAAATGTTTATTCATAATCGCCGTAATGGCGGCAAACATCGACGATCATTTTGTTGGGCCAACAATACCCATTGTGTAGAGGGCCTATTACATCAAGCGAGCTGCTCGGTCGATATCCTAGCGATGCTCATCACCGCTAGTTACATATTCACATATCCACGGTGCATGTAACAACATTTTGTTAACTAGATAACAGATTTAATGAGCTTAAGCTGCAAGCTCTACATGGAACATCATTGGTTGATTATCAAAGCCGTTTTCATATTTAATTTTTTTTGTGTGGTTCATAAAATTAGCTAATTAATATCTACCATTTAGGTTAAGTAAGGTGACATGAATTAGATTAATTGATCAGCTCTACATACAACTCTTTACCCCGTAATTCTACGGTCAACAACAATATTTATAAGTCATCATATAACATAACGTTACTGGAAATATTTAGTCGGTAGAACCAAAACCAGTGTAAGTTTTAACCAAAATCCAATTAAGTCTAATTCTGATAGTCATCACAATGTTATGTAGATGTTATTCACAGTGTATCAATTTAAACACGCGTCCCTCCTTTTCAGTTAATTAAATAATAACTAAAAGACATGGCGGCAGCATCACGCCATCACTTGAGAGTTGAGACTGACACGACTTGCAGATGGCTGCAACGCTGCGTCCAACATCAATTTGTTGAATTTATTTCGAGCATCTACCCGATGTAACGTGTATACAAATATGTGGTAAACGAATGTGAAGTGACATGTTTTGTTTTGGTTCTGATTTTGATGTTTTTACAGAACGTATTTATATTGTAGCTTAAAGCGGGCAGGCGAAGGGCTTCACTACATCGAAGGGCGGGCGCTTCACTACATCGACGCGGACAGCCAGGCAGAATAACCATCTGCGAAACCATGTTATAGTTTAGAATTTGTGCTCTTTTCACATTTTATTTTAAATTGAATCCCAACATGCGGGCTCGCAAACTTCCAATCAAATTTTTGTTTTTGAAAAAATAACCAACTCTGCTCTAAGTAAAATTTTAAATATTTTTAAGGGACTAGTGACATCTAATGGATTATCATTATTTCAATCTATTCTATCAATATTTTATAGATCTCCGAAGTGAAATGTGAACATGTTAGACAAACAGAAACCTATTCACTAATAAGAAATGACCCGATAACTGTAGGATATGTTAATCGCTGACACATTATAAGCAACAGACAAATTAATGAAAAAATATGTTCATATAATATAAAATTATCAAAGACGCGTTAAGAATAACGCAAACACGTCTCTCGGAGCCACTTCAAACGTCGGCGGAAGACGAGGCGTGTTATTTTCGATGTTTAATTTCCCCTCGAGACTTCCTCGCGCTTAACTCTTCCGAATTCACCTTTTTCATTTTCATAATTTATAACGTTATATGTATAAGGCGTATGGTCTTGAAATGTCGTATACCCTTGTGTTGTATGGGGCAAATGCATTATTCATCTTTTGATCTGAACAAATTTTTCGTGATTGGGAATATGCCTTGTATCGCATTGAGAGAACCCGTCATTGTTGACCTGAATTAAAACCTGTTTGCTTATTTAAAACATAACTCTACTAGAATGTACTTATTGCTATAAAAGGTTTTTTTTTTGCTAACACATATTTTGCCCTAGACCCTTATCAAAATGAAGTTCAATCCATAATTTAAGAGGAACATAGTTATTAGTTTGCGTAGTCTATTAAAAAAACGTTCGAATCAGATTTCTCTATAATAACGGTTTTAATAATAACTTCTTGTTATTCTTTATACTGGGTAATGGAAAAAGTATTGTCTTTAAATAGCTGCAGAAGACAGAACTTGATAGTTATCCGTGAGACGCGACTGACGCCCTGCGGCTCAGATTTAAAGATATTTACATTTTTCTTCTGTTCAGTTTCTTGTGGGCTTAAATACATTAATTATTTACTTTTTTTATTTTAAGAACTAGGGCGATTACAATTTAGCATGATCAAATATTTTTCCATCATTAATCAATTAGTGACTTGATTTTGATTTTATAAACTCTAACATTCACGTTGTTTGTTTAATATTTTACAGTACATTCCTATACTTACAACCGGTTTCATGTCAATTTACAAACTAAACGTTATACCCTCACCAGCTGTAACCGTTTCGAGTAATCACAATCGATTGACGCAATAAAAAGCTATGCGGGCAGCTACAAAAAACATACATTCGACAATTTAAATTTAGTTACCAAGAATTTGCAGTTTAATTTATTAAAACGCCCACATATTTCCTTCACTTCACTTTAGATTACAGAACTATGTATGTATATTTTGAAAGAGCAACTATAGAGCAATTTCTAGTTCCCGTTCGCTCTTCTCTGTAGAAACTCTTTTCCAAACCAATGAAGACGGTAAAACTGTATTATAAGAATTCAAAGGTGCTTTTAGAAGAAGTCTTATTGCATAAGTAAATGTTTGAGTTTAAAATAAAGTCAATGCTGAGAGACTTATTTGTTGTATGACATGTTCTACGTAGGAGAGACGAAACTTATCATTATAATTAATGTAACTTGATACAAAGAAGTGATCAACACTCCTAAGTACGCATATTTAAACATAATCAATGTCCGGAGCGCTCCCCTCGCTCGCTCAGCAATAATTATATCTGAAGCACGCGACATAATGACGTGTAATGATTAGCTTCGAGCCGAACTCCAATCTTCTAAATCTGTTTTTAATTCCCGTCACGTCGGCTTATCGAGAGAAACTTACTCATGCTGACTCAAGCTGCACCTTATTTGTCCAACTGTTTTGAAAACTGTACGCTGGTTTCGCCGTTAATGCGAATTGTTTAGTTTTGATTAATATACTCACTCGTAAGGAGATTAGGTATGACATCATGCTTTGCTTTGTTGTTGGTTTTAAAAATAATACGTGTTTGTTTGCTTTTGTTCTGTAAGCAATCTGGTAGGTTAAAGTTGGTAATTTTTCGAAAATTTTGTCGAGTTTTATAAGTAATTCGTTTACTTTTTTGCGTACGGATCCCTAACAAAATTGCCAACGCCACATGGTTAATAACATGTAATAATTATGTCATAAAGTAAGTACATATATAAATTTGTAATAGTCGTTATTTATTATACTAATAATGAAACCGGCATACGATGTTATTATTCACGTGAAATGATTATTCATAGTCCTCTGGAATAAATTAAACAAAACAAAATTTTATTTAGGCTGAAATAACTTAATTAACGTTGAGTAAGAGTAATTCATTATGCCAATAAATTCTAAAGGAATTTCGTTCCCACAATAAAATTAATTTCACACAAAATTTTTATTTTTATTTCTTAACTACTATAAACCAAACATTTAACAATAAAATCTCACTAGGTATCCCAAAACATATAATTATTTTCTTAAAGATTAAACTTTTCTCTCTGAATACATCGAGTAGTAATTTCCATATTTCATATTACTATAGCTAGTATATCACTGTAGACTACGCCTGTCCAACTTAAGTGAAAGAAATAACGTGTAAGATGTAGCGATAACAAATGTACTGAATATTTCAGAATATTTACGCCCGAACAAATGAATAACAATATACTTACCTCAGAAATATTTGTAAGAAAAACTCCACCTCCAATAACTCGAGCATTTGACAGTTTTATGTGTTGACGAGAGAGAACGGTACGTTAGTTTATTATTAAGCTGTAAAACGTTGTCTGCGATCATCATTTATTATATTCAGAAACTTGCATTTAATGCAGTATTCGTTATTCTTTCACTTTATTAATTGGAACAGCCTGTTGGTTTTATAATTCGTTACAAACGCATTGTTCTCAATAGTTTCAACTTCAAGAGTGAAAAATTGAATAATTTCAAGTTATCATTGATTGTTTCAGGCCATTGCGAACTACGGGGATGCTTCGTAGGGGCCGTTTCGACGCCTGAAAATTGAACAAACGCTATCGAAGCCGGTGCGGTAGATAAAAGAAGTTCATTAAACCGTCTGCGCCGTAGACAAAGGCGCATTCACACCGATCGGCTCTCGCGAGTGTTCACGTTCATTATAAATCCGGACTAATTGGCCATGTCCGCTCCAATTGTAGCCCTACAAGTGTACGAACAAATGAACGCAGCTTGTATTCTCAATAATCACCGCTAACGAGTGAGTCACACGTGCCGCTGCAGCGCTGCGAGCGGCCCTGCGCCTATACATACATACAGCGGCTGAAAGCGCTGGACAGTGTTGACCAGCTTACTGCCTTAATACTATAGGAATAGCCATTGATTTGTTTTTGTTGACATAATGTAAGAAGTTTATACAGTTAGTAAGCTGCTAAATAGAGCAATAGTTCATCGTTACATTTAACGTGAATACTATCTGTTGTCTAGTTTATGTAAATAAAACAGTTTTGCTTACTTAGTATGTATTATATAGTATGTATTTGCCAAGATATCTGTTTATCAATGTTACATAATATTTTTGTATTATCTTTGACCCATATAACCGTATTGCACTAATAATAGGAAGAATTTATATGCAAGGATTTGTTTCACTATTATATAATTAGAATTATCAAGGATAAAGTGATATAATAGTACTACATATTTGAATATGATAAACAATAGTCTCATCTATTACCGCATTGTTGCATGCAGTGTTGAGTCAGAGAGAACAATGCACCTGCTCTAAGGCCACTTCTCATATTGAGATTTTTCCGTATTTATAGACTGTATAAATCTGATTTTAATTAAATCCCTTGCTTAAAATTCAAACACAATAGAAAATTATAAATTTACGAACAAATATACTCGGCCCTAAACTTTTATTAATTTATGAAACGGTTTGTAATTTTTGTAAACATACCTTTGTGTATTGGATTTGCGAAATATTTCTAAAACTGTTGTAACTGTTTGTATTCTCTATCTATTCTTTGAAAAAAAAAATATCTTATATCCAAAAGTATCTATTTAGGAATATATGTAATAATATTATATACTAATTATCCCTGTGGTTGCACTAGTGGACAAAACTTTTACCCCTTTTATTACCTGAAATAAAAATATAATAGTTTAAAAAAAATAAAAAACACGCTTTTTATAGAAAACCGAGCTAAAAAATATAAAATTTTATCAAATTAGTTTATTGTCATCGGTCCTCAATAAATCTACAAAGTTTGAACGAAATCTGGTCGTTTAAAGTGGGTCAAAATCGCGCCCAAAGAAGTCGGTTACAAACAAACATACAGGTGAAGCTAATATAAAGCGTGTAAAAAGGTAGTCTCCGTGTCTCTAGGTGTCAACTATTTTTATTCTAAATTTCTGAATCTCAATGGATTACTTAATAGATCTAAGCTGTTTTTTTTTACAAAATTTACAATCATAATCAAACCCTACAAACCTCCGCTTATAGTTACAACGTTAACGACCATATTAAAATGAATGGTTGAAGAATTGTGTCGCAAGTGTGATCCTTACTTAATGATCTAAGGATCCGAGTAATATAGTTCATCGCAGATTCACGGCAGCGTCGCCGGACCCTCATTATAATTTAACGGCGCCTGTTATGGCCTGTTCCTGACCTTTTGTCCTGATTTGGCGAAAAATCTTCACGCGATAGTGTCTTTTATAATACACATAACTATTTTTGCTTACTTTTCAACGTTCCGCTTTAATATCGCTATCATAATGACCGCATTATATCGATAGCTTGCAAAACTAATTTCGCACAACTATTATGTCGATTGATCATTAAATTTAATGATTATTATTATTGTATCGTTCCATATCAGATTTTGTAGGAATTTGTTTGATCCTAAACAATATTAAAGTCATATCAGTTTAAGGGTTTTCTGTTGGAAAATCAGGTACATAAATGATAAGAAATATAAACTCTCATTTATTCAGCTTTCATGTCGTTATTTTAATGATGTTCTCAACATCATTAAAGCCATGTAAATCTATATTCGTATATCATGTATTCGTTAGTTGAAACCGTTAATTGTATCGTTATACTCTCTATAATTCTTGAATAATCCTTTTGGTAGAGTTAAACAATAAAATGTAATCTATTTTATGTACAATGTACGTAATAAAATAAAATCATCTTTATTTCGCTTACAAAATATAAACCCAGTCAATGAACGTCTCTCTTCCGAGCGTAACCTTACCTGAAAGAAGTCACTTCTACAGAAAGTGTAGGAGAATATTACTGAAGAATTCAATTAAAAATGTTCACTGGTAGCGAAACACTTGTCGTGGTGAAGTGAATAAAATGCTCTCATCAGATAGAAGTAAGAAATGTGTCATGTCGCAGCTTTCCGCCGCCATTACACGATCGCGCTGGACTCTCAGCCGGTCTGCTCTTGACCTACAAACTACTCAAACTTAAGGGATCGCTCCACTAACATTGATATATTCTTTTAAGTGCTTTTTATTTGCTGATATTTGTAGAGAAAATATTGTGAAACTTTGTGTTTTTCTTTTGGTATTCGCATTTAATTAAAAGATTCGTCACAAATATTCGCATTGTAGCATCAAAATAATATTATAAAGAGTAAATATTTGAGTACATATTCTTTTTTCCATCCTATGTCAACCCGGGTGAAATAAGCACAAGCTTTACCTAAGTATACCTACATTTAACTATTTGGTATCCTTATTCATATTCCTTCTTTGTTTTTTTCTTATAATTAAAGGGGTGGGAAATTGATAGCACAGGAAATTAATCTGGTAAAATACTAACCGCTGTATGCCTCTGAGGATGTTTTAAACCACAAACTTCCTTTCTCAGTGGCCCTTCGATTGATCAGTTTTCTTTTTCACCTAATCTCATGATCACAGTACTTAACCACAAGCCCTTATAGTTTCCTTGGGATTTTTATTGTAAAGAGATTTACAGGTTATCCTATGAACATAACGGGTTAACCCAGCAGTCCCTGCCGCGTCACACAGGCACATCACAGTCGAGGCGCTGACCATCAATAAAGGCACAATAGCATCAATTTGTCGAGTGTCGTCGCTGGCTGATGTCCCGCAAATTAATTCCTTCGCCGCTCTCCGGTCAGCGAAACCGTTTGCGCTTCACCGACCACAAATTATCTTCTTTCATTGGACGCCCATTATCCTACGTTTATTCAGAGCTGTTGATCCAATGATGTATAAATAGAATGGCAGAATAGACGGACACTAATCACTGTAGTGCCTTATGTCATTTCATGTAACCTTCAAATAACGTGAATGAAATTGCGTGGCATGTTGTGTTTATTACAGATGTAAATTGAAATTACATTACATCCGATGACTACAATCCCATCGGCAGAAGGCAAATTGGCAAATTCTAAATATCGTGACTCAAACAAAAAACAAAATTAATATAAAAAATAGAGATATACGGACGTCTGAGTAAAAACAATTTAACAAAGTGTTGAATGATAAAATGCCTCATAACTAATAATAGTGCTATAACTCTGAAAGCTTCTCAAGATCGCCCTTTATTACCCGTAGTCTCTACTCTCTACCTTAGTCCTTTATCCGTTGAAAAAATTCGCTAATGATATTCGTGCAAAGGATAATCCTAAACCGCAGCAATTGAAAAAAATTAGGACATGTATTTTGAATTGAAATAATGAATTGTAACGTCTGGTTAAACCTGATCCGATTCGAATAACTATCCTATTTTCTTGAGGTATTAATCGAAATATTCATCTCTCTACAAATCATTTCTCTATGATTATAAAGAATAAGTAAAATAAGTACCGGGTATATAAAACTAGTGCACAATATAGTGTAGAGATAATAAATATAAGCAAACATTCCAACTTGGCTGCGCCGCCGTCTCGCGTCTGAAGGACGCGCGGTGACCCGACCGCGGCTTTTTGCGCTCTCTCGCTTCGGTGGAAGGTATCTGTGCTTAGCGAAACATTTTCAAAAGGTTTGAAAAAAATAATTAAAAATAAAGAATAATTTTTCCCTCTCAAAAATGTATTATTTAAAAGGTTACTAGTTACAACTAGTAGGGTCTATTGGCCTTGTTCAGAGCATTGTCTAGTTCAGAATAAAATCATCCAAAAAAACATCTTTTTACATAATTATCTACTACCAAGTTCCACGTGTAACATATCAAACTAACTTGTAACTTACAGCCAATCATAATAAACTGTGTGTCAAACTTCATTCGATTCACGCGTAAAGTCGTTTGGAAGTTTTATCGTTGGCCACATAGCTCGAGCGTTATACTTACAAATTGTTTGAATGATGTTGACACTTTCTTAAGTTAAAACATAACCTTTACTGCGGTGGTCTGAATCGCTTTCACCGTTTAACTGTAATGTGCGACTGCGGTCGTGTCGTGAAGGATTGCCGAGTTGCCGACACCGCGATATTTTTGTGAACTCGGCGCACCCAGCCATCCATACACACGTTTCTCTCTTACATTCTTTCTGCTTGTTTCAATTACTATACGAAGATAACAATTTATTTAAATTATATACTTACATCCCAAGTTTAATAAATTAAGTCTTGTATTCAATCAATAAAAAAGTTACACATTTATAATCTTCGGGATCGGGGCAAAAATTCGTTAGTAGGTAAGTAATACCAAAAAGAAATATGAATTTGATGGCATTGACAAGTGATTCATCTTCATAGCTGAATCATGTTTGTACGCCTTATTCATATGATATGCAAAACAAAATGTGCAACCCGATCTTGCTCTACTCTACAAAGTTGCGCACAAGCTCAAAGCTCATGTTACGACATGTTATGAGTTTTTGTATTGTTTTTATTAATACATATTACCTTCTTGTGCATTTTGTGTAACTAAGCTCTGTTTTATTTATTCGACATTACACATGGTCACACAAAAATAAGTAAATTCAAAAAATATTTATATTTTACGAGTGAAAGTAGTTATGTACTTACTTTCACTACGTAAAAAAGCACTTCTTGTGTTAAAATAAAGTACTTGTACTATAAAAAAAATAACGTTTTTTCTGGGGTACTGCATGATCCATAAAATTATATTAAACGTGTAATGTAGATCAAAACAATACAATAATATCCAATTTCTTTAAAGTAACTATAACACTAAAAGTAAAAATTATTTTATATACCTAATGTTTTATATTCTTATTTCTTATGTTAGTAATAAATAAACTCAGGTTTTGTTCCAGTTCTTCTCAGAAACAGGCCTTTAACAGCGTTGACTATAAAAACGTGACATTTCAAAAGATGTGAAGCCCGCCGTAAAATATGACTGTGACTCTTTCGACCTTGATTTCGAGAAAGATCATATTCCTGCAGATTACAATCGTGTGTGTATCATCGAAGTGGAGTGTGGATAACAATCGAAACTTATCAGTTTACAAAGGACTAGCTGGTGTCGGCTCTTGTGCGTGAGTTCCCGGGGCCGCAGGGGTAACAAGATCCGCACCGGCCGGGGAGGGGGTGCAGGGTGATTCACAGGGCTGTCAACTATTTCATAATTACATACTCTAAAATCTAAATATCTAGCTCTAATTTCCCTCTCTAATTTATAGCTATACTATATACATAATACATCCAACTCAGCATTAATCTGTCCTCTACGTTAAAAGTGAATCAATTACTTGTAAAAATAAAACGGAAGATAGATATAAGTTGTCTCGCCAACCCTAGCCGTGACATCAATCTAGTGAAGTAATTCGTCGGTCGCACATCAATTGTCGATACGTCCTAGCTCCCTTGCCAAACTTACCGAGATTCCTGTGGCGTTAATATCGTGAGAGAAATATGTACTTGTGTGTATGAACTTATGTTATACCGTAATTAATGTAATGGAAAGGTTCTCTGTTTTTCTAGACTTATTGATGAATTTTCTTAAATATTTTAATTGAAATAAGTTTCAGTATGTGACTACGTAAGTATTGGATATTAATTATAAGTGAATTTTATTACTTTGAAAATGAAATATAAAGCCTACAATTAACGCTAACAATCAATTTAGTTGGATTAGTGGAAAACATTTCAAGCTTAAAGTATAATTGGGCGATCGGATTAGTAGCGGCTACTGATAACCGATTAATAAATACCTAAATATAAGTTATAAGTAAACATTGATAGCGAGCTGGTACAAGGGCCATGAGCAGGGCTTACTCCAGACACTTACACTGGGCAAAGTTTACTGCGCGATTGATTGGGAACATTAGGTGAGCATCGAGCATGCTTTTGTAAAAGTTGGCGAACTGAAATATGTGCAAGTTGTTTAAATAAATAATGTGTTATCTATATAGGTATACAAAATAAATTAATTAAGTTAAATCTCGTTTATCTCAAGAATAGATTAGAATAATAAGTCGACAATAATTACTGTTTAACATTGAAAAACTACAAAATAACTACTAGATGGGTGCAGTCGGCGGAGTAGCTCTAGTTTATAATGTAAAATATATAAATAATTCTTACTACCATAAAAAATACTTAAACGTTATAACTCATTATGTACTTAAATGCATGCATTTAATCCATAACAGAATACAGAGTCTTGTTCTATTTGTATAAGTGATGCCTTATAATATTACAAGCCTTTTGTCTTTAAAATTGCAAGCGACAGGTTTCGATACAGCCTCCTAATTCCATGTCAAGTTTGTGACACGACAAAATTGTCGTGGATATTTATTGCTGGCATTTATCGTCTACCAGGCGACGGCTTGTTGGCTTTCCTATGAGACGAGAGTCGGATACAATATCAAAGAAAGACTTGGCATGTTTATATTTGCTAATATTATTCAGATAATTTAATTTCATAAAATTCTAAGATAAAAATATTGCAATAAAATGAAAGGTCTATAGACTTATATTATTACCTTTATCGTTACGGATAATAAAATTATGTAATAAATGTATGTTATATAGCTCCTACAAAACCGGAGCCGTAATAATATGTCACAGCTGTTTTGTTTAATTACCCATTGAATTAACTAAACGATGTCATTACATTAAATTACCGTGGATTTTACTGTCATCCAGATATGATACGATATATCGCTTTCATTTTATCATTTAGGTATAATTTAATCATCGACGTAACCGAATCAAATATGTTATAATTGTTTGGAATATTAATCGACACCATATTAAACATAAAACTATGATATTATGACATAAATATTATGTTTACATAATTTATTAATAATAAATTCTAGGTAGAGCTGCTACCTCTACAAACATTATTTTACAGTTATCGAAAGAAAGTAAATAAGATATAAATGTTTCTAGATTATAAAATTTAAATAAAACTTCCGTGTTTAGGAATGAGGCCATCAGCAAACATCGGAGTAGCGACTAGCATGTGTACAGTACGTACGAGTGTAGTGTCGAGTACACAGCGGACAGATAATCAGTGTTTATTCGGAGCGCGGTTACGTGTTATTGCTTATTGATAGGCGCCAATTACGGGTAATCCTGGAAAGTAGCGGCTTATCGCGCTGCTATCAGTGATAAGGCGCCCCCCCCCCTCCGCCCGCACCCCCACACCCCGCCCGCCCGCACCGCAACACGACGCCACCGCGGAAGCCCGACAAACACGCGAAAGGCGATACTAAATTCTTCACTTAACTGTATAAAATTACATTACAACATAATATTAGTCACCGTATGACATAGTTACAGTAACAGTGTTGGAAAAATAAGTGGGTCTAATCGGTTAATTATTTTTTCAAATGATGATAACGAGAAATTGATAAACGAAGAAAGTTTATAGCTTCGTTTCGTTCCGAATAAACTTACATAATCTGCGAACGTAAATATGAATTATAAGCACCTACCTAATTATTTATGTGCTAGAGGTCGTTGTATTAAAATATTTTAGTAACAAGTAACAACTAACAACCATATCTGCTATAATATCTGTATACGACAATTTTATTAGTATTGTATAAATAATTAAGTACACGTTACAACGATTAGTTACCAGTAAATGTTTGATGCAAATGTTGTCAGCGAAGACAATGATTATAAAAATATAACACAATAATGTTTACTTACCTAGATGATAAAACAGATGTAGTTAAGTTCATAAGGTGGTGGTTAAGATGAAGGTAATTATAAAATATTATCGGCTGTATTTCGTAGATTTTCGCTGCTTATTTAGTCATTCTATTTTTTTTATATTATTGAGGGGTCGTCTAACAAGCAATAGTATATAATGTGTACGCAGTACGCTACCGGTACGGTCGTAATGAGCACTTCCTGCGCGGTAATGGAACCCACGACCGGCGACCGGCCAGCGCTGACCACGGGGTCACTTAATCAATAACCAGCTGCGGCTTGTAAGTCTTCTATATCCACATATTTCCAAACAAAGTTTATATAAATAACTAAAACATGGTAAATATTAAACCATTGTTTTAATAAAACATAAGTACATAATGATAAAACTCTACATTTTATATCCATACATTTAGAGATAACTTCGATAGTACTTAATTTATCACAGTTCCGAATGCGACCTTCACCTATTGCCATCAAAACAATATCTCTGCATCATCATAAATCGATGTCAGCTAAAAAGTGCGCAAAATAAATTATTTCAAACATACTCATAAAACATTTTACAAACATTGTAAAAATATGATTGATATTAAATTATATTTTTTACCAAGCTTACCTACTGGATAAAAATTAAGTTTTCGATACCTTTAGGCAGGACGAAATTTTAAAAGGATAAAATTAACTTAATATAAAATCAGTGTAAGATAACCTACACCTTTCTAGGTAAAGCCAAAGCACCTACGGGTCTTCGCTCCGTGATGACTGCACACAGGACCATCTGCTAATCGATTCCCTGCAGCCGGCGCCCTGCCCGCAATGCCTGCGAGGAATTTCATTTGCTTCTCATCTCCTTTATTGCGGCGACCTTAATGTCTCACATGCTTCAATATCCTCCGCTGCTGGAGGTACGCGAACCATCTTATCGTCTTCTATTGTTGCTGCATCGAGCACGCGCGCTGTAGCCCTATACTTCATATTAATACCTGGAAAATAGAGGTCACAAAAATTTACTACGTGAGCGCTGACTCAATACGTTTATTGTTTGTAAGCGGATATTATGTCGTCCCTTCGAATTGGGTAAACAGATTTGACACGAGAATATTATTGTGACTACTATAATAGCTGACAGTCGGATAATATTGTGATAATATAGTGAGCTTTATTAATTCTGATGTCGCTCAATTTGTACGTCTTGACGTTTATCAGGCAAGTCCCATGTTGATTTTGTGGATCGTTAATTAATCAACAGGTATATATTTGTGTAATAAGCCAGCCTTCTAAGGTACTATAGGCTTCGTATGTCTGATACAATTATCTCTTGCTTATATCACGAAACATAAATAGGACAAAACAGAATAATTGCTTGTTCAATAATGCGGTAAGTCGATATACTTCCAGTTTATTTTGATAAGGCCCACACTGCCGGCATTGTGAAGTGCGCGTCTTACTGCAATATGACGAATTGGGGTCCTTAGCGGGAAGGCCGCGCCGAAAGGGCTCCGACAATAAAACACGGCACTCGTAGGGGCGCACAGTATCTAATTTCCCCGATCTCGAGGGGATCATAAAAATAAATAAATTCGGTTGGGAACAGAATTGCCGCTGTGAAACGGCGAATGTCTCAAATAATACTTAGTTTAATGCCACTTCCAGTTATGTGTGCGTCGGGCGCAGCCGGGTGGACTACTATAATTATATAATGTTCACTGGTACTGACATTTTCTTGTGTTTAAGTTAATAATAAAAATTTGCCATGTGGCTTGAATAAAGACCCAATTGAATTTGCACCAAATTTATGACAATATTAAAGGGCAATTAGGTATGTACATGTTGCTATACAAGTTTTAGAATTCAACATTGTAGTAAAAGTTCGTGAATGTATTTAAATAATCTAGCATTCAGATTACTATTTATGTAAAAACTCGCTTTCAAAGAATATCCGGAGATTTCCTGATATAAATATGTAGAGCTAAAACCTCTTTATTCTAAGTATCGACTGTATCTAGCACGAAAGTGTTATAATTATGATAACAATTTATTGTTCACTACATTTAGTGACCGCGCTACAGTAGACTGCATTCGGAACGCAAATAAAACAATCTAGAGAGCAGTACACCTTGGCACACATTCGTATCAGCAGTTATGAGAGTTTTAATAAGATTTATCGCTTTACCTGCGAGTTGCGAGTTGCGACCACAGCGTTATCTGAGATTGTGAGCGCCGACTGCCGACCAGCAACATTAGGTACTCTATAACTCATTATGAGAATCTAGGACTTTCATTTATTTCTTTATACGGATGTTATACACAAAAAACATTAAAAATTCAATACTTATATTTTTATTCATCTATGCATCTCATCTAGCATAGAATGAAGAATAAACCATCCATATACATACATATCTTTGCTACATAATATGTACTTCTTATTAAGGTAACTCTACATGCCTCTACATTTGTTTGAAACTAAATTTGATAGCGTTAAAGCCTCTTATGGGGTTTCTGTTCAAGATTAATTAAAGGCCACGAGTTATCAAATCGATAAACGTACACTTCCTGGTATGTCGCCTTTGCCTCACTGCACCTTTCAACGATTCCTGTAATCAAGAAGCGAAGACGCAGTTCGGTCACGCGTGCGGCGGCGGCGGCGGACGGCGGCAGATAGCTCCGTGAGGCGTGAATCACACCGAGACAATACGCGGACCATTATCCAGTGTCACGTTCTAATCAAAAGAAATATGAACCATTTGTTTGGAACAGCGATAAATATACCCTTTATTACAATAAAACACGAAATACAATACAGTAAATTAGTTGCGACACGCGTTACCGATGTCGCATAAATTAGATTTAACACCTACTATATTTATTATTATTTTATTGTTTTATATTTATATCTTATAGCTTAATGATTCGTAACATTTGGTAATTCTGTTTCCTTTTGCATATTTTGTCATCTGATAATATTTAAGCGATACGTGTTATCTTCTCGATACCTGCTCTACATTCACATTCACTTCGATCGTTGAATTAGTTTTCAAAATCCAAAAGACGAAGTTTTATTAAATATGAAACTAAATGCCGGCGATGTCGGCTCCGAGATGGGACAAGCGTGACCTTGGCTCTTGTGACAACTTTTGGCACCTCCGTGTGACCAAGCAAGATGCTTTAAAGCTCAAGGCTTATGTAATGCAATGCCATGCATATTGCATACCTGTAGATTTATTATTATATCGTTTATTAGATCGTATATTATAATATTTTATCTCTACTATGTTTGTTCAATGAACCAGTAAAAATTAACTGATATTAAATAGGTGAATGAACTTATCATAAAAATTATCAAGATTTATTTATTGATGTATCGCTGTAACGTTGAGGACACACCTACAAATAAATTATTTATTCATACGGACACACACTGTCCTTATCGTGTCAAAAAGTAAATAAAAAGTTGAAGTCAGTAGTGAGTAAATAAAAGCTCTATTGGGGTTCGTTTCATAATTTTATTATTAACCCCATTATGGTCACATATTATTTTATAACATTTTAAAAGAGCAAATAAAAAATGATTACCTCTAAAATTTTAAATTATTAATTAATTTTAACGTACCTTTGCGACCATATTGTTATTATAAGATCTTCAGAGATAAATAACTTGATGTTTACTTCTAAAGATCATTTTTTTAACTTAATACTGATATTATTCTAAAATATACATATAAATATCTGATTTGATGAAGCTGCAGTAGTTACAAGTACACGGTAACAAACGAGTTTCAGTAACAATATCTTGAATCTTGATGAAACTGCATATGAGATACGAAATAATCTTTCACGGATGTACACAACCGCAGAAGTGATGTAAAATTCTGGAAATGAAGACTCAGATATCTGGCATGCGAACAATCTCTGAGCGTATCCGTTCCCAATTGGACAAAGACGAATAATGGAATTTAGGAGCTGTCATAGTGCTGCCGGCGTGGCCCAACGGCTCACCGGCCCACCGGCCCACCGGCCGACCGCAGCCACCCGCAATGGCTCGGAAAACTTACCCGCCCGTGCTATTTTGTGGACCAGCAACTTTATGACTACGAGCCTATCATCGATATTCTACTCGTTGTCTTTTCTAACAAAGAAATTAAATAAAAGAGCTTAAACAATGAAAGCTGTTGTTTTCTGTTGGTTTGGTAAAAATAGAATTAATTATACTTCTCACTCAAATTGTGATAAATTCAAAAATACCTAGGTGTAACGCGTTTAATTAGGTGAAGGAGTAATTTAAAAGCTTCTCAACAAATGCACACCTATAATTATTAAAACAAAATGGTACGAAGCGTCAAAAAAGTTTAAATCAAACACTTCCATTAGAACGTTTACATAATGAAGCAAACCAGGCTTGTTCTAACTCAAACTAAGAGGTAGCGCAAACACGTGGTATTATTCCCGTTCGTTAGCTCGGTGGCTTTACTATCGACGTTTCGTAATTTCCGTCTTAGCGCAGATTAGCGCGGGCCCACTCGCGGGCCCGCGGCGGCGACCACACCGCTCATTGAGCCCAACCGGACCAACTGCCCACACTCCGCCGGTGGCTGCTCGCACAGTTCACGGCGAATCGTGAGCTCCATTCAGAGCCCGCCTACGACCCATTTATCGTTTTCTATTTGTTTTGCAACGACAACAGGTTTCCACGTCTATGCAACCACATGTACTTTATCAAGTGGTAAAGCGGCGATGCAACACCCAATTTCAGGTCACGGTACGGGCTAAATGGCTCTACTCGGACGGGGTCCAGCTTCGTGCGTTACGTAGAGTCTATACAATATAATAAAGTATTATTTGTCGATACAAAAACGTACAATTTGTAAGGCATATATTATATCTAGATGCATCATCGGAGGTCATATTTTCGATAAACATAATATTTAAATTGCCATTTAAATTTTTTATTTTATAAAAATTTAAATAAAAATTTAAACAGCATTTAAATATAAGTAATCGTAGTTCATATTATCAGATTAACAGAAGGAATGTTAATTTAAAAGATGAGTGCAATAAACGAGTGCCTAATTGTCTTGAAAATTAAAGCTCACAAACGGAGCATAAGCTCTTTTGCATTCAAACTTTGATTGGTAAATATTGAGCCAATGCAGGTACCTATAGTTGTGTTCAAACAGGTATCAAATACGATGCAGTGCAATTTGCCTTTCACAAACTGCACGAGGAGCCTGCCAGCCTACTCACGATATGAGAGCGGGCAAAAAGCAAGTTTATAGGGCAAGCTGCGGAGCGCGCCCCGCGCCGCCCGCCGCCGGTGCAGGCCAGTCAGTCAGCCGTTAGCCGCGTCAGAGACAGCACGTGTCGCCGGCCGCTGCGACCCCCCTCCGCCCCGCACACACACGCGCGATCTCCACGCGAGTGACCATCGAGGATCTAACCTATGTGATCTAATCATTGTTACTGTGAATAGTGCTAAAGTTGCTATAAGTGTAGTGAAACTGCTGGCGTGGGGCTAGCAGCCGGTTCTGTTGGATGTCGAGCGACCCGTTCGCCTGTGCTTTCTAAATGATCCCGCGATCCCCGGCTCTACCATGCTAACATGTTATGAAAGGAGCATTAAAATGAATGCCAGATAGACATATCATATGCTAAAGGTGAGCATCTAACTCGCATGTGTGACGGCCGTTGGTGTAAGTTAAAACGAACCAGGTGTATGAACTATGCGAGAAGTAAAATGTAAACCACAACGAAAAGTTTCAAATATAAGTTCATGTTGTCATATCGGTGCCTACAGCGAATGGACAACGACAGAATTATAAACAAGTAGAAACGTGTTTAGGAGCGAGCTTAGCGAACACCTTTCAAGATCCTTGCGCTCGGGCAATAAATAAGTAGTTTCATGTTATTACGAAACTTTCCCGACAACTGCACTTTGTGTTCAACGCTGCTCTTATTGTTCTTCACAAATAAAACTTAAATTTCTCGAAACATGGCGCAGGTAGCTTCTTATGAATGGCTCAACAGATTGAGAAGAATAAAAGAATGCTTATCATAAATCCATTGAAAGTTTTAAGTGAGGGTCGAGACTCAATGAACAGAATAGACAAAAAAAGCAAAATAAAATTAACAAACATGCATGAATATAGGTAATATAGAGCATTAAAGTTCATGCTGAAGTAAAGCTAACATGAAGCTACATCATTGTTATTTTTACCTACTTTAATAATATTATATCCTAATACAACATTAATTACTTCTTTCTAACGTGAAGAGTGGAAAAATAAGATGTTAAGTATTTTCCAACTTTAATTGTGGACAGGGCAGCACTTGACGACAATCTCGCCTGATGTTAAGCTGTGATTTTTTTATTTTTTTTTTATTTGTATAATAGGGGAGCGCTTGGCAACAATCTCGCCTGATGGTAAGCTGAGATGTGGCCTAAGATGGAGTGCACTTCCCTGAAATGTACCTTTTCACTCTATGCTTAAAGATCATCCAACTGTTTCGTAAAATAGGGACAGAGTATTTAATATGAATCCGATATAAATTGAGAAATGAACATAAATATGTCAAGCCATATTATAAATTAAGAACTTGTGTCATTTTCACACGAAATAATTTATATTATTAACAAAAAACTAAACCTCCTTTTAGTTGTCAGAAATAGACCAAATTTAAATAGGACCAAAAAGGAACCAGATTTGAAATAAAAAAAGAATCATCAAAATCGGGTCATCCAGTCAAAAGTTCTGAGGTAGACAAACCCGAAAAAACAGTTGAATTAATAACTTCCTCTTTTTTTGAAGTTACTTGAAAAACAACAATGATAATAAAAAAACACACAATGATATTTTAATCAAATTGTTCCACTAATCTTATAATTTACATTGTTACAAATTATATAAATACATATGTATAAATATCAATATATATGTATAAAATATATCGAACGTAAAAGAACTGTTCACTCTTGACTCTACATAGAGATGTAGAGTCAAGAGTGAACAAAATTTTGGGTATGTGCCTACATAGAGATGTACATAGTTACCCAAAATCTTTATAAATAAGTGGAAATTTAAGCATAGGATGAAATAGAAAATTGAAAAATAACTGCGATGTGCGAATAATAAGTTCAATAGGCTATTAAATTAAAAGCTCTCTTAACTTAATATAATAATTGATAATCATGAAAAAGTATCCTCTTGATAAAGTTAAATTAATTTCGTAATCAACCCTCATTCATTTGCCCTAGGACATTATCAGTAAGAAATAACTATGTTTATGAAGTAATGATCAATGGAAGTTCTTTAACGAAATCGATTTACGCTGATAAGTCACCGCGTTAAGATAATGCGAGTAATGTGGGTTAGGTGGAGCAATCGCGGAGGCGCTGGCGAGCCCTGACGCCACTTTTGCAATACCACGCTACTGATAAGATAATAATTATCCATAATTTTAAGGAAAATTACTCTTCCTGTCTTTCCTTATTCTTGTGAGAGTGTATTTTAAGGAAGATCATAAAATGTTTCACTTTAACAAGAATTGGGAAAGAAGTCTAAAAATCCTCGACTAGCAGTTTTTGAAAATAATAATATTCTAATATGTGCTACTTCTTGTAAACTATAGCACCCATTTCATGCATTTACTTATCCATGACAAACAAATAAATGTACTACTGATGCATTCTAATCATAAAACCGAAATATAACGGACACAGAAATTAATGATATTATAAACATGCTCTACCAACGAGCGCATACCACACCACACCTTTAATAAGTTTCAATTTTCTCACGGTGATTTTAATGCATTCGTCGAGCAAGGCTTTTAAACGTGATAAACAGGCGAGTGTTGTCGGGACACAATTAGTGGCTGCGATGTCGCGTGGGGACCGGGGAGCTCTACTGATCCTCTTGTCCTATTGTTTACCCTACCTACCCTTTACTTTTCTACTGTGTCTATTGGCACGGCAATATGGCTTATGCTCGATAAGACAATACTCTTAATATTGCACAATAGTATGCAGATAAAAAATGTGTTGTACCTACTTATGTACATATAAAATACTATAAAATACCTATAGATAATATAAATTATGATAGTTGGAAAATAAAATTAATTATGCTTATCAATTCGAACTGACATTGTTAGTCTTTCTGTAGAACGGACCATTGAACTGTCCTGTGTGGAGCTGGAGCGTTATATTATTGTTTGCGTTTATAGACCCCCTTCCAGTGACTATAATATGTTTGAGACAGTCATGGAAGAAATATTAAAGCGTCTAAGCAGGAGTAAAAAAAAAGTTATAGTATGTGGTGATTTTAATATTGATTTACTTTTACAAACACAAACGGCTACACGAATTGTTAATTTGTTTCAGTCATTTAATCTATATAAACTTTTTAACGAACCCACACGAATTACACCTACTTCTGCAACTTGTATTGATAATATATACTGTGACTGCATCTGTTTAGAGAAAAATATTCTCAATACATTGACTTCGGATCACTGTGGCCAGAAAGTAGTTTTTGAATGGGATTGCATACCTACATTTAAAAGGATTAATGTTAGGCCTATAACTAAAAAAGGCATTAATAAATTTAGGAATAATATTAATAAAAACCTGCCCGTACTAAATGTTCAATCCTATCCTAATAGTCCTTGTGAAATGTTTAAAAATCTTTTTAATTTAGTACATAAAGAATTTGAAAAAATATTTAAAGTTAAATCTTTAAATATTACCAAGGATTTACCATTTAGTAAATGGGCGACAGCTAGTATACATAGGTGCAGGAACATTCTTTATGAATTATATGGTATGAAGCAATATAATAAAGACCCATCTTTTCTTAGTTATGTTAGAAATTACTCAAAAATTTTTAAAAAAGTTTGTTTCACTGCAAAGCGTTTGTATATCAAAGAAAAAATACGCGACTCTGATAATAAAGTTAAAACAGTTTGGTCAATTATTAATGGTGAAATGGGTAAAAGCAAATCAAGTAATACCATAAAACTTGTAAATAATGACAGGGTTATTGACAAAAGTGCTGATGTTGCGCTTGCTTTTGAAGAATTCTTCAGTAGTGTCCCTGCTACTATTACTAATAGTTTAAATTCGTCTTCAGCACTTGCAGAGACCTTTTTGAGGGACCATGTTGCGGAGTGCAGTACATTATTTGAATTACGACACGTAACTGCTAATGATATTGTTACTGCCTTTAAGACGCTTAATCTTAAAAATACTTGTGATCTTTGGGGAATGTCCGTAAATTTAGTTAATAATATAATAGAAAATATTGCGAAAAATTTAGCTTCCATATTTAATAAGTGTTGTGACTATGGTACATTTCCTAATTTACTAAAGCTTAGTAAAGTTATACCTTTATTTAAGAAGGGCGATCAAGAAGACTGTAACAATTATAGACCTATCTCTATTTTACCAACATTAAGTAAGGTATTCGAGAAGTTAATATTAAACCAATTGAGTAGTCATTTTGCATCTAATAATTTACTGCACACCAAACAGTTTGGTTTCACAAAGGGGCGCTCAACCACAGATGCTGGAGTTGCACTTCTAACACATATATATAAGGCATGGGAAAACTCAAAAAATGCTCTAGGGATATTTTGTGACCTCTCCAAGGCATTTGACTGCGTTGAACATTGTACTTTGTTACGTAAACTTAATCACTATGGAATTAAAGGAAAAGCCCAGAACCTCATAGCGTCATACCTGCATGATAGGATACAGACTGTAGTTGTTAATGGAGAACGATCTAGCGGTGCGTCAATTAACATTGGTGTTCCACAGGGGTCAATTTTAGGTCCCTTCTTGTTCTTGGTATATATCAATGATCTTCCCTATTATTTGCAGGATAGGTGTGAAATAGTTCTGTTTGCAGATGATACCTCATTAATTTTTAATGTGGATAGGCATGACCCAAATGTTGACGAAGTGAACAGTGCTCTTTTACACATATCTGAATGGTTTACTGCCAATAATTTATTATTAAATGCCAAAAAAACCACTTGTGTTGAATTTTTACTTCCTAATGTAAAAAAGTTGAACAGAGATATTACCTTGAACGGGGAGGTATTGCATCCTACTGAGTCTACTGTATTTCTAGGGTTAACATTGGACGAGAAACTACAGTGGGGAGCCCATGTCAACACCGCTGCAGGTAAGCTCAGTTCTGCTGCATATGCAGTCCGAAAAATAAGGCATCTCACCGATGAGGATACGGCTAGATTGGTTTATTTCAGCTACTTTCATAGCATTATGTCCTATGGAATTCTACTGTGGGGCAGGGCTGCAGATATAGAAACTATATTTATCTTACAGAAAAGAGCCATTCGCTCTATATATAATTTACGTGCTCGGGACTCACTAAGAGATCATTTTAAGAATACTGGTATCCTTACTGTACCATCACAGTATATATTTCATAATATTTTGCATGTACACAAAAGCTCTGACTTACACACAAGAGTAGGAGATAGACACGATTATGGCACAAGGAACAAGAATAGAATTGAAATGCCATTTTTCCGATTAGCTAAAGTTAAAAATTCATTTATGGGTCAAGGTATACGCTTATACAATAGAATTCCTCACAATATTAAAGAGTTTAGTAGTTCTAAATTTAAAACTTACATAAAAAATGTACTAGTTCAGAGAGCGTACTACAGTATTCAGGAATATATGGACGATAAAGACCCATGGAGGGTTGTCGCGTAAACACCACAGGACAGTTCTTTGGCATATTATGTAGTTAGGTAGATATAAGTTACATATTATGTAAATTTATTGACATTATTTAAAAGAGCAACTATGGAGTTTCTTGCCGATTCTTCTCCATAGATACTGCTTTCCGAATCGGTGGTTAATGTTAAAAATACTATGTAATGACGATTCGAAAGTGCTACTAAATAGTAGTCTAATTGAATAAATAAATGTTTGAGTTTGAGTTTGAGTTTGAATTGGAGGAGCAGACAGGTTAAGCATTAATCATATTTTATTGATAATAGCCACAATAATATCGGAACTATTAATATAAATATGCTAATCTCATGAGTTTCTACTTCAGTAGAAATCATTGTTTATAGGTACTCTTTAAAAGCTTAAAATATAGAAGCAATTTCGCATTAACTCCATACCTCCACTGCTTATAATATTATGGCTTATGGCACTGGCATCTGTATGCAATGAAGTCTTTCCTTCAGTCGGCGGAGCATCGAACAAAGATTGTGTCGTTTTAATGTTAATTAGCCTTAATAGCGGAGGTCGTGTGTGTTAAATTGTCAATTATCATTCTGGCGACGAGACTGCAAGTGTTGTGTAATGTTGTTTCGTTTAATCCCACTACGGAGTGGGAGATTTTAATAAAGATGGAATGTTAGCGTAATTAATGCAACCCAACAAGGGCGGGCCTTGGGCGGGCCACTCATACGTAGGTATAACGTTGCGAAATGCAAACTGCAAATAGGTTACTGTTGATGCCACTAACGATAAATCTATCACGCAAAATAATTCAACAGTAGGTACTTTGCCGCTTTCACTGTAACGATAAAGTGCATTCATTTTTAGTTGGTTGTTTACTACCTATTCACGAATAGTTAAACACCTAAATTAAATTAAGAAATATGAAAGAAATGGCCAATATACCAAAATCTTTCAGCGCCTAAAGTTGACTTACAGCGCAAAAGGAAGTCTACTTCCTTTTTTCACAGTAATCTCATATTTTTGCTCTAAAAACAAGCATATAATTACAAAAAACAATAATATGGTACCACAATTTTAATATTATTCAAAAATCCACTATTGGTCTCGAGTGTCAATCATGCGAATACTTAAACAGCATAAAGTATTCAATGAGTTTCCAGTGCTCGAGTCTCAAGTAGGCTATCTTAATCTAGAATAAAAAACAATGAAACAAATAATGCAAATATTGCATTCACACCGGGAACTGTTTATCGGTATATTGAGCGCTGAAGTGCTCCTCCGAATAACGAGATCTTTTGTTGGAAAGTAGTTCACTATATTCATCACAATAGTTTTATTTAGAGTGCGATTATACGCGAACATCTTATGATTCTCAACGAAGGCAATAATACTTGTCGACCTGAATAACGCTTCGTCAGTCGCAGGCCGCAGCGGCCGCCCGCTCGGCCCGCGTTAACTTTATAGTGACGGCTCCCAGCATTTATTGTAAATTATTTCACTAATCAGCTCTGAATGTAATTGTGAAATACGAATAGGATGTTTTCATGGCCAATGTGCAAACTTGAAACTTTGCTACGAGTTCCACACATTTTATTGCCATAGTTAATAAAATCTGAGTTAATATAATCACAAATATAATACTCGTTTAGAATAAAGCTAATCATATTAAAGAACGTCACTGGAGACATAACATGCACTTGTTCTTTAATTAAATCCACCGCGAATGTGATTCGAGCATAACGTGCCTCGTGCGCTGCTCAGTAAATGTAGTTAGTAGTTCAATACGGAACCGGCGACCCGAGGGGAATAGCGGATAAATTAGATTCATCCAAAGTTAATGGCATATTTATACTGCGCTCTTTAGAGGGTGCCATTCATTATTGGCCGCGGCATTAAACTTGCATGATCCACTTGTTCGAGCGATCCATCGTCCTCCCGCTAAGCCGACTCTCATCTCTCCTCGCGACACCCTCTGTAATTACACCATCTGTCGTCAGACCCTTATCTTCAGTAAAATGTAACTCCGCCGCTCTGACTTCAGAGACAATTTACGAGGCTGCAATAAATGTTTCAGGTCTATACTGCAGTCAGCTACTATTAAGTATTCTGTGCTGCGGACAAAAGAATGGAATAGAAAAAAATCTTTATTGCATCGGTTTTATTATTTTTTATCATGTTTGGCAATAATTTTTGGCCTTTGTTACCAAATTGATCTAAAATTTACAAACTACAACCGAACCTAACATGTACGTAACTCACGAACTTTTCAGATACCTTTATAATTCAAATACTCAAACATCTTATTCCACACTAGCTTCCGCCCGCGACTCCGTCCGCGCGGATGTCGGTCTTCGCGTGGATGGTCTCCATTTTGATTAACTCTGACAATGACATCTTATAAATATCTATTGGACCCAAATACGGCTAGGCCTATAATAATACGCAACGTGTGTTCGCGGTTCTACAGAACAACGTCTATGGATAAAACTGAAAAATTAAGATTAATTTTTTTTCTACGTATTTTTCCAGGATAAAAAGTATCCTATTTTACGCCCAGGATAATAAGGTATAATTATACCAAGTTTCATCGAAATCGAACCGTTAGTTTTCACGTGATGTCTTCACATACAGACAGACAAAAAATTTTTTAATCACATATTTAGGTTTGGTATCGATCCAGTAACACCCCCTGCTATTTATTTTTTCAATATTTTCAATGTACAGAATTGACCCTTCTACAGATTTATTATATGTATAGATACCCATATTACACAAATACAGTACTTACAGTGTATACACTATGTTATATAACGTGTCAAAAGGCAATTTACTATTGGGTACATATTATTATAAGCCGGCGACCTACAAACAAGCTTACTGCGAAATGTATCTGCTTCTGTTACATTAGTATTAATAATAAAGCAGCTACATTCGGGACTTCGAGACGCTCCGGCTGTTCGTTACTTAACGGCTGGCACTTAGTGAATAATGACTACGAGCTGCATTTAAACCGACTGTTTTTAATGCACTCTGTTTTCTTCTTAGACAGCTGGAAAATAGCCATCAATATTGAAGAAATAATTTGGAAAATCCAAAAGTGCACGCCTCATAATTTTTTTTTAATAAATATTTATTAATTATTATTTTTCAAATATTAAATTAATATTATTAAATATACTTTGTAATGTGCATATTAAAAGTTAAAGGCCTATGTATTATAGACATCAAATCATTTAATGGTTAACATGCACGAGTAGGTCTATATTCTTTTTATGGGGAGAATATGGAAATAAAAAACTTCTGTTTCTGGCCTCTGGTGTCGATTCAGTTTTCCTCAGGTAGCTCGTAAACTTATATTGAGAGCGTAAAACAGAGTAAGTATTGGCAAATAGTCGACAGCTGTTTAGCTGTTGACGGAACCGTTTGCTACCTGCGGGAAATCGATTTACCTGCAAGCGACCTCTATTCTGACATAAAAACAACTTTCCTCAACTCTACTTAAGTCCGTTTTAAAATAAATTATGTTGAAAACTGTTTGAGGTTCTGAACAATTAACTATAAATAAATCGAGGAGCATCGATGGATTTCATGTCAATATTAAATCTGTCTATAGATTCGAATATAATACCGCTATTCATAGTTTGTGTACTGTTATAAGTTTTCATTTAAACACCGTTTGCTAGACTTATAACTGTGATTTTTTTAAACAAACACAGAGCAACTTAATTAAGAAACATTCAATCATAAATCAATCTTTTAAATAACTGACATGAATTGACTCAACTACGCGTACAAAGCAAAAAATATTCAAAAAGGAAATCTTCATTGCAAAATCTTTGATTCTGTAAAATTGATCGAAGATATTAGGAACCCTTAAATTGATTTCGTCCGTTTTAAAGGACATAGTATTTACACACATGCTGGCGCTGTTATAGCAGACCTAAGCTTTGCTAATCGGTATATTGAGAAGGGACTAGCTATGTCCTTCGCGTACATGTAGGTTTTTTTACCAAAGCGAAGTACAGTCGCGAATGGTGACCATTTGAAAATTGCAAAAAACGGATCTCTTGACTCTCCTGATAAAATTGATAATAACTGTAAATATTTTGGCTATTTTGCTTATAATGTTATATTATTAGTTAGAATACGATTGTAAGTATAGTATTTTGACATAATTTTTACATATTTTACAATATTTGGAATACAAATCTTAGTTTATATACGATGTCCCATAAAACGGACGTTGACAACTTGGACTATATACTAGGGTATTCTTCACATGTCCTATGTAACGGACGTTGCCAATAAGGCCATCCATTTTCAACGTCATCATTTTGATATATTTTTCTCTATTTTTAATATGTTTTAGAGGAGCATGACTTGGCAATCAATAAAAAATTCCCTACCTATCTCTGGCGGAAGCTGAAGAGTCTGGCGTTGAGTTGAGATGACGATTTTGAAGGAAATGTAGACCTACGGGAGTGATTTCACTATGATAACAGTGTCAATCATTTACCCCCAGCACCATACCTTCGGAATTATGCGACATATTGATTTGAGACACAATGAAGACCCAAAAAGTCAGAATTTTTACCATCAACAAAATATTATTGCTGCAGAATTACAGCCATTACATGCGGTGCGAGATGAATCTTCCCTACTTCTCAGTAGTTCTTCAGCCACAGCATGATGTTACTTACCAGAAATATCACCCAATGTTGAAAAATTAAAATAATAATACCTTACAAATTAAAAAAACTGTCAGAAAATGGATATAATATATGCCAAAGAATCCAAAAAAAGCGATTTAAATTTCGTGTTTGTTTTGGTACTTCAGGCATGGTATACGACTTCTTTGCATACGATGAAGCAAACACATTTCAATCTGTACAATATAAGGAATGGGAAGAGAACTTTCTTGGTGTATTAGATAAGTTCTCAGGTTATGTAATACTATTTATATTCCAATTCTTAGCATATTTTTAGGCTGTGATTATTGGTAGTGTCGTTTTTTAAAATCCATTATTTTTAACGATATCGTTAAAGTTTTAACCAACATTTTAAGACAGATGTTTGAAAAGCTTATTCTAGATCGTCCATAATTATAATTTGATAATAATTTTGAATTACAGAGTTGAAAATGTGCATTGTATTCATGTACCACGGTTGCAGGAATAATGTGCAATGTCCGTTATATGTGACGGTTCGAACATGTACATATAATTGGCAGTGTCCGTTTTATGTGACATAGTGAAAACAATAGAAAAAATTAAAATTTTTAATTTTTTTTTTCATTTTCCTCTTTTCTATCCTAATTCCAACACATCCTCCAAATTTGGACATTATAAACACAAGTTATCTAGGGGTGACAATTTAAGGGTTAGGAAGGCATTTAGGCATTTATAAGAATGGATCGAACTTTACGGTTAAGACAGGACGAATTGAGAATAGTCTGGTAGAAGGTAGTGTCGTTGCATATACCTATTCGTAGTGTAGAGCGGTGTAATAATAACCAGGCGTGTTCGGAGCGGCTCGCAGACTGGTGGCCGCACCAGCCCCTCACTCACTCGCGCTATTTATATGTACGGGATTAATTCAATGGTTGACTCACGTTCGAGACTTGTACCGTGGAAAGTACGTATTATGTAACATCTCTCTACAATGAAACCGTACAAGTCATTTCACCAAATTCATGAACTTTTAAAGTTAGGCTTTATATATTTTACGTAAGTAACGTTTACGTAAAAATAGGAAAATAATTCCAATATTGGCTAGGTACCTGTATTTCAATTCGTTAATATTAAAATGGTGCCAGTGGAACAAATCCTCTCGTAGATTATACGTACCTACTTAGTAGTTAACACAGAATTGACATTTAACAACCTTTGTAGTTCAGAGCTGTTCTATTTGAAAAGGAAAAAATAACGGTGCATAGAGTGAAGTATTTCATTGAGTAATTAACGTGCTTTGTTATTATTCTCCATATTACCACAGTAAATATTTATCCTATCTCAGCAACCGACTAAAATAGATGTACATATTGTTAGAAATGGAGGGTCTATACACTCTACAACCTAAATAAAAAGTGAGATGCTGAATTAAGGTGAAATATTTGGGAAAATAATTATGTTTCTTTGCATCTATTTTTTGATGATAGTACTGCATTTCAAGTATGTGGTACTGGCCAGCCGCCACTGCATGTCTCATGAAGTCCCCTACTCCCTTATCCTTATCAGCAGGGCGCGGAGTGACAGCGGCTGGCGAGTTATCAGCTTCCCATAATATCTGTGGATAAGACGTGACGCCTGCTTACGATACATAAAGGCCCTACCGTTACTTTCTTACTTTTTAAATATGACGCATTTATAGCTTACCTAATGGTATTTCAATAATATCCTAAATAAGTCTTTCGAAGGTCAGAAAGATAAATACAGTCGCGTCTGTCTTAAATGTGATTTATGGAACTTTGTTTATGGTATGGGGAAACTCTGATTTTTTAATTGAGAAAAAGAAAGTGCCACTGGCTTGTTGTGTTCTTGCTTGGGAAGATAACTTTGAAAGATATGGTTTTAGTTTTATAATTAATGCTGTCTATCCCAGGATTAGTCATTGTTAATGTATTCTAAACGGTATGTACAGTATTATCGTAAAAATATACGCTGTTTGCATTCTTATTAATACACATTGAAAACATAAGATATTCCGCTTTTATCATAAAAACAATGTTTACTCTCTGACGAAGAGGTTTTATTGCTTACAGTTTATTGACCGGCCTGCTTAGTCTGTTATCTGCTGACTTATTTGACTATTACTGTGTCGCTCTGAGATTACAGTTCATATTCTCAACGTACCTTACAAAATATTTGGTCTAAATTTGGGCTGAGGCATATTGTATATGGTATGTATTACGAAGCGAACATAACAAAAACATGTGTCTGTACGTGGTCGAGAGCGGTGTGCCTGTGCGCAGCTGTCACTCGCCGCGCCCCCCGCGCCCCGCTCCCCTGCTCCCAGCCCCCCGCGCCTGCGGGCTAAGCTACGGGATGTTTGCCGCATACCTGAGCCGACCCGACACTGTTTTAACCTTTGTTATCGCACCGTGTGAATTTATTTTATAAAAATAATACATTTAAATTAGGGATGTAACGATACCGATACAGATACCGATATATCGGCCGATATATCGGCAAGCCGATATATCGGTATCGCCGATAATAAATCAACCGATACCGATATTTTTTTATTAAATTCTTTCTTTTCTTTTATGTTTTTGCATTGTATTCATTCATATTGTTTTATTTCTGTTTCTGTAATAGTGTTAAGGAAGAGCGGAACCTCCTGACACAAGGATTTTATTTGCTTACTAGGAGTGTTCCAATCACAAATTTGTTTATGTAAAGGAAAGAAATAAATAATTTTGGATTTTTTTAATTTTTAACGTGATAACGTTTTTAAAATCGTTTTAGTCGGGTGACATGTTCATAAACTTGTGTCACACCAAAACCTCACGAGCGCGATCGCAGGTATAACGAGAGAGAGACGGACCGATCTCCCGTTTCATCTCGAGCGCTGCCACTGCATTATGTTATCACGTAAACATCTCGATCGTAAACCTACTTTACAAACAACCAATTTTTTTGATATCAAATAATTCAAAAAATCCGCGCCCAATGAACGATGCGGGAGGCCGCCCGCGCGTGCGCACTTTGTTTTCTGAAAAAACTGTACCAATACTGCCGTCCTTTAACTAAAAAGCCGTTAACCCTCAAATGGTCAATTTTCAGTTTTAAATGTAGGGTGATAGAGTTCAGAATTCTCTATCTTTCTGTCTAAGAATCATTAATAGTTATAAATATATTAAAATATTGTAAGCCGTTAAGTAACACAATTTTCAGCGATTCCATAACTTGAAAGCGTCTAACCAACACTACTTCGCTAAATTTCCTTTAAAGTACCTTAACCGCCAGATTTAATAATTATTTTTTAGCTTTTTACTTGACTAAAAGTACGTTATCAGATTATACTTGACTATAGGGACGCAAAAGGACTATACAGTGCCACAAACTTATCTGACCCGGTGGCAAAAACTGGAACTACGTGCCGCCATTTTGAAATGTCACATTTTCACAGACTTTTCATACGAAATATTTTGTTTATATAAAAGAAAGCGACATCAGTGACACTGTCACCGGGTCAGATAAGTTTGTGGCACTATAACTGCTTTATGATATGCTTTCATATAACGATTCCAATGGAAATCCTTACCTTATTTGCAGTTACTCGCCCTTAACGCTTTTTGAGTTAAGTAATTTTATTTAGGAAAAATTCTAATAACACTTTTTTGCTTAGCTACAAAGCAGCTAACCCTCATTTTTTAGCTAAAAGGCAGTTATCCGATTCTGGTGATGCATCAGTTTTGGGGATGAGAGTGATGATGAAATAATGTCGCTCCCAAGCAGAGTACCGATTGTTTTTGATTTTCTTTTACAAGACGTATTGTTTCTGATCAGGTTTACTAAGTTTTAAACAATCTAGCAGCTAAATTACGGAAAATATAAAAAGTCAAAGTTACGAAAATTTGGTAGGTAATGGTTACGACAGTGCAAACTTTCAATCGTACTTCTCTGTTTAGACTCTGATTTGTCACTGTAACCGAGAAAGAGAAGAAAGTCTGTACTATTTAATTTTTAAAACTATTTATTAATTATGTAATTTACCCCTTGGGTGGAATTAGTAATCGACTGTCAAGCAATGTACTAGAGATGGTGATACAAAAATTGTTAGGAGTACACTACCTTTGACCCGCTGACGGGGAGTCCATTTTGCAACTATTGCTATTTTTTCTTATCTTTATATGTATTAGATTATTAAGATTTGTATTTTTTACATTGTAGCAAATAAAAAGTTTTCTACCTCCTGCTATTTTCCACATATTCTGGTATATTATATTTTCTGAATGTGGATGAAAGAGTCTTCTAATCATTTGATAAGTGGTTCTACATTATTTATTAAGAGCATCCCACATGTAAGAGCTTGAAGCCCTATTGAAACCAGGGTGTATTTTTTCAAAAACCTTGTGCACAAGTCTTAATTTTTTTTTCAGGAAACGATTTATGTTTACATTGTTTGTGGTTCTATATGTACTCAATATCCGTGACTCGTATGATGGCTTCGCAGAAGACTATTTATAAAATAACGTTAAAATTGCAATTCTAAATGAATATACTTACGGTTCCAAAAAAGAAAAGCGAGAAGATTTATCTCAATCTTAACCCATTAATGAGCCACTGTAATGAAATAAACGTGAACATGACGAGAAATAAAGGTTAATTTTATCGAAAACTTAAAAGAGTCATTTAGTAAAAGAGTTTAAAATACTTGTTACTCACAATAAGACGCTAAAACCATTAATTTAGATAGTGTTTAAATCCTTAATACTTAAACCTAAACGCTTTTGATCCTTTTCCTTTCCATTGGTTGACCTAGAGGATGTGATTCCCGAGAGCAAAGCCTCAGACAGCAGCAAATTTTTAACATTATTAAGATTAAAATTTAGTACAACTATATAGAATCATAGTACAAAAGCATCCAAAAGCCCTTAAACGCTGATTATAAAGTTTTTGAAATTTAAATTAAAACGAAAGTCATAGCTTAAAAGTAGTTATAGTAGCTTAACGACGTTTTAGGTAAGCATTTTATTAATAAATAAAAAAAATCACAAAATGAAAATAAAAATACTAAATTACTTAGCTAAAAAGTCGCTATGGTATGTGAACGGCCGTCTTGTCCAGTAAATAGTTAAAATTTTCAGATTATAAGGATGTATGTGTTTGTAAGGATGTATGGATGTTTGTTACTCTTTCACGTAAAAACTACTGAACCGATTACAATGAAATTTAGCACACATATAGAGGGTAACTTGGATTAACACATAGGATAGTTTTTATCCCGGAAATCCCACGGGAACGGGAACTATGCGGGTTTTCCTTTGCAAACGCGGGCGAAGCCGCGGGCGGAAATCTAGTGCTGAACTAAACGAGAAAAAGTGAATTTAAAAATAAATTATAACAGTTTCTGGGTAAAAACTAATATTTATATATAATATAATTAAATGTCGATCGATGTATCTCACAATAATTATTGTAAGTGTCATAATTTTTAAGAAATAACGATTTCCGTGTTTTTTGCCATTTACTCGAAACTCACTTTGTGGGCTTAACGGCTTTCTAGTTAAAGGACGGCAGAATAGTAAACTTTTATTAGGTACTGATTGTATGTGTATTACTTAAAGTTTAACTGACTTCGTAAAATAATAATACCTACTAAAATAAATGGTTTTGTTGTTTTTTGATTTGGCATTTTTATTTAAAAGAATACGATTAACAGTTGTCTCTGTTAAATGTTGGTAATTTTTTATGCATATTTCACTATTTATTTTTCTACCAAGATATCGGTATCGGTATCGGTATCGCCGATACATTACTACAAATATCGGTATCGGTATCGTATCGGCAAAATCATGTATCGTTACATCCCTAATTTAAATATAAAATTTTATTGCATAGAGAATAACTCAATAAAACTTCGATGAATATCGATGTAATCATCCATCATTGAAAGTTTCGATGATGGATGATTAAGAATTAAGATAAGGAAGGAAGGATTCTGTGGAATAAACTCTTGAATGTGAACTTGGAGCGATGTTATCTGTACCAGATCCTACTATACTATTATAAAGGCGAAAGTTTGTAAGTATGGATGTATGGATGTTTGTTAATCTTTCACGTAAAAACTACTGAATGGATTACAATGAAATTAAGCACACATAATATAGAGGGTAACTTGGATTAACACATAGGATAGGTTTTATCCCGGAAATCCCACGGGAACGGGAACTATGCGGGTTTTTCTTTGAAAGCGCGGGCGAAGCCACGGGCGGAAAGCTAGTAATATTATAATTAAGGACGGTTATTCACAAGTTCCCCGGGGACCTTGAACTGGATGTAAACACGCCCGGTGGCCGCTCCTGCCTGCGATTCCTGCAGCAGTCAGAATGTGTCTCGAAGGTAGATATAGCTCGCTAGTTGCGAGTCGCTGGACGCTAGCCGCTACTTAGCGCGATCTGCGCGAAGGTCAGGGCGACGACCGGC
Organism: Colias philodice; assembly: GCF_061535455.1. Lineage (NCBI taxonomy): Eukaryota > Metazoa > Arthropoda > Insecta > Lepidoptera > Pieridae > Colias > Colias philodice. The sequence continues at coordinate 12,753,791 of NC_143100.1, forward strand.
GCCGCTGACGTCACGCCTTCGCTGAAGCTCGCAGCCCGCGGTACCATTTGAAACCTGATCCCTGCACTAACACTTATACAGTTACACGAAACAAAACCTCGTCAGTAAACAGCGTATCACTGGAATTTCTCGTTCCGAGATAAATTATTATTGCCGGCAGCATCTACAGGAGATAGTATCGTTTTACTTAAGTTTCTTGTATAATTGAGATTCTTTGCTGAACTTGACATAATTATTATTTTTGTATAAATTTTATGTATAAAATCATTCACAAATCTTCTATGTTACCTATGTCATAAATTATGTATCATATTATTATCTAAGTTATACCTATGGTTATACTTAGGTAGATACTAGATAGTTACATATTCCGTCTTTCGATCGTTATTCGTTAAAAGAGTTGTTTAAAATGATGAAAAAATTAAGTGTGAGTTCTTTAACAAAATATTTACCTATGTACACATAGAGGTCAAGTCACGTAATTAACGTAGTAAATAAAGTAACTAAAAAATTGGTTGTCTGTAAAGTCGGTTTACTGACGATAGTTGAACGTGACAACGGCCGATTATGCTTCTTTGTCGCTCGTTCCGCGTTCTCGCTTGCACTTCAAGCCTTAGATGGAACGCCTCAGAGCGAGGTAACGCCGCATGAGTCATGTTTTTTCGTGCGTGCAGCCGGCTATCAAATTATAAGACGTTGTCACGTCAAAAATAACCATAAGAAAATAAAACAGTACACCTTTCTGATAAAAAAAGGAGAGCAAGTAACTATAATAATATGTGTTAAGAATTTGAAAGAATGGGGTTACGTTTGCAGTAAGCGTGTGCACTGATATGAGTCGCGAGTTGCGACAGCGCCCGCGCCGCCCGTGGTCGCCGGGCGACAGATTAGCGCGTGGACGGCGCCGGCGCCTGCCCGCTACTACTCAACTATTTATATACGCTATTATCATAATTACATTCATATTCATCCCTCATCTTGACGCCTGATGTCACTACTTTCAATTAGCAACTTTAAAACAAAGAATAGGGTGTGAATATGGAACTATTAAATCATTGCGAGAGATAATGATTTAATAGTTTTCCGGACTGTGTAATAATTATTGGACTTGCTTAAGTGGAAGACGAAAATATGAAGTAAAATAATAGGAAACTATACTACCCTGTAGTTCAATAACCTTATTACACTGAATGACTCGTGTCACGAAAGGCGATACTTTACATAATAATATGTATTATTTACTTCAGTACTCAATCCGCGCTACCGCAGTCCGCAGCTAACTGGTAGCATGCTTCTATTACCTATCTCACACCGCAATACAACTAATTGTCTTTTTTGTATAAATTTAAGTATAATCATTAAAACAGAGGAAACTTAATTTCCATATTCAATCACATAAATAGGTAAATTGAAACTGGCATTATATTGTATCGAGATACTTGCGTAGGACATTCAATTTTATTTATTAAATGATTACCTATTTATTAAGTTAGGAATACATTGTAATCATTAATGAAAGATACATAGGTATAGATCTCATTATCGCATGGAACCTCATGAAATAATTAACGTCTGCTATCAACTAGTTACCTACCTACATAATATTAATATGTGTTATGTTAGTTTAAAATACCCAGGTAGGTATATTGCAAAGGTGATGAATTATTAAATTGTGGTATCTAGCTGCTGCATAAATTTCAACAAACGATAGTTCGACAATGAAACAAACGACTCACATGAAGACATAGGTATTACTTATGAACATAATTATTTTGCTAACATACTTTAACTAAAATTTATAACCATAAAGAGTCACATGGGAAACGATGTACAGTGCTAACAAGGGAATGATGTCACCGAGTCATGCTGCTAGCACGAACAATCAGTAACGAACTAGACTTTGATTAGTCTTTCGTTACAATATCAAATACTAGACAAGATACAAGATGTCCCTTCTTTTCAAAATGTTTGCTTTTTGTCAAATGAAAATCCTATATTGTTGAATCAATTTACTTCACCTTTCAACCGTATTGCATTACAAAACAAGTCCATAATCGTTCAATGTATTCCGAATAAGTACGAGCATAAGAAATGGAACGGATCTGGAAACTAGATAACCGTATACAGAATGTTTGCAAACGTTACACGGGCGCTTATGGATATGGAGTAATCTATTGTATCTGTGAGTCACGGCTCACGGCTCACGGCTGACGTCACGCTCGCGCCTCGAGCTCGCGCTCCGCTACGTCACGCGGCCGGCGGCGCTGTCTCGCGCTCGCTACCAACCGCGACACTACAGCAACTGCCCCGAACAAAAACTCGACTTACCTTTATTTGTTCACACGACTCGTCATGCTTTCATTCAGAACTCTTACTATCACTTGCATACTGAATGCTGATCGCTTGACATTAGACCCGCTCCGTTGTTTTATCTTAAGTAGGTTAATGATATTAATTATTATCAGTTCGCTCGATAGTTAGTTTACTTTCGATCGGTGTTCGATCGGTATTTCGTTCAATAGGAAATCTAAAAGTTTTATGAACGATTAGGTAACTAGGTAATTACATAGTTACCTAATCGTTGACCAGAGTAACGGCTGTCGGTATAAGTAGAGTGAGATATATTATGTATATTATTGAGTACCTAGTATTTAAACACTTACCTACGTGACATAACTTATTAGGGTTATAGAATTGCCTACTGAGAGTGATCAGAAATCCTCAGAATAGCAAATTACAAACCTTTATTAGAGTTACCTTATACCTATTTAAAATACAAAATGAAATAGCTCTATAATAACATTTGAGTGTCTTAATATTTATATGAGAGCAAACGTTACGCCTGCATCTGTTTCATTATTTCGACAATTATTTTTCAATACAACAATGAGTAGAGTAAATATGGAAAACGGAACATAACAGAAAATCTGTCCTATTTCTTACGCTTTGAAAGACTCTGAATATCTTTTTCAATAATTAAGATATGGCAAAAAGGAAAACGTAAGAACATGGCTAAAGTTACCATAGATTATAGTCCTTTTCAATTGGGATGATTCCTGTGACACTTCATCGTGTTCCGAATTACGTATTTTATGTTTAAAACGCCAAAATAATTTTAGTGTATAATATTTTTATTTTATGGCGGCATTATTACCAAAAAATATAAAAATGAAACATCTTAAGCTTATAAATCAAAAACAGTATTGTTTAATTTAATATAATGAACAATAAATTAAAATAACACAAATATAAGTATAATACCTACGCAATTCGTGTACATGAAATGGATCGTTGAAAAATCATAGAGTTGGAAAATCATATAATCGGCGCCCATCTTGTGCTCGTTTGTCAATCGAGTCAATCGTCTGTACGAGTGCGTCAGCCTTGTATAGAAGTTGCATTTTTATATTGATACTTTACGTGGTATTCTGTTATTGTTACTAATTGTTATTGTTGACTTTTTGTTGCTGTTGTTTGCTAAGTTTCCTTAGTTAATTGTTGGCGAAATGCCGAAAAAACTAATTTTGGTACTTTATTCAAATCGATTTCATTTACATAGAAAATATTATCGACTATCGGAAACAATTGATATGATTTCAGTAAAGACATCTCTACACGTGTCAAAAATCGATGTGTCACAGGAATCATCTTAGGTGGAAAGGACTATAATAGTAAAAAATATATTGCTCTAGTGGCACAATCCAGGGAGGAAACAGGGGACTACATTTGTTTGGAAAAGCGGCTCTTTTGTTTGCTCTTAATAAAGCTTACAAAACCTTGCTAGAAATGAACTTTTTAGTAGAGCGTTTTGTCAAACCTCTATTGGAAAAATCGTCTCTATCTTAACATTGTCGTTGCCCTCTTATCTAGATGTATTCCTAGTCGCTCTGCGCTCACCTTGTAGGTAATTCAGTCGAACGGCTAGTATTTATTTTATCATTTGAAATGTTAATTTCATTTTAGACACAACCCACATTTTGTACGCTCACGAGTTAGCTTAATAAGATTCATACCGTTCAATCATCTATCTCTATCTCCTAGTTTTTTTTTTGTCACTAATTTTATAATTCCCCTATTTATACGGTTTCACCCGCTAAATTAACAAATTATGCGAGTACTTCCACAAGAACGGAAGAACCACTCTATCCAAAAAACCATGAAAAAACCACATCATAATCCGTTGCGTATAGCTTAAGCATACAATATAGAGACATAGGTACACACTACACATCACACGCGACTTTGTTTTACACTATGCTAGCTTCGCCCGCTTTGTCTAAAACCTATTAAATTATATTATACTAAGACCTTCCTTTTGAATGACTCTATCTATTAAAAAAACCGCATCAAAATCCGTTGCGTTGTTTTATATTTAAGCATACAAAGGGACATAGGGACAGAGAAATCGACTTTATTAGTGATGATATTATAGAGATTATAAATTGTGTTTTCATTGCCAAGCTAATTTTCAAAGATTGATGGTAGACAGACACGTAGTTATAAGGGCAATAAACGTAATCAAAATAAGTTTTGATTGCCATAATTTTTCCTTAGAATAAGAAATAGCAAATGGAAAGAACTTATATTTTAGATTATTTCCATTGTAATATTACCATGAAAATGAAAATATTTATTTCAGCAAAAATACAATATGTACCTAGTTACAATTAAAATTTAATAATACAGGAAAAAAAAATGCTGTAGCCTGTTAAAATGTATGTTGACAATTATTAGGGATCTGTTCTATTAAATAATAAAACCGGCCAAGTGCGAGTCGGGCTCGCGCACAAAGGGTTCCGTAGCAGCAAATATAATAAATTACAGTTAAATCAACCTATCTCAAAAACTATAAGAGATACTTTGATCAAACCAAAAATCGTTGAAAGAGTTAATTAGCATGCATCACCTCTATTTTTTTTAGAATTTTATACCCCGTAGTTATAAAAATAGAGGGGGGGGGACATACTTTTTACGACTTTGAGAGCTGATATCTCAAAAACCGTTCACTTTAAGAAAAATGTTTTTTAGAAAACTTTATATCATTTTAAAAGACCTTTCCATTGATACCCCACACGGGTATGTACATCGAAAAAAAAAATTTCATCCCTCAGTTACATGTATGGGGGGCCCCACCCCCAATTCTTTTTTTTACTATTTAGTGTCATATTTTTGTAGCGGTTCATACAACACATATTCCCATCAAATTTCATCACTGTAGTACTTATAGTTTCCGAGTAAATCGGCTGTGACAGACGGACAGACGGACAGACGGACAGACGGACATGACGAAACTATAAGGGTTCCGTTTTTGCCATTTTGGCTACGGAACCCTAAAAAGAGGAGGCTTTCAATTCACCCTTTTTTCGGTACATTTATTAGTTGGTGGCTCCGTTGAAGGTTATACGTATGTATGAAACATGTGGTGCACCAGGATATTCTTCAATAATTGTTATTATACTATTTACTTATTCCGTTCATTTGTTTTTTCTTGTTTTACGTACGCTGGCAAAATTAAATATGTTTGTACGGATTACTGATTTTTCATATTATGTACCTACTTAATATAAATAGGTATCCAGTATCTATTTCGTTTTATCCTTTTATTTTTAATCTAAGCGTTTTATCTAATCGCATGATAATTATTATTATAGGCGTATCAAAACGCAATCGAGTTAATCATTTAAATTATAGACTCTATGCTATTTCATTTAGTTACTTACCTATTATTCAGATATTGCGCTTCAATTTGCAACTTCTTTTGTCATAGAGCCTTCCTCTTGAATCATTATCTATACAAATATTATAAATCACTACATAGTATAAAACAAAGTCGCATTCTCTGTCCCTATTTCCCTATGTCCCTATGTCCCTTTGTACGCTTAGATCTTTGAAACTACGCAACGGATTTTGATGCGGTTTTTTTTAATAGATAGAGTGATTCAAGAGGAAGGTTTATATGTATAATAACATCCATTAAATAGTGGAGAAGTACTGTCATTTTTGAGGTTTCTAATGTGATGTCGTAAATAATTACATTTCTTCCGCTTACATTGCAAACGCAGGTTGAAACCTACGAGTTTTATCAAAATAATGTACTAAGTATTGTACACATTGAAAAGGTCTACAGAAAAGTCCGCGATGGCATATGTCTATCTCTTATGGATAACCCACAATAACTTTTTTTTGTCATTTACTTTTTACGACAAATAATGGCTAATTTTCGAAGCGATTTTAACCAATACAGCATTAATCCTTAACCAATTAAATACCTTGAATACATTGTTCATTTAATATAGATCTATATGGCCCTTTACACCGTATGATTTAAGTGAATATTTTCGAAGATATTACAGATTTAAAAATTGCGGGACGTACCGTTTGCGGCGGTACCGGCCGGCCGGGCCGCTATGTTTTTATATACAACGTTAAAAGTTTTTCTGTAGTGTATTTAGTATCAGCATTGCACCCGTGCGAAGCCGGGTCGGGTCGCTAGTATTTAATAAAAAAAGACCACTACGAATCTGTTGTGAAATTTTAAAGATTTAAGCATACATAGGACATGGGACATAGGGACAGAGAAAGCGGCTTTGTTTTATGTACCTAGTGATCTTTTAGTGATGATATACAAAAATATATCGTTTATATCTAGACAAGAAAATTATTGTAATCACTGCAAAAATATAGGTTTGTAACTAGGTAACTATTTGCAAAAATAATTTTCGCTTTGAAATTTAATATAACATTTGAAGGTAACGTTTTTCCAGCAGAGAAAATAAAAGCACTCAACAATCATTTCATCGTGCTAGTATTATATTCATAAGCTTCAATTTTATGATTACGTTTCGTGTAGCGACGGCGTCATTAATAACTGAGCGCGTGGAGTTCCATAGCGCCGCGCTCACTCGCTCGAGCCACGCTCACTCGCTCGGGCCGCGCTCACTCGCTCGGGCCGCGCACGCCACGCCGCGCCGGCCGCTGCGCCATTCTAGTCCTAACCAACTCCGCCACGGCTTTGCAGTGAACTTTCAAATCATTTGTTTCAATCATAATATGTACTTATTCCAAGGGTAGAAATAACTAAATATTAACACATTAATATGTAATAAGAGAACGTACTATTTGAACTTAATTCTGATTTCGTAATCCGCATTTGAGACGATCATGCAGACGGTTTATATAAAATATACATACATACTCGTAAACTTGTTTTTATACAAAAACCATGTTAATTTACTAAAACAATGAATTATATAGAATTTAAACATGAACATTTGTAAGCCAAATTCAATTTGCTGATGTAAGCTCGCACACGTTGCAGTCGGTCCCGAGGCGTCCCGCATCACAATGAGTCCTCGCGAATAATAGAGAGGGTGGAAAAGCTTCCGCCGTCCGCGCTCGACGCTCGCGACACTACTCAATAGAAGGCCGCCCTTAGAAACGCTTGTAGCTCGCAAATCACGTTGACTTTCCAATTTTCGCTTTATGGAATAATAACGTGGTGTCGTTACAAAACTTTAGATACTTTTATCAAATATTAATATTTCATACATTTAAATAAAAAGCTTCTCTTAACTTACATCATTAATCAGTTTGAATTGAACCTAAAACTACAAACAGGACACAAACAGCACAGAATCGATCGTATTGGTTAGTTGACTCGCATAGTAAAACAAAAATGTGTAGATATTAATACAATAATTTAATATAATATATTAATAAAAATATATTAATTACTATGCCTACATAAAATGTATATTATTATAGCTCAATAAAATTATAAAAGTATCTACTCTCCTTTCATTTCAGATTTGGACGTCACTCCACGCAACTTCAGTGTCGTCTCAACTACATGAGGTAATTAAACATCGATACTACCAATACTAGCTCAAACCAGTTTCACACAGAATCTCGTTTTCCCTGGCGCGCCTGCATACTGAATGACCACTGACCACTAGACTACACACGAGGTGTTTTAATTTATCTTTTGTAAGCGCAATAATAACGATTAACAAACTACATTCAACATAATAGTCTATACTATAGACAAAAATGGTTATACCCAAACGGGTATATTATGTACACATAAAAATAATTATCAAAAGAACTACATATAGGTATTTTCCTAGATATCTATTTTATATAACACTATGAAGTCTGAATAGAAAATGAACATCATTTTAATCGTTGAGCCTGTTTGTTTTTCAAATTCAAATTCAAATATTTTTATTCATGAATATGGGTACAATTCAGATCTTATACAAACATAAGTCCCGCCATATTTTCGATGGGGTATTTCGATCGATATGGGGTATTCTTTGGAACGCCTGAACATGAATGGTTTTTTTATTAATTATTATTTACTACAATATGTGCCCTGCGGTTTTACCTGCAGTGCTCCACTTCTGTTGGTCGTAGCGTGATGTTATATAGCCTTCCTCGATAAATGGGCTATCTAGCTAGTAGTTCCTGAGATTAGCGCGTTCAAACAAACAAACTCTTCAGCTTTATATACTAGTACAGGTATATAGTAGCATTTGTAAAACGAAAATCTATTGTGCCGTCTAAGGATGCATTTCATTTCACATGCATATTTTTTACATTCATTTCCTTTACGAAAACGCACGGTTTTGTATTGGGGGTCAACTCCATTTATGGCCGAAGTGATCAGGATAAATAAAATAATTTAGTAATACCAGTACTTTATAGTTCGATCGAGTGTTATCAAAAAGTTTCATAATTTATTATGTACTAGCGGTCAGCCCCGGCTTCGCCCGTGGTACATATTTCGCAATAAAAGGTACCTAGTCTATGTTCTTTCTCAGGGTCTAAAGATTATCTGTGCCAAATTTCATCAAAATCGGTCCAGTAGTTTATGCATGAAACCATACATACATACATACATACATACATACAAACTTTTCCTCTTTATAATATTAGTATAGATTGTATAGGTAAGTATGTCGTATATACATATATATGGGATTTATATTATATTATGTTGCAGTTACTTTGACCGATAAGTTTTATCTATATAGTTTCACCAAAAGTTTTATCAATCCTTTATGCCCGCACTATTTTGTTCACGTAAAAACATAAATAACATTTGATGCGTCTATTTTACCTTATGCTTCCCCACAATTTTTCACATCTTTCAGAAATTATATAATATCAATATTAATTTATTTAAACTTGTATATGTAAATTTAATGTTTTATTATTTCAGATATCCGAATGAATTATGGCGAGCGCGCGCGCGCTGCTGGTGTTGGCGGCCCTGTGCAGCGCGAGCGGCGCCGGGCCCGGCCCTCCCTTGCCTTATACGATACAGTTCCAATATCCGCTGTACAATGTGAGCATACCGGAGAACAGTCCACCGCGCACGTACGCAGAACAGCCGCCCGCCTCCGAACCGCTCGGCCTACATCTACCTGCCCAGAACATAAAAGTGCGATACCGCATCCGCCACGGTGACCGTGACAAATTCTTTAAAGCTGAAGAAAGAGTCGTGGGCGACTTTTGTTTTCTATCGATAAGAACCCGAGTGGGACATTCAGATGTTCTCAACAGGGAGCGACGAGACTCATATCGTTTGGAAATTCGTGCAACCGCTTCACTCCCCGACGGTCAGCAGTTAGAAACAGATACTGTTGTCGCTGTTGAAGTTACGGACGAAAATGATCTCAGTCCTCTTTTCTATCCAACTGAATATGAGGTTCAGGTTTCTGAAGATACACCACTTCACTCAAGTATAATAACAGTTTCGGCTGAAGATGCCGACCTTGGTATAAACGGTGAAATTTATTATAGCCTTTCTGAACCAACCGATCGCTTTGCTGTTCATCCGACAAGTGGAATTGTGACAGTTACGAGAACTTTGTCATATGCAGAAAATAAACGACATGAAGTCACTGTTTTAGCCCACGACCGCGCCTCATTGTTATCTCTTGGGAAAAATGCACCATCTGCAAAAGCTTCACTGACAGTTCGTGTCCAACAAGCGAATTTATATGCCCCTGAATTACAAATTCGTAAACTACCTGAACTCCTAGAGAATTCCACTGCTGAAATATATGCAATTGTACAAGTTACCGACCGCGATGTTGGTGAGCATGGTCAAATTGCTGCTCTTGATATAGTAGACGGTGATCCAGATGGGCATTTTCGAATACGTCCTTCAGTTCAAGCAAATGAGTATGACATTATAGCGCACGCTTTGTTGGATCGTGAGTCCGCACCACAAGGATATAATCTTACATTGCGGGCCACGGATGCTGGTCAACCACCAAGATCATCCTACTTAACTCTACCAGTCACTTTAACTGATATTAACGATAATGCTCCTGTATTTAGTAGAGAAGTATACGAGGCTAGCATATTAGAAACAGCGCCACCAAATACGCCTGTTATAAGATTAAAAGTCAGCGATAGAGACGAGGGCCAAAATGCTCGCGTGTATATTGAAATAGTAGGAGGTAATGAAGGTGGTGAATTTTTTGTGAACCCAGAGAGTGGCGTTCTGTATACAGCAGTACCTTTAGATGCCGAGCATAAGTTTCTTTATACTCTTACAGTTTCTGCTATTGATCAAGGAAATGCCGGAACTCGGAAACAATCTTCAGCTAAAGTAAAAATATCAGTTTTAGACGCGAATGACAATGATCCTGTTTTTGAAAAAGAAGAAATGGAAGTTACCGTCGTAGAAAATGGAGTTAGTGGGGCAATTGTCGCCAGAGTTGTAGCTCGAGATGCCGATTCAGGTGAAAATGCATATATTTCGTATAGTATTGCAAATTTACAACCAGTTCCATTTGAAGTAGATCATTTTTCTGGTGCTGTGCGAACTACCAGATTATTAGATTATGAAAGTATGCGTAGAGAATATGTTTTACAGATCCGAGCAAGTGATTGGGGCTTACCGTATCGCCGACAAGCTGAAATGCGAGTCACGATCCGCGTAAAAGACGTCAATGACAATAGACCCCAATTTGAACGCGTTGACTGCGTTGGTTACTTACCACGTCGGCTTGCCATTGGCCACGAAATAGTGACGTTGTCCGCAATTGATTTCGATTCAGGCGATGTAGTCTCTTATCGTATTATTGGTGGTAACGAAGATAATTGCTTTTCACTCGACACGACAACTGGAATTTTAAGCCTTTCTTGTGACCTTAGCGATATTCGAACCGAAACACGTGTACTTAATGTTACTGCTACTGATGGCACTCACTTTGCTGATGCAGCTACACTTACATTACATCTGGTAGGTGGAAACACGGTGGGTAGTAGCAGTGTTGATTCAAATAATCTTGAATGCCGTGATACAGGAGTAGCAAGAAGGTTAACTGAATTATTAGCGGCTGCAGAGCGCAGCAATGCTCCTCTTGACTTTACAGAGGACTTTCCTTTGGCGTCATCACGTTTTGGTGAAAATCTTCATTTTCCTGAATTCGTCGATTTTCCCGTGGAAATAAAAGTAAATGAATCCGTAGCGCTTGGTACTTCTTTAGTGCGGTTACGGGCTAGAGACCGAGATCTGGGATACAATGGACTTCTCGTTTTTGCAATATCAGGTGGAGATGCAGATTCTGCTTTTCGTATTGATCCGGACACTGGAGAACTTAAAGTAATAGGATATTTAGACAGAGAACGAGAAAGCGAATATTATTTAAATATTACCGTCTACGATCTGGGTCAACCGCAGCGGTCATCGTCACGTTTATTACCAGTAACAGTGTTGGATGTTAATGACAATGCACCTCGTTTTGAGAAGACTTTAGCAAGCTTTAGAGTTACAGAAAACGCAATCAATGGAACAGCAATATTTCGGGCAAACGCAACCGATCGTGACGGCGGTGATTTTGGTCGTGTTACATACAGTCTAAGCAGCGGCTGCGAGGGGGAGTTTTGTGTCGACAAACAAACTGGTGTAGTGTTAGTGTGTGCACCGCTGGACCGTGAACGGCATGCGTTGTACGAGCTGACAATTCGTGCCACTGATGGTGGAGGACTGAGTGCTGAAGCTTTGGTGCGCGTTGCAGTTGATGATGTTAACGATAATGCTCCAAAATTTGCACTTCCTGCATATAGTGCTCGTGTAAGGGAAGACGTTCCAGTCGGTACACTAGTAGCTGTACTGGAAGCGTTCGACCCAGACTTGGACGCAGGAGGCCTGGTCACCTACACGCTGCCTGATCAAGATGATGTGGTATTTACAGTTGACAGTACTTCAGGAACTCTACGTACTGCCAAGCGACTTGATTTTGAAGAAAGACAGGTTAGTCATATACGAGTTATTATTTGTTTTACTTATAAAATATGTATATCTATACAGGGTTACTTGTAAAACACCAGCATCCTCGCAGGACAAGATAGCTAACATCATAAGTAACAACATTCGTTCTACGAATTTTGATATTTTGTTAGATTTTATTTTCATACAAAAATAAATATTCCTTTAATAATTATCCGTTTGAATATTATAAACTCTACGCGAATCCCAAAAATTTCGTAAACAAGAAGCGAACGAGAGGAGGAAGGGGGCATCGCGTTGTCCTTTCGATAATGAATAAATATAGACTTACAAATGTTAGGAGAGTACAATAAAAGCTTAAAAAACCATTTAAAAATAATTTATTGCGTTATGCCAATAGTCGTAGAACAAAATATGTTGTTACTCATGAATTTTACATATTTGATATCTTGTCCTGAGAGGTTGCTGGTGTTTTACAAGTGACCCAGTAATTTACAATTATTTTGAAAAATATTTTTTATGATTTTTTTTCTTTATAATTCAGGTATACGGAGTCACAGTACGCGCCACGGACAATGGACGACCTGCGCTATGGGCAGAAGCGACACTTATAGTGGAAGTAGTAGACGTCGACGAGAATGCTCACACGCCTGCGTTCAGCGACCGTCAAGTGCTTCGTGCGAGCGTGCCGGAGGATGCTGCAGTTGGCACGCGCGTCCTTAACGCCGCAGCGACCGACGATGACCCGCCCGGTCGAGACTCACGCCTCGCTTATTATATAGTTGCTGGCTCTGGAATGGCACACTTTTCTATCGACGATACAGGTATGAATATTATAACTATATAATTTGAACTATGGTCATGGTCTATAAAATTTTCCATAAATTCATTCTCAAAATCGTTGTATAACATATTATATTATCAATTTTAACGTAGATAAATTATATAAACGTTCTATTTGAAATAAATTCATTGTTCACAGGTGCTATACGAACTCAAACCCCACTGGATCGGGAGACGATCCCTCATTATTGGCTCACAGTATGCGCTGAAGACCATGGCCTTGTGCCTCGCTACGCTTGCATTCAGGTATAATATTCATCTCAACGTTTTGCATGAAAAAGGTTTGAAATAGGTCAGTTGTTCTCTGCAAACATAGATACAATATTATGATTTCATTTTTGTTTCAGGTCTACATAGAAGTGGAAGACGTGAACGACATGGCACCGTGGCCCGAGCATGCTGAGTACTCGGTTACAATCCCGGAGCACTGCGCGGCGGGCACGTTCGTGGTGCGCGTCACTGCGGTGGACGCTGACGCCGCGCCCGAGCCGCCGCACCTGCGCTACTCGATCGTGGCCGGCAATCCTGACGGCCTGTTTTCTATCGATGAAAATACCGGTAATATTCAGAGTTAATACAAAAATCGGGTGTATTCATCCTTTACATTTTTACACTTATCTATCCTATCCATTAATAGATTTGTCGATGACATTAACACAAAGAGAAACAACTAAATTTTACTTAGTCATTAACTGAAATTTGATGTGGTCGCAGGGGTAATAGTGACAACGGGTCGCACGCTGGACCGCGAGGCGGCGGCGACGCACGCGCTGGAGGTGGCGGTGCGGGACGGCGCGCTGAGCGGCTCGGCGCGCGTGCGCGTGGCGCTCGCTGACGTCAACGACCACGCGCCCGCCTTCACGCAGCGCTTCTACGACGTGCGCGTGCCGCCGCGCAACCACAACATACAAGTACACAAACACTCGCTTTTATAACTATGTATCTTCTCTTATATATAAAAATGAATCGCAAAATGTGTTGGTAAGCGCATAACTCGAGAACGGCTGAACCGATTTCGATAATTCTTTTTTTATTATATTCCTTGAAGTACGAGGATGGTTTTTATGTAGAGAAAACGTAAATATGTACCACGGGCGAAGCCGGGGCGGACCGCTAGTTACGAATATATATTTTTATCTACTTAATTAATTGTTACGATAAGGTTACTCTTGAACATGGTAGTAACATGAAATCTGAATAAAAATAAAAGTATGCGAAATCCATGTAGTTCTATCTACATGCATGTTATTAATACCAATTAAAAATATAATATTTTGCAGGACGACGAAGCATCAGCGGCCGAAGGAGAAGAGAGCAGTTCCGAAGGAGACGGAGAAGGCGAGGACGACGAAGAGGGTTCCGGGACGCGCCTGCACTGGGACGAGTGGGACGGGGACGAGAACACGATGGACCACACCTACGTCACTACTGTAATTTACTTAACTATCACGTATATTTTTGAAGTGAAACTTCTTAAGCGCGTTGAGATTACCTAAAATTTCAAGGTTATGGCAATATCGTCACATGATGTTTGAATCTTGCCTAAGTAGTTTCACTTCTGACACGTGTGCTCGGCACACACACTCTTTTTTAATATTCATCACAAATTCATGAATTCAGTTGCAATGCTTTAGATATGCATCTAACATAATTTTAGGTCTGGTTAAAGTCTGGCAAAAAAGTATCCTATTATAATATTCGATGTGCAATTGTGAACGTATCACCAGGTGACGGCGCTAGACAGTGACGCCGCAGAGAACGGCACGGTGCGCTACAGCTGGCGCGCGCGGGCGGCGGCGCGCGGGGCGCTGCGGGTGCACGCGCGCTCCGGCCGCGTCTACTGCGCTCCGGACCTGCCCCTTGCCTCGCATCTCGCATACGATCTCACCGTAAGTCATACAATAAATATTGTGTTACACCGACACATAATATGTCGAGAGCAAGTCGAGACCATATTGAAACATCTCTCATCTCTCTCAATTTAGTGTAACATTTTTTTGTTACGCGTGACATTTTTTTCTTATCCCTACCACGCGTGATTCGACGTATTTCTGTAAATAGAGCAGGCTCCAAGGAGATGTTCGTTTGCAAAAATAGCGGACCTAAATCTGACTTCTGATATATTGTATAGATCCCAGACATCATTTTTGAGTTAACTTTGAACCACTATAGATTGAAAACTCATGAATATATTCTTTAAATTATTATTTTAAATAATTAACAATAGTCCATTATTTACGATTCAATAGTTCGTAGAGTGAAATAGTTGCATGGGGGAGTGGGGGGAGCATCCGAAGATGGCGAGTATATTTTCATGAAAATTTAAGTAATAAGTAAGTCAGATTTAGGTCCGCTATTTTTGCAAACGAACATCTCCTTGGAGCCTGCTCTAAAAGTTGCGTATAGTAAATTATTTTTTGAAATATAAGGTCATAAAGAAGTTTCACTTCTTACGTGTGTACACTAGTACACGCACACATTTTTTTTGTATGTACATGTACCAAAAACAATAAAATATATTTTATAAAATATTCTTTCACTTAGTTAATTTAACTGGGATATTATTCAATATTCACTAATTGATCGGCTCCGTCGTGTGCACAAGGTCCGCGCGTGCGACGGCGGGGCGCGCGCTCGGTGCGGCGTGTCGCGCGTGCGCGTGCGGGGCGCGGCGCGCGCGGGCGGCGGCGCGGCGCCGGCGGTGCGCTCCGGCGGCGCGCTGCAGGCCGCCGAGCTCGACGCGCCCGGCTTCCTGCTGGCGCTGCTGCAGGCCACCGACGCGGATGGCGATGCGCTCTACTACGATATCGTCGGTGAGCTTATTAATAATTTTCTCATAATATGGCCCGCGTCATTACAGTAGGAAGACGATAAAATTGTAAGAAAACAAAAATTTGCCTACTCCCTATTTTTATCAGTGTTGTCGCTACTAAAGATATTTATGAACCTTTTTTTTCATCGTTAAGCAGGCAAACTATCAGGCGGGTCTCCTGATGGAAAGTGATGCCCGCCGCCTATTAATTCGCGAATGTGTTCTACACCAAAATTGACTATCTAGGACCTAGGTGTTCTTTTAGCTTTCGAATTACTTGAAGTCGTAGTCCTTATAGTCCTTATAGTCGCTTCTTGCCGGTTCTTCTCCATAATTACAGCTGCTTTCCGAATCGGTGGTAAATGTAAAAATAATATGTAGTGACGATTCAAAAGTGCTTCTAGAAGAAGTTCGAAGTCTAATCGAATAAATAAATGTTTGAGTTTGAGTATAGTTATTAATTATAGTGGCATATTAAACAGAGACTTTTATGTCGATTTTATTTAACATTTCATTAAAATATTTTCTTTATGTTTCAAATTACTTAGACGGTGACCCCGATCGAGATTTTGTTATTGGCCGTGAAGACGGGAGTCTCGTGCTAGCGCGGCGTCTTCTGTGGGAGCGGCGGCCGCGGTACTGTCTCAACATCTCCGTCACTGATGGACCAAATACTGTTTACACTGCGGTGAGTATATTAGCATAATATTTAAATGTCAAATAAATATAATTTTTAGTTTCAGAAGACGATATTTCAAATTTTTCGAGTTTTTATATTACTTATACATAATATATGAATATCAACTAATCGGTAGCCAATGTCCGTCACCAGGTGAACATAACAGTGATCAACGACGCGAACGAGGGCGGCGTGTCGTTCACACAGAGCGAGTACGCGGTGGAGGTGTCGGAGGCGAGCCGCGCGGGGCTGGCGCTGCTGACGCTGCGGGCGCGGGTGGGCGGCGCGGGCGGCGCGGGGGGCGCGGGGGGAGCGGGCGAGCCGCGCCTGCTGTACGGGCTGCACGCCGCGCGCGCGCCCGCCGACCTGCCGCTCTTCCGCCTGCACGAGCTCTCCGGCCTGCTTGAGCTCGCGCGCCCGCTTGACAGGTAATCGTTGCACGCGTCATGTCCAGCGATAATAATAATTAATTTATCAATAATATACTTACCAGAAACATCCACATGAATATTATTTTCAGTGCTGTCTACAATTATTTGTTCCTTACTTTCTATTAAATATAATATGTATAATATCTCCAGTTGCTTAAGAAATAAATTATATCTCACAATAATATTCCAAAAAACTTCTCGTTATTTTTTTTTAAATAAACAATCACTATCACGATATACTAGATTATCACGATAGACTAGATTTCCGCCCGCGGCGTCGCCCGCGTTTCCAAAGGAAAACCCGCATAGTTCCCGTTCCCGTGGGATTTCCGGGTTCCATAAGGTAAAACCTACCTTATGTGTTAATTCAAGTTACCTTCTATAATATGTGTGCTAAATTTAATTGTAATCGGTTCAGTAGTATTTGCGTGAAAGAGTAACAATCACACACAGACACACACACACATCCTCATATTCTTTCGCATTTATAATATTAGTAGGATTAAAACTGCTTTTTACATTATCTCTCTGATTACATTTTTTAATTTATCTATCAAATTAAATACTTAATTAAATAAATAACAATTACCTTCACAATCGCCTAACAACGGTTTAGAGCAATCTTCCGTATCCTCTCCCATCTCACGGAACCGTTGTATTAAGTTCTCTTCTGAATTATTTCTGAGAAACACGAAATATAAGGTTATATTTTATTATGCATACCATGTTTAAATATAAATTTATAGTTGAATCGTTTCTATCGCCTTAAATACGTATTTTATCATAATTTATCTATAATATTATTTTTTATTGACTTATCGAAATTTTCCTGACGTATCGTAAATTCTCCTGTCTTAGCGAAATTTTCCCGACTTATGGATTTTTCATGACTTATAGAAATTTTTGCGCAAAGAGAAATTTTCCTCACGTATAGAAATTTTCCTGGCTTATAGAATTTTTCCTGACGTAAAGAAATTTTCCTGGCGTATATAATTTTTCCTGACTTATACAAATTTTCCTGACGTATAGAAATTTTCCTGGCTTATAGAAATTTTCCCGACGTATAGAAATATTCCTGGCGTATATAAATTTTCCTGGCTTATAGAAATTTTCCCGACGTATTGAAATTTTCTTGGCGTATAGAAATTTTCCTGGCTTATAGAAATTTTCCCGACGTATAGAAATTTTCCTGGCTTTATAAACATTTTCCTGATTTATACAATTTTTCCTTATCTACCTAATTTTGGGGCAAAGAGAAATTTTCCTCACGTATAGCAATTTTCCTGGCTTATAAACATTTTCCTGACTTATACAAATTTTCCTTATCTATAAATAATTTGGCGGCAAAGAGAAATTTTCCTCCATTATTTCGTAACTATACGAAATAATCGCCTGTGCACACTTAACGATTACACCCTGTATTCAGTTGTTTCCTTTTGTCTACTAAAACATATTTTTCCGTTTTTATAATCTCTTGATATTAAAGTTAGTGCCCTCATGATTTTAATGAATAAACAATAATAATTGCAGGGAAAGCGCTGCAATCCACGAGCTGACAGTGTGGGCGCGGGACCAGGCGCCGCGCGCGTCCGTCGCGTTCGCGCGCGTCACCGTGCGCGTGCACGACGCGGACGAGCACGCGCCGGAGTGGGGCCGGCGCCTGTGGGAGCTGCGCGCGCCCCGCACCGCCGCGCCCGGCACGCTGCTCGCCCCGCTGCGCGCCGCCGACCGGGACGCGCCCGACGCCGACGGTGAGCTTCTGCAACAGTTCCGAATGGACAATTTGACTTTCTAACAAGTTACCGTTAAATATAAATAAATGAAAATTTACGAAATTTTACAAAAAGTTACAGCCACACGTCGTATTCCTTAAATAATACCAACCTTAAGGAGATAACCCAGGGGCGAGACTCAGGCGTAACATTGACAACATATTAATGTCCGAGTGTCATAAAAGACTCACGATCGTGTCATGAAACCTTCCAGCGGGCGACACGGCGCGGGTGGTGTACTCGCTGGCGGGCGGCGACGCGGGCGGGCTGTTCGCCATCGACGCGGCGCTGGGCGACGTGCGCCTGGCGCGCGCGCTGCCGCCCGCCGGGCCCAGCGACTACACGCTGCACGTGCGCGCCGCCAACCCGCCGCCCTCCGACAAGGCCTCCACTATCCCGCTCCACATTGTAATCGTCGACCCCGACGACGCTCCACCTAGGTATCTATTTCATTTCAATCTACACTCATTATTTATTCGAGAGTAACAGAGTAGAAAGAACGCAAAAGATAGAAATTTAAGAAACAATACTTAAACTAATAAGTATAAGTGAAGTCCCGTGTCCCCGTAGTGGGGTAAGGGGCAGATGCATTATTCATACATCTGTTTCACTGATCGATTTTCTTTAGGGACAAGTAGGTGATCAGCCTTCTGTGTCCTGCCAGACCGAGACATTTTTTTTTTTTCTTCGTCTCCACCGGGAATCGAACCCAGGACCCCTCGGTTCTACGCTCACGCGTCAACCACTGTACCAAGGAGGCGGTCAAACTAATAAGTATACAAATATTTTATAGAACGCAATCGAATCATCATCTCCTGTAATTTTGAAAAAAATTAAAAATTTATAAGAATATTAATAGAAAGAATAAAAATTTGTAAACTTGAATAGATTCAAGTTGTAAGAATGTTCATTATTGTATAGAATATCGATAGATCGACACATTATAATGGTGTGTACATCGGTATGTACTGCCAACTCACAATAGAGTACACGACAAGTGAATAACGCGTGCAGGTTCGTGTCGGACGAGGTGGTGTGCGAGGTGCACGAGAACGAGCCGCGCGGCACGCTGGTGGCGGCGCTGGAGGCGCGCAGCCCGGGCGGCGCCGGCGTGCGGTACGCGCTGCGCGGCGGCGCGGGCCGCTTCCGCCTCAACCCCGCCGCCGGCCTGCTCACCCTTCGCGTGCCGCTCGACTTCGAGGAGCGAGACACCTACAACCTCACCGTCACCGCTTACAACATGGTAACATACGATATTTTAACATTTGATTCCATAAAGTAACAATCGTTATTCTTAACAATTTGTTTTTATGCCACCATAATATGTAGGAATGGTTTAGCTAACAGATAATTGAGATTATCAAATAATCGACAAAAAATAATTTGTAACGATATATTTTTGCGTTTATAAACTGAGATGTAGCCTAATCTTATCTTTCAAGTTAGATAAAACGTGTGCTCGCGGGGTGCAAATCAAATTTAAAAACGGTTCTGTAGGTTTGGAATCCATCGCGGACAAACAAAATGACACGTACTTTTTATATATAAAGACTAGCTGACCCGACAGATGTTGTCCTATCTTAGCAACACGCGATGCAATTAAATTGTAGCTTATCTAGCCGTGAGAATCTGAGAATCTGTAAATGGCTTATTGTAAGTATTATATTATGTGACTATCTTTAAGGATACAGCTGTAGATTCTCCTAAAATATAAATAAAAAAAAAAATTATATAAAATTGTTGTATTTTTAATATAGCGCCATCTATTGGAGATTTAACCTCCTGGGGCCTGCGGTCATATATATATTACATAAACAACAAAAAAATATTTCAACGCCATCTTTTGCGTATATGCGGGAATAATACCTCAAATCGATGTAGTGGTATGTCATCCACTATACTAAACGGTTTTTGGTTTTATAAGTGACAGTGATTTGAAGTATTCTCATTTCGCAGTTGACGATGGCTGTGCGACGGCAAACACGTGGTCAGTAATCTTTCATTTCTAGTGGAACCATTAGTATATTGCAGTATATCTTTGTATATCTAATTATAATAGATATTATTTCTGCAACCGCAATAGTTATTTTGTAAGATAAATCTAAAACTTGTGAAAAATATGAATGTTTTCTTTTATGTCATACTAGTAAGACATTTGGTCTCAATTCTTGCCAAATTGGTATTGGTTACAAGGGCCCCATGTATTACCTATATGACATTCTTTAGTTTATGTTACAGATTTTATTATAATTTTCAAGAATTATAAGATACTGAGATCTACCAACACCTGGATGAGTAAAATATTGACCTATATGATGGACCTATGGAGTTTCTTGCCGGTTCTTCTCCATAGATACTGCTTTCCAGATCGGTGGTAAATGTTATTACTGTTATGACGATTCAAAAGTGCTTTTAGTAGAAGTCTAATTAAATAAATAAATGTTTGAGATGAAGATAATGCCCCAAATGATCGCGATGAAGCCGCCCAAATACCAGAAAATGATTCTTCTTCCATTCGTCCAATGAGTACGAGTCATGTCAGAACAGAATCTTCACTATGTATGTCATCTTCAGTTGTTGGCAGACCATCTCCGGGACGCACATGACGTGGACCAAGTATAAGAGGAGGCTGACCGAGAGGATGGATTAGAAATAAGACCTAGGGGTGGACGTGGCAATATAAATACACCGCCGCGCCGGTGCAAAATACTTGAACTGGTCGTTTCTCACCCTTAAAAATACCTATCTTTGAACAAAGGTACAAACAAAAGACACAGAACAATGGATAGAATAATAAATATTTAGATTCAAGTTTAAAAATATATAATAACTAAAAAAACATGTAGTTTTTCTTCATTTTCATAAACTTATTACACTTGGAACTGGGACCCCCTGTAATATATATATGACATAAGGAAAATCCAAGATTTCCACGAAAGATTTTTTTTTCCATTTTTTTTAATATCTATAATTGCATTAGAACAGATACATCTAATTTTTATTAAAAAAGAAAGAAAAAAAAATCCTGGGTCTCAGGAGGTTAAGGCACATTATATACTATACTGCTGTTCTCCGCGGTTTTACCCGCAGTGCTCCTGTTGGTCTTAGCGAGATGATAGTATTATAATACAGGGTGTCCCAAAAAGTAGTGATGAACGGAAGCTGGGAGGTAGAGGACCTAGAGGGCTATCCGAATCATCCCCATGTATGTTATGCGATTTTTCGTATTTTCGGAGTTATGACGTTTTTTTCAATTTTTCACCTATCGCCGAGTACGATGATATTTTCTCTCATGGTGACGTCAATTGTTGCGCTAGATGCTTGATTTGTGTGCTAAGCTGAAAGATAGGCCAATTCAGTATGGTAACATTTACCATCGTTAGATCTTCGAATGGAATAAAAAAAAGAATTAAATGCCAAGAAAGATAAAATTACCCAGTATGTTCACCACTTCAAGGGCCCTAAAAAAATAAAATCACATAAAAAAACGTGCCCGGGTGACGTATCTATACTTTAAAAAATCATTGCAAGCGTTCCTACAGCTACATGATAATATTTCATAGCGTTACATCTGTGCTTATGGCCTTTCACGATACTTCTGAATGAATTCATATACCTACTTGAGTTTGGACATTATAAATAAGCATATAGTTTAGTAAAATATGACCATCACGTAATATAACTCTCTGCTACGCACAACAGTAAGCCAAATGTCACTTATTGAAAATCTGTGCCTGTCGCTCGCGACTGCGCTCGACAGGCACAGATTTCCACACAGAGATTTTCACACAGAGATTTTCACTCAGATATTTTCACACAGAGATTTTCACACAGCGATTTTCACACAGCGATTTTCACACAGAGATTTTCACACAGATTTTCACACTGAGATTTTCACACAGATTTTCACACAGAGATTTTCACACAGAGATTTTCACACAGAGATTTTCACACAGAGATTTTCACTCCGATTTTCACACAGAGATTTTCGCTTAGATTTTCACACAGAGATTTTCACAGAGATTTTCACACAGAGATTTTCACACTGAGATTTTCACACAGAGATTTTTACACAGAGATTTTCACACAGAGATTTTCACAGAGATTTTCACACAGAGATTTTCAGAGATTTTCACACAGAGATTTTCACACGGAGATTTTCAGAGATTTTCACAGAGATTTGAACACGGAGATTTTCACACAGAGATTTTCACACAGATTTTTACACAGAGATTTTCACACAGAGATTTTCACACAGAGATTTTCACACAGAGATTTTCACACAGAGATTTTCACACAGAGATTTTCACACAGAGATTTTCACTCAGATTTTCACACAGAGATTTTCACACAGAGATTTTCACACAGAGATTTTCACACAGAGATTTTCACACAGAGATTTTCACACAGAGATTTTCCCACAGAGATTTTCACACAGAGATTTTCACACAGAGATTTTCACACAGAGATTTTCACACGGAGATTTTCAGAGATTTTCACACAGATTTTCACACAGATTTTAACACGGAGATTTTCACACAGAGATTTTCACACAAATTTTCACACTGAGATTTTCACACAGAGATTTTCACATAGAGATTTTCACACAGAGATTTTCACACAGAGATTTTCACACGGAGATTTTCATGCAGGTTTGCTAAGCTGAAAGATAGGCCAATTCAGTATGGTAACATATACTATCGTTAGATCTTCGAATGGAATAAAAAAAATAATTAAATGCCAAGAAAGATAAACTTACTCAGTGGTGAACATCACCACTTCAAGGGCCCGTAAAAAAATAAAATCACATAAAAAAAAATTTCCGTTTGTTGAACGAAATAACCCGAAAATTCATAGTAGTAGAAGAAACCATTAAAAATGATAAAGGGGCATTCAGACATTTAAAAGACAACTTTTTACGGTGATGTCGCACTTGCACTGAACAACAGCGGGATCATTTTAAAAATTTCTGGTAATTAAACACCTTGTTATTGGTTTTAATTTGTTTTTTTTTATTGATCATCATGTTAATTCAATTTTTGCACTTACCACATTTAGATTTAAATTTTTCGATTGAAGCCTTCTGAATAATAAAATGAAATTTTCAGGCTACCTGATAGATAGAGCAAGTTTTTAAAAGCCAAACGGAAAACTTTTTTATGTGATTTTAGTTTTTTAAGGGCCCTTGAAGTGGTGAACGTACTGGGTAATTTTATCTTTCTTGGCATTTAATTCTTTTTTTATTCCATTCGAAGATCTAACGATAGTAAATGTTACCATACTGAATTGGCCTATCTTTCAGCTTAGCAAACAAAAAAAAATCAAGCATCTAGCGCAATAATTGACGTCACCATGAGTGAAAATATCATCGTACTCGGCGATAGGTGAAAAATTGAAAAAAAACGTTATAACTCCAAAAATACGAAAAATCGCATAACATACATGGGGGTGATTCGGATAGCCCTCTAGGTCCTCTACCTCCCAGCTTCCGTTCATCACTACTTTTTGGGACACCCTGTATAGCCTATAGCCTTCCTGGATAAATGGGCTATCGAAAGAATTTTTCAAACCGGACCAGTAGTTCCCGAGATTAGCGCGTTCAAACAAACAAACAAACAAACTCTTCAGCTTTATAATATTAGTATGATAGTATAGATTAGTATAGAATATAGATCAACAAATTTCTACAGTTAAAAAGAGTTAATTAATTATTAATAATTAATAATTACTTATTGAATTCACAATAAATAGAAAAAGATACTACAAAAAATAAGAGAAATATTATGTTGCAGGTGAGTGAGAATGAATAATAAGTTAATTTAATTTAATAAAAGTCGAGTTAGTGAACTAAGTCAATTATTTATTATGTATTATAGATCTATCACTAAAATGAAGTTCTATCACGTTCCATCAAGAAACAGCAGTACAAAGTATAATTTATGCCTTTCTGACGATATTTTATTTTCTTTTGTCATTAGGGTGGAGGCAGCGCCGAAGCACGAGTCATAGTTCACGTGCTGGACCGCAACGAATTCCCGCCCGTGTTCGTGCAACGTAACTTCCGCGGGATCATTTCAGAGGTGTGGTTTACACAATAACTTAGAAGAATATGTCATAATCTTATTTATCCGCTTATCGTATAGTATTATGCTAGAAGTGCTATACAGGGTGTACCAAAAAGTAGTGATGAACGGAAGCTGAGAGGTAGAGGACCTAGAGGGCTATCCGAATCACCCCCATGTATGTAATGCGATTTTTCGTATTTTCGGAGTTATGACGATTTTTTCAATTTTTCACCTATCGCCGAGTACGATGATATTTTCACTCATGCTGACGTCAATGATTGCGGAAGATGCTTGATTTTTTTTGTGTGCTAAGCTGAAAGATAGGCCAATTCAGTATGGTAACATTTACTATCGTTAGATCTTTGAATGGAATAAAAAAAAGAATGAAATGGCAAGAAAGATAAAATTACCCAGTATGTTCACCACTTCAAGGGCCCGTAAAAAAATAAAATCACATAAAAAAAGTTTTCCGTTTGACTTTTAAAAACTTGCTCTATCTATCAGATAGCTACCCTGAAAATTTCATTTTATTATTCAGAAGGCTTCAATCGAAAAATTTGAATCTAAATGTGGTAAATGCAAAAATTGAATTAACATGATGATCATTAAAACCAATAAATAGGTGTTTAATTACCAGAAATTTTTAAAATAACCCCGCTGTTGCTCAATGCAAGTGCGACATCACCGTAAAAAGTAGTCTTTTAAATGTCTGAATGCCCTTTTATCATTTTTAATGGTTTCTTCTGCTACTATGAATTTCCGGGTTATTTCGTCCAAATTGTGGCAGTCTCTCGTCTTTGTAGTATCCCCACGGAAAATAATCAATAGGGTTTATGTCCGGGGACCGTGCAGGCCAGGCTAAAGGGCCAAGATACCCTGAAAGATGGATTGGTCGTTGCAGCCTGCGCATGCGCCGGTGACGCCTGCCTTAAAGCCTGGCCTCTACGGTCCCTCGACCTAAACCCCATTGATTTGTTTCAATGGGAATATTAAAAAGACTTCGGCTACTTGAGAGAATGCCACAATTTAGACGAAATAACCCGGAAATTCATAGTAACAGTAGAAACCATTAAAAATTATAAAAGGGCATTCAGACATTTAAAAGACAACTTTTTACGGTGATGTCGCACTTGCATTGAGCAACAGCGGGGTTATTTTAAAAATTTCTGGTAATTAAACACCTATTTATTGGTTTTAATGATCATCATGTTAATTCAATTTTTGCACTTACCACATTTAGATTTAAATTATTCGATTGAAGCCTTCTGAATAATAAAATGAAATTTTCAGGGTAGCTATCTGATAGATAGAGCAAGTTTTTAAAAGTCAAACGGAAAATTTTTTTTATGTGATTTTATTTTTTTACGGACCCTTGAAGTGGTGAACATACTGGGTAATTTTATCTTTCTTGCCATTTAATTATTTTTTTTATTCCATTCAAAGATCTAACGATAGTAAATGTTACCATACTGAATTGGCCTATCTTTCAGCTTAGCACACAAAAAAAATCAAGCATCTTCCGCAATCATTGACGTCAGCATGAGTGAAAATATCATCGTACTCGGCGATAGGTGAAAAATTGAAAAAATCGTCATAACTCCGAAAATACGAAAAATCGCATAACATACATGGGGGTGATTCGGATAGCCCTCTAGGTCCTCTACCTCTCAGCTTCCGTTCATCACTACTTTTTGGTACACCCTGTATATTATATAGGTAAGTAACGTAACGGCACCAGTCTTGTACAGATTAAGGAAAAAATTGAAGTTTTTTACAAATTTCTCGTAGGTTTTTTAACTTTATTGGATATTGTTTAGTTATACCTTTAGTTCAATGTTAGTTTAACGTAACCAATGTTAGAAAAAAGATTACAATGCATAAATAATAAAGTTATTTATAAATTAAAAAACCACTTTTTTGCACCAGTGTTGGACAGTGAGAAATCTAATGATGGACACCCAGTTTTGGACAACATCCAGTTATGAACACCCATTTATGGACTGTACCTAATGTCGTTTCTCCACTTATTTACACTTGGAGAAGACTTATAGTTATCAATAGAATCTTGAAAATGATGATTGGAATACAATAAATCGGAGATGTATTTATAAAAAATAGTACTTATTAATTATTTTGCATACTTACTTATAATATTTAAAACAGTCTTAATTTCCATTTTCTATGCAAAAATTGGACAAATGCATCGTTAAATACGAGTTACACCAATATGGTTTTTTTTCTCAATAAGTCAGGGATGAAAAATATAACTAAAAAAAGTACTGCCATTTCATCCATTTTGGGACTTCTTCTTCTTCGTCATATCACTCTCGTCAGAGCGAACATGGTCAACATGAGGTTTGGGGGGGTAGATGTTACCCGCTTCACGATATTCCGCCATATCTCTCTGTTTCCTGGCATTCCGCTACATCGTGAAGTGAATCGCCAATCTGAATCCGCCAACAGCCTTAATCTGATCGGTCCATCGATATATGGATTCCAAATTGTAGCACGAGGCAAACAGTTCATCAGAGAACTCTCTATGATAGATGCGTTACAATACGCATAAGTATGCGACTTCTCTACGCAGTAATAGAGAATGAAGCCGAGAACGAGTCGCACAGCACATAATGACCCATTTTTCTAAAATATATTCTTCATGGGTAGATAGATATTATGTTGTTGGACCCATTAGTGTAATTTTAACAAAAAATGTCAATGTCCATTATAGGAACCAAAGCAAATCCAGTCATGGACAATTGTTGTACAATATTGGAACCCTTTGTTTGAAATGGTCATGATAGGTATATTATTAATCAGAATGAAAAGACAATACAGAAAAGGGCATGTAATTAATACCTTTAAAAAAAGTTTATTTTCGACATATGTCCATAAATGGATATATCCATAGAATTAAATCCAGTTATGGACACTGAAGAATTTTATTTAAACAACATAACCTATCATGATACTAAATCGTGTAATATTTCATACAATTAACTACTATAAATAAAAGTAATATCAAATTTTGCTAATATTTATACAAAAATTCTTATAACCAAAATTGTGTCCTCACTTCCTTAAGGATTTCCTTAGTAAAAACGGATTTCTTCGAAACGAGTCGCAGCAACTAAACATAACGTTCTGCCATCTTCAAACATTTTGGCCGAATAAGATGAAATGTCGTATTTTGATAGCTTATGAACCAAACTTTTATTTTAAGTATTGCCAAATTATATAACGTTAATTTTGGTCTTAATATTTAAATTTAATATTTATTTTGTCCATTACTGGATGCTTGTCCACCACTGGTGCCGTTACCTTAGCTAAGAAGTGAAACATATTTTTACCGACTACGTTTCCATTTGATATTATAGTTTCCGTCAATTATAAATTAGAAAGTAAAATATTTACGTAGTACGTGTGAGTTGACATATAAAGTGGTCGCATCGCGCAGGCGGCGGAGGAGGGCGCCGTGGTGTGGGCCGCGGGCGCGGAGGCGGGCGCGCCGCTGGTGCTGCGCACGCGCGACGGCGACTCGCCCGCCAACCGCCAGCGCGCCTTCGAGCTGCGCCAGCCGCCCGCCGCGCCCGCCGCGCCCTTCCGCGTCGACCCCGTCACTGGCGCGCTGCACCTCGCCGGGAAACTCGACTTCGAGACGCAGCGGACGCACCGCTTCACTGTCAAGGTATGTACGACGTTACATTTCACTTATATCTATTTTAGTTATACATTACGTCTCTTATCTCGTGCCACACGAGTTATAATATTTGCATGTTCAAAAATAGGAGTGTGAGAAGCCAGGATGTAATGTTTTATATTATATTTATATTTATTAGGCACACCAACAATAAATACATTTGACATTCATACATTAAACATTATAAATTCATTAATACATATTATGCATTTACCAATAACAGGTCTACACAGCATTGACAACAGTTCTCGAAATTATAATATAGAACATAGATATACATTAACAAATTATTTAATTACAATAACAATATTTTATTTTTATTAATCTTGATTACTATGTTTACAATTATTATTGACTAGCGGTCCGCCCCGGCTTCGCCCGTGGTACATATTTACGTTTTCTCTACATAAAAACCATCCTCGTACTTCAAGGAATATAATAAAAAAAGAATTATCGAATTCGGTTCAGCCGTTCTCGAGTTATGCGCTTACAAACACATTTTGCGATTCATTTTTATATATAAGACTAGCTGTCCGCCCCGGCTTCGCCCGTGGTATATGTTTACGTTTTCTCTACATAAGAACCATCCTCGTACTTCAAGGAATATAATAAAAAAAGAATTATCGAAATCGGTTCAGCCGTTCTCGAGTTATGCGCTTACCAACACATTTTGCGATTCATTTTTATATATAAGAAAGAAGATAAGAATATTAAGTAATGAATAATTTTATGTTTGTATTGTGCAAGAGATCCAAAGAATATATTATGTCAAAACTGTTATTAAGTTCAAAAGTGCTTCTAGAAGAATTCTGATTGAATGTTTGAGTTTAATTTTTCAGGTTTTAGATATGGGCAAACCGAGATTACCTTCCGACAGTATAGCGCATGTCACCGTCGAAGTTACGAATGTGAATGACTGTCCGCCGAACTTCTCTCAAGCTTCGTACGACGTGACCGTGTTGCTGCCCACCACGAGCGGCGTGTCCGTGCTGTCGCTGACCGCCAGCGATCCTGACGAACCGGACGCTCCAGAGAAACTCAGATTCGACATAATCGATGGGGACCCACAAGGCGCTTTCGCTTTATCTTCCGTTGGCGAACTGAGCGTCGCCGACCCCGGCGTCCTTGACAGCGAACATAAGCTACGGGTCCGCGTTTCCGATGGAGTATTGTCGAGCACGGCGCGCGTCAACATAAAAGTCCGAGAACCGGATAATTCCGGGCTCGCCTTTCAAAAGACTGATTACTACGCATCGCTCGTAGAAAATTCTACAAAACCTGTAACGATCATCGTGCTCAACGTCCTCGGAGCGGCGCTCAATGAACATCTCGAATTTCGCATTCTGAACCCGGTCGAAGGATTCGAGGTGAGTTTAGTGACAGACGTTTACGCTAGAATGATTTTTTGTTCTACCGGCTGCATTCACTTGTTTCGTTAAAAAAATACACTAAAGAAACTGAATTCCCAAATATGATAAACGTTTTATCAGCCAGTCGTGTTGAGTGGCGTATATTGTGTGCAACGCAGATCGGCGCGACGTCGGGCGCGGTGCGCAGCACGGGCGCGGCGCTGGACCGCGAGGCGCGCGCCGCGTACGCGCTGCTGGTGCGCGCGCGCGGCGCGGGCGGCCGCGTGGCGCACGCGCGCCTCACCGTGGCGCTCACCGACGTCAACGACAACTGCCCCGTGTTCGTGGAGCGCCCCTACGTGGCCGCCGTGCTGGCCGGCGCCGAGCCGGGCACGCCCGTCTTCACCGTCAAGGCCGTCGACGCAGACGCCAACGATAACGGCGAAGTGAGTGATAGTAATGGTTACGTTGATGTTTAAAAAGTAATAATTATTAGAAATTAAAGATTTAACGGATTTTAAACGCGAAGTATTCATTCGTTAAAATCATTAATTTCTAAATGTACTTATAATACTCGCGTAGAGTCAAACACTAGAGAATACCATAAAAAATACGTGTCGTACTGCCGCGGTAAAGCTATTGCATAGCTCCTCCGGGCCCGTCGGAGTGGGGAGCGTGAGGTTTTTTCGTTACGGAATTTCTCGATTCGGTTCCCGTGCTCAAGGCCCGCGATAGAAGCTATGCAATAGCTTAATAATTATTTTTTAATAATTAATTTTACCCCAAAACAGTGAGCTTTTTTTGACGATAAAAGTCCTAACATTAAAAAAACTACTGCCTGATACAATATCAAAAAAAAGACGACAGTATCTAATCGTATTGAACTTCATAATTGACCTTTTCCCCAAAGAATGATTAGTAAAACATCGAATTGTCTCCAGGTACGTTACGAAATGAAGCGTGGGCACGGCGAGCTGTTCCGTGTGGAGCGCCGCTCCGGCCTCATCTCGCTGAAGCAGACGTTGGACGCACACAACCAGCTCTATACGCTCGTCATAGCCGCCTTTGACGGAGGTACTTACGAGTCAACTTTGAAGTGAAACTTCTTTATGCGCGTTGAGTCATGTGGATGTGGTTGGTGTTCTGTTAGGTCAGTGTGGCCGAGGCAGGATGATTGTGTTATCCCGAGATGAACTACCGTAGTGCTGTAATACGAGAAAAGACGTACGAGAATGTACGATTGTCAGTATGGCCGTGTTAGACGTAACTTTTGATTTCATATTTTTGTGGATGAATACTTGTCAATGTAGTTGTCAGTATTTCCTGTCAGAACATGCTTAGCTGTCGAATACTATAAAATACCGCCTTCCTTTGAATCGTGGCGTGGCTCAGACGTGGTGTATACAACGTTTGACCCAACTACCCTCACTTTGTTAAAGTCGTTGACTTGCTGTGATTTATTATGAACCGACTACATAAATTATTTGTCAGTTGTGTAGAATCGCAGTACATTATTATTAAATTCAAACTAATATCGAACCCAGACCCGTGTAATTTCTAAAAATAATTCATATCATATCTAAGCATCACATCCTCGAGTTTGAAGAGTATGCCACCGGTTACCCTGTCCGGTGTAGATAAAAAATATGCAATATTAATATGGCACAATTGACTGAACGAATAGGTGTAAACTTGGGTGTAAAGTAGAAAGTAGATACGTTATAAATATTGACGTTAATCAAACGTCAAGCTGTGGTAAATAGAGATGAGTAGCGGCAATAAGTCGACGGCTTCGTTGCAGGCGTGCCGGCGTGCGGCGCGGAGGCGGAGGTGTCGGTGCGCGTGTGGGGCGGCGGCGGCGCGCCGCGCTGGGAGCGCGCGCACGAGGCGCGCTCCGTGCGCGAGGACGTGCCGCCCGGCGCGCCGCTCGGCCCGCCGCTGCAGGCGCGCTCGCCGCTCGACCGCCAGCTCATCTACACGCTGCACGACGCGCCCGACCTCTTCGAGATACACTTCGACACCGGTGAGCGCTCCCGCGTGCCGAGCCGGGATCGCGGGCGCTGCTGCCGGCCCGCACCCTTGCCCGTAGTCACGTTGTATTTGAATCGCTAAGGGTGCGGCCGGCGTAGCGCTCGTCTTCCGTGCCGCTAGCCGTACTAACGATTTCATTTTGTCCCGCAGCCCGCGACGGGGGGACTAGCCCGTGTGAGTATAGGCCGTTATCGCTTGGTTGCGTTTTCATGAGCTGATTCATTTGCCTCGTTTGAGATATTTTTTTTATTTGACCCTTCAATCCGAGATCCACCCGCTTTTAAATAATTTACTCCGCCTTTTATCCCGAATCGACCCGACTCCTTTGTTTCACGCATCATCAATAATCGCACAAATTAGTTATTTATTTGTTTGTATGTAACAATTTAAATAAAATGATATTATAATTACTTAATTTGAAATTTCAAGGTTTGAGCTGTTGATCGCTTAATTTTTTTTTTTGATTCCTTGTATATTACTTGAATATATATTTTATGAATAGTTTCATTCTTTATGTGTTGAGATTTTTTTTGTTATCTAAAAAGACGAAAATCCGAAAATATATTAGGTATGTAGGTATAAAAATTAGACAAACTATTAGCTAAACTATTAGCTAAATGTTTTCACTGATCACGATTCACGGTTGTCTGAGTAGTGGGATTCGTTGTTATAATTTTTTTAATGCGGATTATTAAACATTATTTTCTATGTTAAACATGGTTTACGTGTTAATAACCCACACCTTCACACGTACATTTTCATTCGCACTGATTAAGCTTACAAAAAATCATTTGGTAAAATACGCTTAGCTGGTTCATTCGTGCCGCTGGTTTGCAATAGATAGATATGTTTCGGAACATTTGACGTTCGATCGAAATATAACAAAATAAGCGAACCGGCGTCACGAAGGGACTAGACCAGGAGGTGACCGGGTTGTGGGCGCAGGCACGCTGGTGGCGACGGGCGCGCTGGACTACGAGACGGCGCGCTCGCACGCGCTCACCGTGCGCGCCACGGACGGCGTCACGGGCGCCTACGCGGACCTGGCGCTCACGCTCACGGTGCTCGACGTCAACGACTGCGCGCCCGAGTTCGCGCAGGACGAGTACCGCGCGCACGTCTCGGAGGCGGCGGCGGTCGGCGACCTCGTCATACGAGTCGCTGCGACCGACCTCGACACTGGTAATTAATGTCTATTTTAATTATTTCCAAATGAAAAAAATAAAAATTCTGCCCATTTTATCTTAGCAATCTACCCATTTTAAATAGCAAAAAAAATTTATGATAAGTAAGTAAGCGAGCGCGCGAAGTCATTTAACGACTCACGATTAACGAAGTAAAAGAAGAATAAGAGATAAGAAATTCTGAGGTCTGTAAAGCTGGCAATGAAAAATTAGCGAAATTAAAAAAAAAACAAAGCCAGATACTGTGTAGGTATTAAGATTAATCAAATCAAAATATTATATAATGAATTTAAAATCATTACTAATTATAAAAGTTCGATTTCGTTTGCATCGCAGGCGACAACGGCGAAATAGTATACACCCTGTCTGCGTGGGGCGGGCAGACGAGCGCGGACGACGCGGCGCTGTTCGCGGTGGAGCGCGCGTCGGGCGCCGTGCGCGTGGCCGCGCCGCTCGACCGCGAGCGCCGCGCCGCGCACCACCTGCTGCTCACCGCCACCGACCGCGGCCAGCCGCCGCTCTTCACCACTGCACACTTGTTCATTACGGGTTCGTTTCATATCGATCATCTCCAACATTTATTTACTCAAAGTTAAAGATCCTAAAGTACTTATATTTATTTATTTGTAAGTTACATGATTGCAGTTTATTAGCAAGACACACGTCACACAAGTTGTACGATTACCTAATCGTACAGACAATAGGTACATGTTCCCGGAATGCAATGCGTCGATGGTGCATATTTTATTATATTGTATTAATTATTATTTTAAGTTTTAACACACAGTTCAGTTCGCATTCGGACTCCGTACCGGGCGGAGCTTCACCATCTCATCCCATTACAGTTAAAAATAAATATATCTCTTTATCCCAATCTCATATCTTATCTTTTACCCCAAAACTCCCCCTAACATTGGTCCTTCGAGCCGGACACGCGCAAGGGTAGGTATCTTTTTTTTTTATAGGACATTATTACACAAATCGACCTAGTCCCACAGTAAGCTCAATAAAGGCTTGTGTTGTGGGTACTAGGCGACGATCAATATAATATTTAATAAATACATATAATATAGATAATAACACCCAGACCCAAGAACAAATAATTGAGTTCATCACACAAATATTTGCCCTGACCGGGGATCGAACCCGGGACCGTCGGCTCAGTAGGCGTTAGACTTTACCACTGCGCCAACCGCGTCGTCAAATTATAGTATAATATTATCGGCAGAGGCATTAAATATAAAAAAAAACTCGTAATAAACGGAATATAATAACCATAATTATAATAAGTGAGTCATGCGAGGTGTTCATAATAACCGTCGGTGATGAACTGACTTAATAAAGTGTAAAATATTGGAAACAATTTGGGTTGTGAAATATGCAAGCAAAGCGCCTTTATGCACTTTGTACGTACTTGCTCGTACAAATATCATAGTTCGAATTATTGAATTATTATCAGTTCAAGAAAAGTTATTTTTAAATAAATTGATGACTGAAAAATAAACCAACAACCTTTCTAACCTCATATTTTTAGTTTCGAATTTATTTTTGAATTACTAAGAAAAAAAAATATTTTTCTTTGTAATTATTTACAAACTTAGCAAATTTTTTAATTTTTAATAAATATGTTAATCTTTTTAAGATCATTTAATAAATGGCTTATATAATGCTTAAACTTCATACATAGTTCTAGAGTGGTCATAGCAGCAGTTTAGAAGCTACATGTATTAAAGACGAAGCGCAGCAATATCCCTATTTTGAAAACTAAGCTTCTAAATGCAAAAATATTTCGTATACATACCGAGGATAACAATAAATTTAACCAAAATCTAAAACCTGACCTTGAAATCTGTGTCCGCTTCGCGTGAAATGCCCCAACGTTACAAAGTTAATACCTGCTTCGTTTTTAAACCAGTGGACGACGTGAACGACAACGCGCCACGCATGGAGCGCACGGTGGTGACGGCGCTGGTGTCGGAGGAGGCGGCTCGCGGCACGGCCGTGGCGCGCGCGGCCGCGTGGGACCCGGACGAGGCGGACGCGCCGCGCCTGCGCTACGCGCTGCAGGGCGCGCCCGAGCGCCGCGCGCTGGCCGTGCACCCGCTCACCGGCGTGCTGTCGCTCACCGAGCCGCGCGCCTGGAACGCGAGCGGCGCGCGCTCGCTCAACGTGTCCGTGTCGGACGGCGCGCGCGCCGCCTTCTCGCGCGTCAAGCTGTCGCTGGCGCCGGCCAACCGCGCGCCGCCGCACTTCCCGCACCTCGTGCACGAGGCTCGCGCTCTCGAGAACCAACCGCCGCCGCTGTTGCTGACTACGGTGAGTTATCGTTTCACTTCTCTATTTACGCCTTCGTACGAAACGCGATAAGTTTATCTCTGTTCTTTAGTTTGCTTTGTTTAATACGTGGTATATTTTTAGGTAAAA
This sequence comes from Colias philodice, assembly GCF_061535455.1. NCBI lineage: Eukaryota > Metazoa > Arthropoda > Insecta > Lepidoptera > Pieridae > Colias > Colias philodice. The sequence goes on from NC_143100.1 coordinate 12,789,328, forward strand.
GCGTATGACGACGATGCCGGGGAATATGGCGTCATCACCTATTCAATTCCATCGGCGAAGCTACGTGAGACGTTCTCAATAGATGCCACTAGCGGCGCTCTCAGCACGCGTGTGCCGCTGGATAGAGAGACGCGCGCTGAATGGGAGGTAATCTCAAAAACATCGCTAGTAAAATTTTATCCTACTAATATTATAAATGCGAAAGTTTGTGAGTGTGTGTATGTGTGTGTGTGTTTGTTAATCTTTCACGCAAATTCTACAGCCAGATATTATTGAACTCTTTCTTGTGACAGACATTTTTGCTAATCTGCAAATACCTAGTAATATGCTCGTGACTGTACTGCGTCTCTACACAACTGCCTAATTGATGTAGACAGTTGATAACAGATCACAGTAAATCAACGACTATTAGCAAGGTGAGTGTAGTTGGGTCAAAACATCGTATAGATAACGTCATAGGCGCGATTTGTACGAATCCGCCACGATTTAAAGGAAAGCGGCATTTTATAGTATTCGACAGCTAAGCATGTTTGGACAGGAAACAGTGACAACTATTTATCCACAAAAATATTAAATCAAAAGTTACGTCTAACAATATTATAACTGTATCAATCAATCTACTATATCAATCAATTATTACTACTGTACCTAGTCGTAAATACTTAACAAATTTGTATAACTAGGTGCCAGTGATGGCGAGCGACGGCGGCGGGCTGGTGCGGCACACGGTGGTGCGCGTGCGCGTAGGCGACGCCAACGACAACGCGCCCGCGTTCCCGCTGCGCGAGTACCGCGCCGCCGTGCGCGCCGACCGCGCGCCGCTCGTGCCCTTCCTCACGCTGTCGGCCGCCGACGCCGACGCGGGCGAAAACGCGCGCCTCGTCTACTCGGTGTACGAGGGCGAGCTGCGCTCCGACGCCGCCGGCCTCTTCGCGGTCGACCCGCTCACTGGGGCACTGTCGTTTGCTCGCAATGCGTCCGCATACGGTAAACTGACGATGCGTTATTTTCTGAAGCGAAAATTTTTTTATGGAAAAAAGTTGAAAAAATCCATTAAATGTACCGTGTAATATGCCAACATGGGCATGGGTATCTTTGCCCGAAGATCAATTCATAAGAAAATTTTTAAATTACAAAAATACCTTCATACTTATATTATGATGAGTGATAGGAACGCTGTATCGAATTACCGACCTGTGTCTGTTCTTCCGGCACCTGGTAAAGTTTTAGAATCGCTGGTTCAACAGAAAATTTACTGGCATGTTAAACATAAACTGCACCCAGAACAACATGGTTTTTTACCAAAGAAATCTACCACCACTAACTTAGTCAGTTTCATTGAGGATGTTGCCGGCGCTATCGATGAAGGACAGGAAATCCACGCTATTTACACGGACTTTAGTAAGGCGTTCGATTTAATTGATCATAATTTATTACTAAGAAAGATTTATGAATTGGGTATTCATGGGTCCTTGTACCGCTGGTGCGAATCATACTTAAGTAACCGGACTCAATTAGTCAAGATTCGAGGATATACATCACGAGCTAATGTAATCCCAACGGGCGTGCCTCAGGGATCCCATCTGGGTCCCCTTTTTTTCTTATTATTTGTAAATGATCTTGCCAATAGTCTAAAATGTAACTTTAAAATGTATGCGGACGATTTAAAATTGTATATGCGAATTCAATGCGAAGACGATAAGAATATGCTACAAAAAGAATTATACCACGTTGAAGATTGGTGTCTCAGGAACAGAATGCTATTAAATGAAAATAAATGTTATTGCATGAACTTCACAAAAAAGAAGAACACGTTGCCTCTTTCATATATTTTAAAAAGTAGCAATCTTAAACAAGTATACAGTATTAGAGACTTAGGAGTCATGGTGGACAGTTCACTGAATTTCAAAGATCACATGGATCACATAATAAGTAAATCGTCCAGTCTTTCCGGATTCATTTCTAGGCAATTAAAATATTTTAAGGACCCTTGTGTTGTGATTCCTATTTACAATTGCATTGTAAAAAGTGTCTTGGAATATAACAGCTGTGTTTGGTCTCCCAGCTATGCTGTGCATTCCAGTAGATTGGAGAGAATTCAGAAAAGATTTGTATATCAACTGTCGTACATTAATAATCAATGCAAAACATTGGTATCATACGAAAAAAGATTGAGTTTTTACAAAATGAGGCCCCTAAGTGTGCGCCGCAAAGGTTTGGACATACTGTTTCTGTACAAACTGATACATGGTCTTGTGGATTGCCCTGAACTCCTTTCGCGCATTAAAATAGAAGTTCCACGTCCTGCTAGCCGTTTGGAAAATAGGAAGTGCTTTAAATTACCCTATTGTCGTACTAACGTAGGTCAAAATTCTCCTTTATACAGGTGCTGTTCGTACTATAATGGAATTAGGTATGATTTCGATATTTTCTCGAGTTCTCTAGCCTCAGCCAGAAGTAAAATATACTCTGCGTTGAGTACCTAAAAAATAGTAGTAGTAGTGTTATTTTATGTAGTTTTACTGGGCACGATGTGCTCACTGGTTTTAGGAGTTGCACCGCAAATGTTTTGTTCTGGTGAATTGTTTTTAGGGCTATTTGAGTGACAACTTCGATTTGTGAGCCAAATAAATAAAAAAAAAAAAAAAAAAAAATTATGTATATCTAACAACACTACCTATTGTGTGTCGCCATAGAGATCTAGAGAGATGCCAATCGATTGCGCTGAGTACGAAAAAAAATAAAACCTGGTGTCTCATTACAAATTAAACAAAATAAAAACAATACTTCGCGTTGTGTGCGTGTCATCACACAAAAATTTGAGAGCGACTATTCGTTCGCACACTAGATTGTAAGTGACGTACGTATACAACACCACAACAGCCGCAAGATATGCGTTTATGATAGAGATTGCTTGTCGATAAAATGAGAAACGTTAAAATTAAAACAATTTATAGGCTGTATAATATACTAATACAGTTACTAGGTAGAAATGGACACCTTGATGGTAGCATTCATGGTGATGAAGTCCATAAAGCATTGCCTATTGACTTATTGTAAAGTAAAATAATTTGGAAAATCCAAAAGTGCACGCCTCATAATTTTTTTTAATAAATATTTATTAATTATTATTTTTGTTTATTTAATAACAATTAAACCACATCACAATTAATCAGACCCTGAAAAATGAAAGGGTTCTATTCCTGAGCATACTCAAGCGTAAGAGAAAAAAAAAGACTCGATTAGTAAAGTATTTCGGTCGCTATCGTGTTAACAAGAAAAAGGATCCGCACATACAGACACACGGACGTCCAAGACAGAACTTTTTTAAACTGTTTTTTAACTAGTTTAAATAACAAAAATGACATCAAAAATATCATGAACGTTAAAAATAGTGTTTTTTCTTAATATGTGTGTGTATGTATTATCTTACAAGTGCAATGTATGATACATATAGACATTTTAAGTTTGAAAAATCAGATGTTTTGCGCGAAGTGACAGTAGTACCCACCTCAACGCTTCGCTTATGAGGCGTGCAATAAGTATGAAATAAGTGACTTCTTTTTTAATCCATGTATAATAATTACTATAAATTATTGCTCGAGTACCTATCAAATAATAATAATACAATCAGATATTAAGCTAATAGTAATACATTATGATATAAAAATAAGGTAGTAAGGTAGTAAAAATCCGAATCTTATCGACATGGACACACTCGATTCGCATCCTTAACTAACGACCGCGAGCAGCGGCCGTACTACACGATTGTTAGCTTTAGTATGTTCAATGTTCATTATACACTGCGGTATTCGAACTCCGCGTTTGAATAGAGTCACGTACAGAAGAAGCATTGTAAACTATTCACATAAATTATTGTGACTGTCGTTCTGTCACATAATATAAAAGATAAGAAACCAAGAAATCACTCTACGTAATATTTTTTTTGAAATTTTAGTAAGAAAATCGTATAATTTTCAGTACTTACCGATGGTATGTGATTCCATTTGACTTAAAGATGCTGGTTTCACTTCGGTTTTTACAAACTTTAACGGAACAACACGGCATTGTCTAATAATACCCGGCCGACGGTCGAACGTCAACTGAATGCAACAAACAGCATGTGTTCTTTTTTTTGCTGCGACACTGGCCCCGCCCCCTAACCATATCTCCCTTTAGTTTCTGTGATCTGTGTGTGTCGCTTCAGCAACTTGTTGTACAAACTCGTCGAATATCATGTGTGATTTCGCGGGCAAAAAATGGTGAAAATTCAAGTGTGTGTTACAACAACAAACTATTTGTGCATGATGGTGAAAACACAGGTTTAATTTTTACTCATAATGTGTTATGAAAAAACGTTTGAATAGTATTTTAATGCTATTATTAGGCTGAAGGTTGTTTTAAAACAAGTTGCAATGGTGGACAAAATTACCCAATAATGTAGCGATCTTTATTTTACTACATTACCTACCATCAAAAAAAGCTTAGGGTTGGCACATTTCATATTACCACATAATTTGATACGTAATAATATTACTTCTATTCGGTTAATTTCTGAAAAATAAGCTTAATTTGGAATCCCGGAAAGAAGCATGAAATAAAGTTAAATCGATGAAATAGTCACTGAATAATATTCTGTTTTATGCTATTGCATAGCTTGATGAGCGCAGGGACCGAATCGAGAAATTCCGTAACGAAAAAACCTCACGCTCCCCACTCCGACGGGCTCGGAGGTTTGGCTTGAAGGCATGCTATGCAATAGCTTCACCGCGGCAGTCCCCGAGTGCCACACGTCTTTTTTTATCTTTTTATTGCATACAACATAATCCTTGCAGTAATCGAAATCGAAAGTCATGCACATATTTTTACTAAGATGTACCAACCCTAGGCTTTTAGGAAAAGAGAAATGCGATTTGTATGAAAAAGAGAAAAAATACCTGATGTTGAAGAATAATGAAATTTGCTATAATAATATATTATGCACACGATCTAAGAAAAACATAATATTATGTTAACAGACAATACTAAGGTTTCCATAGAAAAATTTTGCAAAAATTTAATTTATTAAAAAAAAGTGGGCAATGTTTTATTCGTTACTATAATTTTATTTAAAATTAGTTTATATATACATTGTGTCTATAATCGTCCGTACCGCGTGTGCAGCGGGGCGCACGCTGCAGGTGTGGGTGCGCGCGCGCGACGGCGGCGGGTTGTCGGGCGAGGCGGCGGTGGGCGTGGCCGTGCTCCGCGCGGGGCAGGCCGCGCCGCGCGTGGCGCCGCCGCCGCCCGACCTCTTCCTGCCCGAGGACGCGGCGCCGGGCACGCTCATCGCCGAGCTGCGCGCGCCCGCCGGCCCGCCGCCGCGCCTGCGCCTGGCGCCGCCCGCCGCGCGCGCCGACCTGTTCGCGCTCGACGCGGCGGGCCGCCTCGTGCTCGCCGCGCCGCTCGACCGCGAGACGGCGCAGGAACACGTCATAGGTGATGAATGCTCCTTATATTATGATGTGTCGCCCTTTACACATAAGTTCTTGTTTATTAATTACTAGCAATGCCCTGCGGTTTCACCCGCATAGATAGCGATATCGTGACAGTGAAAAGTCTATTATAGGTTTAATTTTTAATCACATGAAATTTTAAAATCATTTTCACCCCGTCCCGCACTACGTCTGCTCATTGTATTAAACAGTATACCTACTATTTTAAAAATTCGTTATATCTTTTGAATGGAATATCCAATTTTTTTAATTTAAAAAGTATTTTGCTGGTATTGAAACAGTCTATAATAAAACATCATTTAATGGGATAAGAATTAATATATAATGTGTATGGATAAGTATTATTAATTCGATAGAGCCGCCTGCACGCACAAAAAAAACATGACTCATGCGGCGTTACCTCGCTCTGAGGCGTTCCATGTAAGGCTTGAAGTGCGAGCGAGAGCGCGGAACGAACGACAAAGAAGCAAAATCGGACGTTGTCACGTTCAACTATCGTCAGTAAACCGACTTTACAAACAACCAATTTTTTGTTCTATCTTCAATAGAGTCCGCAGCGCACGCGATGACAGAATTTTATTAAGGAATTTTTTACACCATGGGTTACATTATTGCATTTTTGGTAAGGATCTCTATTTTTTTTTGAAAATGCAATATAGCCTATGTTGCTCAGTGAAGATGCAGCTTTCTAATGGTGAAAGAATTTTTGAAATCGGTCCAGTAGTTTACGCGTGAAAACCATACATACATAATTAACAACATTTCCTCTTTATAATATTAGTATAGATTATAATATTATGAATCTCGAATCTCTAGCACTTGATTTTGCTAGAAACAAAGAAAAAAAAAAGGCTCAAATTACAACTTTCTAGAAATAAATTATGCTTAAAAATACAAAATAATAATGGTAATATTAGTAATATGAACTCAACTTTAATATATTATTTATAATTTATATATTTACTAGCTGTGCCCGCGACTTCGTCCGCGTGGAATAGTGACTGTATAGTAGTTACTACTTAATTTTTGAAGTGAAAACTTCTTTAGCGGCGTTGAGCACTTTTTCTGTAATGGGTATAAAATCTTAAACTCGCGTCAGGACACGTGATGATCGAAAAAGCGTAAGACGAATACCATTCCAAAATATCAAACATGCTCAACGTTAATAATCAAGTATTCACTTCTGCCGGCACTCCCGGAGTGCAACCCGTATTTTTTATTGAATTGAAAGGAAAAACACGTACTACCATAAATAATACAAAGTACTGTTAGTAAAATTTATTACTAAACTGAGCTAAAAAATAAAAAAATAAATACCAAATTAATTTTCTACGTAAAATTTATTTTTAGGCACCAGAGGGGAAGGGAGCAAATTTATTTTTCTTCCTTCCTTATATGGATGTTTTTGATAATAAATCGTGAAGCAACTGAGCGCCGAGACAAACGTCAAAACGCAAAGGAATAGAATCCGCTATCGATACTAATAATTGACATAAGCGTATGATGTTTTGCTAAGGATTTGTTCACCCTACCAACGACGACGACGACCACGAACAAAATTTTCATCCAGTCGCAATTTAACAAAATAGTGCTAAACACAATTAGAATAAAATATTAAAATTTCCTGTCGTTCTGGTGCTTGGAATTTTTTTTTTTGAGATCAATGAATGAAAAAATAGATTTTTCGTAGAAACGGTAGCTCCTAGAAAATCGAAAAAAGTCTATTTTTTATTAATTGACCTCGAAATTTTTTTCTTCCGAGTACCAGTATGACGCGAAATTTTGATATTTTATTTTGAACGAATTTGGTCTGGATGAGAATTTTGGTCGTTGTCGTCGTCGTAATTTTGGTAGTGTGACCGAACCATTACTAAAATGTGATGAGTTTATGTCAATAATAATTAGCGATAGCAGTTTCTATTCCTTAGCGTTTATTCTAATCTCTGCCGTCTCGGCCTGCAGATCTTTCCTGTCTCACGCCTGTAGTAACTAAACCGTTTAGACCGTGCAATAAAAATTAATAAATACCATTTTAAATATTTATAAAAATAAAAAAAACAAAGTCGCCGGAGCTGCCATACCATCATTATCATATCATATATTATATTTTTTTTATAATGTTACTTAATTTTAAAGATCGTCAGGAAGTTTGTAAAATTATTATTTATTCCTTTACATTCGTTGCGTTGGTTTTTTTTTGAATTTTTTAAATTTTTAACTTCGGTTTCTTATTTTCAAGTAAGCGAGACCTACCTCCATTTTACATTCCTACATCATATTGATATCTATAAGTTTGTTGCTCCTTGACATCTTTCAATTTGTGCACGTACGGGCACCGTAACCGTGCACAAATTGTAATGGACCACAGTGACAAAAGAAGTGGTATCTTTAGGAAAAAAAATTGCCAAGGGCCAGGCCTATGTGGCTTTGAGTAGAGTTCAAAATTTCCAGTGTGTGGCTATCCTCTCGCTCCCATATCCCCCTCTTCCTTAAAGACTTTCAACCCATTCCCTTTCCACCCCTAGTAAATGGGATAACCGATTTTGATGTAAACCATATTATCTAATTGTACCTATATGTACACGTCATATCCTGTCGTTTGATGCTCCATTTGGTTTATTAATCTAACCACTGTCACCCCTAAAGTGCCCTATATGTAATAAACGGATGAACCGATTTCGATAAAACATTATTAATTGTAATTCACACGTTGCTCTTTCATATTTTGATATATCTACCGCTTTAGTATATTATTTGACAACATTCCATTATTGTTCATTCCCACTTTTACTGCTGTAATCTAATAGAAGCTGTAATGGATAAACCGAATTGGATAAAAAATATAACTAATATTTTTTCCCACATTCCCACTTTTACCCCTATAAAGGTATAATAAATGGATGAACCGATTTTGATACACTTTATCTAAGAACCAGCGTCGGAAAATATGCTGTCTAACATCAAAACCGCATCTAATTCGGATTACACACACACACATAGCGGTCAAACACTTATCACCCATCTTTTTGCGTCGGGGGTTAAAAATATAATACGACATAATTTAAAGGACATTTTATGTAGAAAATTTACCTAGAAGTAAGCATAATTCTAATTTGACCCCTCCCCCTACTATCTCAGCTTAAGTTAAATTTTTAACTACAGTTTTGGGTATGGGATCGATTTAATAATTTAACCCCTGCTAATTTTTTTTACATATTTTCATTGTACAGACATCACTTTTCTAGAATTTTATTATATGTATTGATGATTGATGATTGATTTCTTATTTTGTCATACTTAACACAACTTACCTTTTGTGGGAACGCAAGAAGGCGAAAATTAAAAAAAAACCGAAGATTTATAACAATGTAACGAATGAACACAATCACTGTTATCTACTATTACCTATATTAATTGTAATGGTGTCTTGTTTGATATCAAATAATAAACATCTACCCTCACTCATAAAAATTTAGTACATATATTCACATGAAATATAAGCGCACCTGAAATGGACTCTGTGAAGATATGAATTATTTATTTAACTTTAAAAAAAAACAACCTAACCAATATCATAATATTTAAATTATGAATTTCCCAGAAGCGTTAATATTATGTTAATTGATTTGATTTTAATGAAATCTCATAGATGGCGCTGTTTTAAATTTGTCTTTATACTACTAAGATTCATTATACTGTTTCTCTGCCAAAATTACTTAAATGACGTAGTTTTTATAGTGTAAAGGTAGACAATAGCATGGCTTACTCAAAAACAACATTTAAACATGAGTCTTTAGATTGTACGCTATCGTAGTACAGAGAATACGTAAGAAAAATAAAGGTTCACAGCTCCTCCCCCGCAGGTGATAGCTTGATAATATGTAGCCTATAGCCGGACCCGACCTGTTAGTAATTTTCATGCAAAATTTGAAGTCAATCTATGCAGTACTTTTCGAGATTAGCCCGGTCAAACATACAGACAAACAGACAAACAGACAAACCGACAAACAGACAAACAGACAAAAATTCTAAAAAGTATGTTTTTGGCGTCTATATCGATTATAGATCATGGATTATGTATTCTTTTAAAAAAATATTCAATGTACAGTTTTGACTTTCCTACGATTTTATTATATGTATAGATACTAGATTTCCGCCCGCGGCTTCGCCCACGTTTTCAAAGGAAAACCCGCATAGTTCCCGTTCCCGTGGGAATTCCGGGATAAAACCTACCCTATGTGTTAATCCAAGTTACCTTCTATATGTGTGCTAAATTTCATTGTAATCGGTTCAGTAGTATTTGCGTGAAAGAGTAACAAACACACACACACACACACACATCCTCACAAACTTTCGCATTTATAATATTAGTAGGATTAAAACTGCTTTTTACATTATCTCTCTGATTAAATAAATAATAATATTACCTTCACAATCGCCTAACAACGGTTTAGAGCAATCTTCCGTATCCTCTCCCATCTCACGGAACCGTTGTATTAAGTTCTCTTCTGAATTATTTCTGAGAAACACGAAATATAAGGTTATATTTTATTATGCATACCATGTTTAAATATAAATTTATAGTTGAATCGTTTCTATCGCCTTAAATACGTATTTTATCATAATTTATCTATAATATTATTGATGTGAAAACTTTTTTAGCGGCGTTGAGCACTTTTTCTGTAATGGGTATAAAATCTTAAACTCGCTTCAAGACACGTGACCTGATCGAAAAAGCGTAAGACGGATACCATTCCAAAATATCAAACATGCTCAACGTTAATAATCAAGTTTTCACTTCTGCCGGCACTCCCGGAGTGCAACCCGTCTTTTTTTGGAAGTGAAAACTTCTTTAGCGGCGTTGAGCACTTTTTCTGTAATGGGTATAAAATCTTAAAAACTCGCGTCAGGACACGTGACCTGATCGAAAAAGCGTAAGACGGATGGATATCAAACATGCTCAACGTTAATAATCAAGTTTTCACTTCTGCCGGCACTCCTGGAGTGCAACCCGTCTTTTTTTTATTGACTTATCGCAATTTTCCCGACATGGATTTTTCCTGACTTATAGAAATTTTTGCGACGAGAAATTTTCCTCACGTATAGAAATTTTCCTGGCCTATATAATTTTTCCTGGCGTATAGAAATTTTCCTGACGTATAGAAATTTCCCTGGCTTATAGAATTTTTCCTGACGTATAGAAATTTTCCCGACTTATGGACTTTTCCTGACTTATAGAAATTTTTGCGGCAAAGAGAAATTTTCCTCACGTATAGAAATTATTTTAGGCGTGATTGAGTAACAGACAGACATACAGAGTTACTTTCGCATTTATAATATTAGTATGGATATATACTTTGTATTGTTACCTCTTGATGGAACTGCATTTTTGTAGTAAATATTTTTTAAACAAACAGACACTTGACTAGTTCCACTTTTATTCAGATTGTTATGACAAAAAACTACGACCGGTTTTGATACATCATCGTCAGGTGATGATCACCAGACGATGATCTTTAAATACCTAAAAAAATCAATTCACACATTCAAAACCCTACATTTATTTTGTTTTCCATTAATTATATTTATAATATGATATACTACTTTATATGTTTTACCACCTAACAAATTATTAATAAATACCGTATGAACAGGCATAATAGCGGAAGACGAGGGCAGTCCAGCGGTGGGCGTGATGGTGACGACGCGCCTACACGTGCTGGACGTCAACGAGTTCGCGCCCGAGTTCCACTCGCAGCCTTACGTGCTGCATCTCGCCGAGAACACGCCTCCGCACTCCTCCATACTGCAACGTAAGTAAACGTTACTTTTATCTTTGACGGAAAGTTCGACAACTCTATCGATCTCAATCGAGCTCTATCTATTTTCAGTGATGGCGGACGACGGGGACTCCGGGTCGAACGGCGAGGTGCGCTTCTCGCTGGTGGAGGGCGCGGAGGCGGTGCCGTTCGCGGTGGAGGCGCACAGCGGCTGGGTGCGCACCACGGCGGCGCTGGACCGCGAGGCGCGCGCCGAGTACCGCCTGGCGCTGCTGGCCGCCGACCAGGCCGCCGCGCCGCGCGCCACCCGCGGCTCGCTCGTCGTGCGCCTCGTCGACTACAACGACTGCCCGCCGCGCTTCACGCAGGAGACCTACACCGCCGAGGTGATGAGCGATTCGGAATAATTGTAGTACGCCAATTACTGGACGCTTCGACTCGAACCACAGACCCGTTCGATACGAACGCTCGAACAAATTCATATTGTATTTGAACAATTTTTCTCTCTTTTTGGCGAAATTGTATAATCTTGAAAAGTAATTTGTTGCTTTAAAATAGTTAATGTTGCGGATAGTAGATATCTCTTAGAAATATTAGAGTCAGCCCAGAACAATATACACAAAATATGTTATCATAATCACTACATAGTATAAAACAAAGTCGCTTTCTCTGTCCCTATGTCCCTTTGTATGCTTAAATCTTTAAAACTACGCAACGGATTTTGATGCGGTTTTTTTTTAATAGATAGAGTGATTCAAGAGGAAGGTTTTAGTATAGAAGCCGCGGGCGGTAAGCTAGTTAATATTATAAAGTCATGTCGTCAGGATGGCTGGCCGTGAGGTGTTAAAAACACAATTTTCCTTCAAGAGCTTTAATTCTATGATCACAAGTAACGGCACTGATTACCACAATTTTTTAAGCAAATAATATTTGTGGTTTTATCGACGGCGACAAGAAAGCAACTCAACGAATGACACAACAATGAATTATGCCTACCTACTGTAGGCAAATTAAAATTCTGAAACTTGTATTAATCGAAAGTGTTCGGTGCAATGACCACCGAACACCCTAGTCAGCAATACTAGGTATCGCGGGCGGCGTTTAACATAAATTAATGCAGTCCACAATCAACAGTCCACAAAATAACATATTACCGTCGCGACGCGTACATAACATTAACATTAAACATATTATAACATAACATAAAAATCTAACAGAATAATAAATATATAATTTAACAATTATTAACAATAGCATTAACAGTAAAACATTAGCAAGTAAAAGTATAACAGTGTTTTGTAACAAACAAGTAGAACAGTGATTTTAGTAATAAATTAATTAGTGTCAATTTTAGTTTAATTTTATAACAAATCCCTCCAACACTAGCCACGCAGCCCAACACTGGGTCTATCGCCCTACATATTGGTCCTTCGAGCTATCGTAGCGGGATCACGGGATTCGGGAATTTACGCCTCTCGTATCTCGTTGAGAGTCAGCGCCGCCGGGCTGACGCGCTAGTGTTGTGAGCAACAGTGAGTGAACAATTAAGTGGGTGTAAAGCTGTTGATAGTTCCAGAACAAGTGAGTTCGTTCCATTACTTTTTTTAACTAACAACATCATGGAAGACATTTACGAAGCGCAATCGGAACTTTTCTCTTTCCTAGAAAAGCTTTACATTAATTTAAAAAAGGATGGGGAAGAAAGGAAAATGTCCTCAGGGTATATTAAAAAGAAGTTAGACATTTTGGAATCATATTGGTCTGAGTATCAGGCCAATCATGAAAAATTATTGCCCTACGAAGACAGGGAGCGCCCTTACTTCGCCCGAAGGGAGTACGACCGCTGTAATACACTATACCTGGAAATTAAACAGTATATAGCTAGGGTGTCGAAAGAATTGGCCACGAAATTTCCAAAAACATTTACAAGCACATATAATCAAGGGGAAGGTCCAAGTAAGCAACTAACAGAAACAAATGAACAGACTGAACAAGGTGTAATTTCATCCGCACCCATTTCAATAGGGTCAAGTAAATTGCAAGAGATGTTGCATAAGCAAGCAGTTAATTTTAAAGCTTTAATGAGAACAGTGAACAGCATTGATTTAGAAAAAGTAACAACTAAATGGAAATTTGAGGATGTACTACAGCAATTGAACTCGCGATGGGGCGTAATAGACTCTCTTCACTGGGAGATTGATAGTATTTTAGATGGGCAAGACCATGAGTATGAAAATGCCTTCACTCATCACGAAGGTATTTTTGACCGACTCAAAGAAGCAATCAACACCAAGCTTTGGTCTGTATCCCACAGAGAACATATTACACCACAAGTTGATATACCAATATTCACGGGCAACTATCAGCAATGGGTTTCCTTTAAAAATTTATTTAATGAAATAGTACACCTCAACCCCACCTTATCCAATGCACAGAAAATGCAATATTTGAAGAGCAAAATTAAGGGCGATGCTGAACGCCTGATTCAGCACCTACAAATAAGTTCGGAGAATTATATAACATGTTGGGAAATTTTGAATCATAGATATGAAAACAAAAAACTTATATTTGCATCACATATGAATATGATTTTAGGCCTGCCAAACATGCAAATTCAATCGCTAGTACAACTAAAGAAAATGTATGATGCCACAAAGGAGAGCTTAAATGCAATTAAAAACCTTGACGTCGACATAAGCTCTTGGGACCCCATTATAGTACATATTTTAGCGCTCAAATTAGACAACGAATCTCATTCCGATTATGTGGAATCATTAAAACAACCAAGAGAGCTACCGGTCTTACAAGAATTTTTGGATTATTTAGAGAGTAAATTTACCATGTTAGAACAATCTAGAAGAAAACAAGAACCTGTCATTCAAAAATCTTCGCATATAAAGCCCAATTTCTATCCAACATATTCTCAAGAAATTAATCGTTTGCCAAATTATGTGAGAAATAACAATTATCAAGTAAACCAGCAAAACTACTCTGGAAATCGCCACTTTCCAAAGCCTATTATGAAAACATATCACTTATCATCTAAGATTAACATAACTTGCCCTCTCTGTAATTTAGAACATGGATTATACAAATGCACGACATTTTTAGACCAACCAAATGAAATTAAATTTAAAACATTGAATAGATTAAACATTTGTATAAATTGTCTATTTTCGCATAATGGAAAGCCTTGCTCATCACTTCATCGGTGTCGGGTATGCAACCGAGCGCATAATACGATTTTGCATGACGCAATAAGTCAGCGATCGTCGACCTCAGAACGCCCAGTAATGCCCAAAACACTAGGGGTTATGTTATAGGAATGCAATGATCGCTCGCACAGGTTCGCGAGGACGCGGCGGCGGGCACGGTGGTGGCGCGCGTGCGCGTGCGCGACGCGGACGTGGGCGGCGCCGCGCTGGCCTTCTTCGTGGCGGGCGGCGACCCGCGCGCGCGCTTCCAGCTGCGGCCCTCCGGCGAGCTGTTCGTGGCGCGCGCGCTCGACCGCGAGACCGAGCCCGCCTACTCGCTGTCCGTGGCCGCCACGGACGGCAAGTTCACCGCCTTCGCCGCCGTGCACGTCGTCGTTCTCGACGTTAACGGTGAGCGAGATTTGGATTTTGGACTTATGTTCATTCTTTCGCTTTTATCAGATTTCCGTACCGTAGCCCGTACGTATCGTACGCTCGATTTAATTCACGATTCACATTCCCCGCCCGCAGACAACCCGCCGTACTGCGTGCGGCACCGCATGCGCGCGCGGCTGCGCGAGGACGCGGCGCGCGGCGCGCGGGTGGCCGAGCTGCTCACGCGCGACGCCGACGAGCCGCACAACGCGCGCTTGCGATACTTCCTCACCGGAGACTACGCTGACCATTTCGCCATCAATAAAGTACATAATTATTATTGATTATTTAATTTAATATTTTGAAAACGAACGAAGCGTTCACTCTTTCATACACATAGACATAGACGAACAATTATAGACATAGATATACTATAACCGACCTTACGATACAAGTAGGTGGTGCATACAAAAACAATGATACAATGATAATAATATAGATAGAACCAAGAAAGTAAAAATATAAATAATATACAATTTGTTACAAATAAAGAATTATGTACGGTTTACGTATTACATCGAATGTGGACTGTATTTAGGTCGCGTTATAAGCTGCTAATAATGCTATGATATTATGGGACAACTGGGAACACTTTAATTATCGCTAATAATTATATAAAATTCACGCGGATTCGAGCGGATAGATTAGCACTCGGGCGCTGCTATGGAAGAACTGCGCTTTCCGGCCGGCTCGGCCGTCGCACGATACTTAATAATGCTGAGACAGCTTGACCTCATTTACGTTATTGCTCAATAATTGTCATTAATGTAATGTAACTATGGATAAGCATGCATGCATGCATTTATTATAATAATCTGTACTAATATTATAAAATTAGTTTGTTTTTTTGGTATTAATTCAAAATAAGGCGAAAAAATAAATATTTTCAATCAAATAAATTACAGTGTATTTGGGACATAATAAAGTAAGTTTCCACCAAATTTCTTAGAAAAAAAAATTTTTGAAGTAGATAAAAATAAAAAACCAAAAACTTGGTTTTTTTAATTTTTCACCTAAATTTTGAGGTTATGTGAAAAAATTGCAAATACGAAAGTTGTGTATCTTTTTATTACCTACAACTTTGCCATTGAATTTTTTTCCGTAGGACTTGTAGTGTTGTCGGAAATCGAGAGAAACCATTTTTTTCTCTTAAAAGCTCCCCCCTCCCACTTCCCGTACTCAGATTGACCGTAATTTATTTTTCCTTACATTTTTATCATATTCTCCTCCTTTTCTAATGGGTTTCATGATTCATCCTACTGCGATTTTTTTGCATTTTTTTTATTTTTAAAGGGATCTACCCTGGTGTCAGTAGTTAGTTTAATAGAAATAGAGTTTAAACTCGATAAAGTATTTTTTTGAAGTGTTGAATAAAATTATTGTTTTATTTTTACTGTCGAAAACTGTGGCTTATTTACATAAAACCTTTAATTATATCTTAAAGTACTAATATCAATCTTTAAATAAAATAAATAAATAAATAATTTCATCTTGACACATTAAGTTTGATTGCGATACCAAGTGCCATAGTCACTTGGGCATTCTCCTTTAGTTTTATGTATAGGTATTTTAATTTTAGTTTTGATTTTAATTGCGATTTTGATTTTGTGCATGTGCATACTAACATAAATTTTAATTTAATTAATTTGACTAACATAAAAATATGTAGTTTATAGTATGGATCTCTGTGTCTGAAATAAATCATAATTTATTTATTTATTTATATTATAGTATCGTTCGATCTCATAGTTAATCCGTGG
Organism: Colias philodice; assembly: GCF_061535455.1. Taxonomy (NCBI): domain Eukaryota; kingdom Metazoa; phylum Arthropoda; class Insecta; order Lepidoptera; family Pieridae; genus Colias; species Colias philodice. The sequence continues at coordinate 12,805,992 of NC_143100.1, forward strand.
TTACACTAGCATACTCAGTTATTTAAAACAAAAAAATGAAAATTGTACACGAATGGATTTTTAATGGAAAATTCCATTCGTTTACCATTTTCATTTTTTGTGTTTATTAAATTAAAAACATTAATAGGAAACTGGGGTGATAACGGTTGGAAGCGAGCTGGACCGCGAAAGTGTTCCGCGCTATCGGCTGGTGGCGCACGCTCAGGACCGCGAGCGGACCGACTGGGCGTGCAGCTCCGACCTCGACATCGACCTGGACGACGTCAACGACAACGCGCCGCGCTTTTCCGCTTCACTGTATAGCGTCACGCTACCCGAAGACGCAGAAATCGGCACTCTAGTTGCGAAGGTATATAAAAAATTTTACGTCAACAAACCGACCAACGTTTAATCGTTCCAAAAACATTTAGCCCTTATGAAACGAGAATAATTCAAAAATTATTATTAATTTTGATTTTAAAAATAATACCAAAATGAAACTAAAATTGTATTTTTTAAACAGCCTTTTGTGTAATCGATTTAAACGTTATTAATTTAACGCGAGCACAACATCTCGCACGGGTATTATTAAAAATAATATTCCACCCCTCTGTAAATTAGTAATTGTTCAGACTGGTGCTGTTTTTTGTAAAATATTACGTAGAAGTGTCGTCGTAGATTTTATTTTATTTGCATGTCGGACAAATCTTTGTGTTTTTGTATGTAAATTATACTTGTATTTTTCTTTTATTATTAAAATAAATAAAATAATACAACAACAACTACTCACACTCATGACCGCAAAATATCGTTCTCTCAAGTTTTACGGTAACAATATTTCGAAACAAACCTATAATATTTCAGGTTCACGCGTCCGACGCCGATCTCGGAGAGAACCGTCTCGTTAGATATTCTTTCGTGGAAGAAAACGAGTCGTTCGATCTCGCCGCGGAGAGCGGCATCATCACGCTGCGCGCGCCGCTGGACCGCGAGACGCAGGCCGAGCACCGCGTGGTGGTGCGCGCGCGCGACGCCGGCCGCCCGCCGCGCTCCGCCACCGCCACCGTGCAGCTCACCGTGGCCGACGTCAACGACAACCCGCCCGAGTTCGAGTTCCGCAAGTACGAGGCCGCCGTGCCCGAGATCGACGCGCCCGGCACCGAGGTGCTGCGCGTGCGGGCCACCTCGCGCGACACCGGCGTCAACGCGGACGTCTTCTACTCTCTGGTGGGAGGAGACGATAGGGACGATTTTGCCGTAGACCGGACTTCCGGCGTCTTGACGGTCGCGCGCCCGCTGGATTATGAACGTCGAAAAGAATACTATCTAACGGTGCAGGCGGTGGACGGCGGGGCGCCCCCCTTGAGCGATCACGCCACCGTAAACATAACCGTGAGCGACAGCAACGATAATGCACCCGTTTTCTCCCAATTGTCGTACGGCGCGCGGGTGAAAGAAGACGCCTCGCCTGGAACGCACGTGCTGCAAGTGATCGCTAACGACGCCGACGCCGGAGACAATGGACGCATCGCGTACTCGATTACCCGCGGTGATAAAGAGGGCCGTTTCACTATCGACGTGGACACTGGCTACGTTTCTGTACTCACTCCGCTCGACCGAGAGACTACTCCTGCCTATATTTTAGAAGTACGTGCAAGAGACCGTGGTATCCCCGCCTTAGAGTCGACTTCACTAATTAATGTCGAGGTCATGGATGCAAATGATAATCCACCTTTATTCACTCAAAGTAATTACACTGCAGTGGTTCAAGAAGATAAACCGTTGGGTCATCCGATTCTTAAATTTATAGTCAATGATGCCGATGCGCCTCCAAATGGTTCACCGTATACTTTTGATTTTCAATCTGGTAATGAAATAGGTGCTTTTAGATTAGAACAAGACGGCTATTTAAGATCCGCGACACGATTTAATCATCGTATTAAAGACCACTATGTACTACAGGTGCGGGTGTTTGATAACGGAACTCCACCTCTCTATTCAGATGCGTGGGTGTATATAAAGATAATCGAGGAATCTCAATATCCGCCCGTGGTCACACCTTTAGAAATCATCGTTAACTCGTATCTAGATGAATTTCCTGGAGGCGTTATCGGAAGAGTATTTGCATCGGATCGTGATGCATATGACACCCTGAAATATTCATTAACTCCCATGGACGGGGCGACCTACCCAATCATAGATCTTTTTGAAATCGATCACAATGACGGCACATTAAGGGCGGCTCCCCGCTTAGATATAGGTGATTATCGACTTAACGTCACAGTGGATGACGGAAAATTTAAAGGTTTCGCTATAGTTAAAATTTCTATCCTTTTAATTTCTGATGAGATGCTTGCACAGGCTGTCATAGTACGGTTTCGTGAAGTGACCGATCGTGATTTTATTCTGAGCCATCGTAAAGGTTTTAACAAAGCTGTTAGAGAAGCGACTGAATGTCAACCTGGAGATGTATTCATTGTAAGCGTGCAACCTTCCGACGAAGAAATTAAAACACATCCAAGGCGAGAGAGAAGACAAATTGCCCAAGATTTGGACGTCGCTTTTGCGGTCCGTTCACCAGGCATCGATGGATTCTTACCGGCTGATACCTTGCGCCGTCGTCTTCACGCTCATCTTGAAAGACTAGAAGAGAGAACACGACTAGTGGTAGAAGAATTGGTCCGTGCTACTTGTGGCGGCTGCGTGCACGGTGCATGTGTGGAACGCGTGGAGCTGCAAGCCGCCACCCAGCGCGTTGTCGCCACAGATGTCATATCTCTCGTCGCGCCAGCACATCGACTACGCGGCGAGTGCTCTTGTGCGAGAGGCTTCACTGGAGAACGTTGCGAGAATATCGCAGTCGACAGCGTCAGGGCGTCCTGCGAGTGTGGAGTCCGATGCGACGCTTCATCTTTGCCGCCGGGCTATAAATGTTGCACCGATCTAGAGTGCGATATTCCCGCTCCAATAGTTCAGCTGAACGGCGACGGATACTTAGCGTATCGTTTAGAAAGAGGAGTGGTGGAAGGAGCTCGCCTACTGGACGATGAACTGATTTTATCTTTGAGATTTCGCACTCGATCCGCTCGAGGCACGTTACTGTGGGCGGCGGGCCGCGTAGACTACTTAGTGTTAGAGGTGGAGGACGGCCACGTTCAGGTCCGCATGGAGCTGGGCGCGGGCGAGGCGAGGGCGCGCGCAGGCGGCCCCGTGGCCGACGGCGCGTGGCACGAGGCGCGCCTGGAGCGGCGTGGTGCCGCGCTGCGCCTCACGGTGGATCGCCGCTCCGCGCACGCGCAGGCGCCGCCGCCCGCCGCCGTGCTGGACGTGCGGGCCGACCGCCTGCTGCTGGGCGCCTCGCTGCAGAGACACGCCCATGCCCTGGCGCCAGAACAGGTACGCTTAACTTCTTGATGAGGTCATTTTTTCATCATTTATGATCAAATTTCACTTCGTTATTATATTGCAACGGAGTCAATTTCTTTACAGATTACCTATGGATTTTACGGATGTATAACCGACCTGAAACTCGGTGGCTCGGGGCTACCCGTCGAAGAAGGCGGCACCTCTTCCGACGGACGAGCGCAACTATTGAGACGAGTACGTACACGCGTGGGTTCGTCGTGCGCGCCGCTCCCGCCCCCCGGCCCGTGCGCGGCTCAGCCTTGCTTCAACGGCGGCACGTGTAAGGAGGCCGACGATTTCCTCGAGGACGGGGTCAATCACGCCGGGTACACGTGCGCGTGTCACGCGCGCTTCGTGGGGCGCAACTGCGAGGTGGACACGGACCCGTGCGCCTCGCAGCCGTGCCTGCACGGCGGCGTGTGCGCGGCGGCGGGCGCCTCGTTCCGCTGCGCGTGCGGCGCGGGGCTGGCGGGCGCGCGCTGCGAGCGCGGCCGCTGGTGCGCCGCGGGCGTGTGCGCGCACGGCGGCGCGTGCGAGGAGGGCGAGTGGGGCCCGTCGTGCCGCTGCCGCGGGTACTACGGGCCGCGCTGCCAGTACGACGTGGACGAGTGCGCCGGCGAGCCCTGCCTCAACGGAGCCACGTGTCTCAACGAACCCGGTTCCTTCCGCTGTCTCTGTCCACCAGATAAAACAGGTAAAATTCACGTACATATCAAATATAAACCTATATAATATACATTACGTTAATTTATACATTACTATAGTATATAAGTAAATTAACGTAATGTTAATATTATATTCTCCTATTTTAAAATTTGAAATATTTATTTTATTAGCTTCTTATTTTACAACACAAAATACCGTTGTGGTGCTCCAAACGTAGCAAGTCGAGGGGACTACTAAAACCGGCGCCTCTCCTCTAACAAGGAGAGGCAAAATAATGCTGAGTAGTCCACCTAATCACGAATACCGACTAATATTTGAATATATTTATTGTATTTTAAGGTTTAAAATTTATTAATGTGTATTGTTCTCAAACGTGTATTAGTTATAAGTGAAAAATTGTAATTAAGTATTTGTGATTAAATGTATTTTCTTTCTTTCTTCTTTCTTTCTAATGGAATAAGTAACTATAATAATCTGGTATAAAAATAACTACGTTAAAAACAGCCGACTTCAAAAACGGAAAAGTAAAAAATAAAAAAGATTTGTTAATTTTAATTACTAAATATTATTTAGATGTGCTATTTACTAAAAAGGTTTGATGTGCACGGGCTATTAACTTAGTGCTTGGTTGCTTACTTCAAACCTATTTAATAAATAGCACATCTAAATAATATGTAGTAATTAATAATATCAAATCTTTTTTATTTTTTACTTTTCCGTTTTTGAAGTCGGTTGTTTTTGAACGTAGTTATTTTTGTTTAATACTTTTTAGTGTATTTTTAACACGAATCAAACGAGCCCAAACTCGATAAAGTTGAGTCAATATTACTGAGTTCCTATGGCCACCTTCCAATTCCATCATCAAATCAGCTCTATGTCATGATAATGTTTCATTGCTATCCAATTTATATACGTATACAAAATTTTAGCTCAATCGGTTACCGGGAAGTGAATCAAAGTTACTTGCTACATTTCAATTATTAAGTCATCGAGGTCAGACAAAAATGCTCATAAAATAAAAACTACTGGGCCTATCCGAATAAAATTTTTATGAGACCTATTCGACACCATTCCACATCAAACGAAAAAAGAATCATATAAATCGGTTCAGAAACCTCGGAGTAATCGGTGTACATGCAAAAAAAAATTAAACCGGCCGAATTGATAACCTCCTCTTTTTTTAAGTCGGTTAAAAACGATGTTTTATTTGGTTTCGATGTTTTTTTTTGTACAACGATGTAAATGCATCGTGAGAAAATTCTAATTTACAAAACATATTATATTATTAAATTAAATATATGTTTTGTACATGAAGCTCAAAGATACGCTATCGGTTCAGGTATGAACTGCGGCAACCCGCTGTACTCGGACGCGGTGATGGCGGGCGAGGCGGGCGAGGCGGGGGCGCGTGCGCTGCGGGACGTGTGGCGCTGGGCCGTGCGCGCGCGCTGGCCGCTGGGCGCGGCGGCCGGCGCGCTGCTGCTGCTGCTGCTGCTGGCGCTGCTGCCGGCCGCGCTGCGCCGCGCCCGCCCGCGCGCGCCCTCCGCGCCGCTCAACAGCGCGCTGGACAAGCTGCCGCCGCGCGCCTGCAAGCTGTCCAACCTGGAGGCCGTGCGGCGCGAGCGGCCCGCGTCCTGCGCCGACCCGCCGCCGCTCAACAACATCGACACGCTGCGCTCCTACGGCTCCGCTGGGGACGAGCTCGAGGGGATCCCGCCCGATTACCTGCGCAACCTCAACATCGACCACGACCGAAAGCCGTGGTCCGAACAGATGCATCTTCAGACGTTCGTGGACAACAAAATTTATAATGGTAACCTATGCTTAAATGTGTGCGCGCGGTGTGTCCCTTAGACACATAAATTTTATTTTATTATTATTTTATTATAAAACTGAAAGAATACCTATAATAAATTCGATCGCTCTGGCGGGTCACGAGTGGCCGAGTTGGTCAGGCATCCGCCCCGGAATGGCGCGAAAGGATGCGGGTTCGAGTCCCGCCTCGTGATCGATTTTTTTCTATTCTTTATAAATTTATATGAATGCCATACAACCAAAAATATCAAATTCAACCTATGCTCTGTTTAAGTCTACGTCATTATTTAATATTAACTGGTCGTGCCCGCGACCCTTTTTCTTTGAGTCTCATATTTATCGTGCGAGTCTTTGTTCACTTCTATATGTTTCACTAGCTGCTCCGCGCGGTTTCACCCCCCGTGGCTCCACTCCTGTTGCCCGTAGCGTGATGAAATATAGCCTATAACCTTCCTCGATAATGGGTGGGCTCGATGGGCTATCTAACACCGAAAGAATTTTTCAAATCGGTTCAGTAGTTTCTGAGATTAGTGCGTTCAAACAAACAAACAAACAAACAAACAAACTCTTCAGCTTTATAATATTAGTATAGATGATATAGGTACTATACGATCGATTCAAATCTATTGTTGTTTTTGTCTATTTAAATAATATAAAGCAAATTACACATAATACTTACTATTATCTCAGATTTGAAGAGTTGCAAGCCTCGCGTGCGCGCCCCGTCGCCGGCCACGGTGCGGCGCGCGGTGGGCGCGGTGGGCGCGGTGGGCGCGGGCGGCGACCTGGTGGGCGGCTACCACTGGGACTGCTCCGACTGGTGCGGCGGCGGCGGGCTGCCCGGCATCAGCGAGGTGGCGGGCTCCGAGCGGCCCGACTCGTCGTCCGCGCCCTCGCCCCCCTCGCCGCGCTCCCCGCGCTCGCCCCGCTCCCCGCGCTCGCCCCGCGCTCTGCCGCTCGACACGGACTCCGCTCCCGATGATCTCGAAACGCAGAGGTTCACGGACGGTGAGCTTACCTTTTGTTCGCTTGTTGTTCTATAAAGTATTTTAAGAAATTCCATAACGCTAAAGATATATTCGGCTTCGTTGCAGCCTCCTCTTATTTGCTGCACCCGGACGAGTACTTACCGGTGACGGACGAGGACGCCCTGCGCGGCCGGTCGCTCCGGGACACGGACGCTCACAGCCTCATAACGATGCTAGGTCGGTTTATATTATTATGATTAAACTGAAACGTGAGGAAAATGCAAAATTAAAAAGAAAAACCACAAAAATTGGAGTAAAATGTTTTATGTATGTTAATTATAATATAATAATTATGTGATATTGTGCGTCTAAGACGTCATAATCACATTACGAACATCAAAAATATTATTCAGGGACTACATAGACCTGAAATACTTAATTTATCGAAAGGAAAATAAGATATTGTACTCTTTCAGAGGAACGACACTCCTTGCTCGGCGGCGGAGGATCGTGCAGCGACCTGTCGACCAACCTGTGCGAGATCGAGGAGTCCGAGGGCGAGGAGTGCGGTGCGGGCGGGGCGGGGGGTGCGGGCGGGGCGGGGGGCGCGGGGGGCGCGCGCCACACCGACGTGTGACGGCGGCGCGCGGCCCGCGAGCCCGCGCCGCGCTCGCGGGCCCTCTAGCCGCACCCCGCCACCCCCGCGTTCACTGAGACATTGCCACGGTTGCTACTGTCCTAGACTCTTGAGTTCATTTTTAAAATGTAAAATAGCACTGAATTCCTTGACGATTCCAATTTCCAACGTTTGTATTTTCATAGTATGTTTTTTTAGTTATTACATAACTTGACTGGTCCGTTTGTAAAATTGTCAAAAAAAATTATACATTCCGATGATCTAAACCCGTGGTAACCTAAGTAGTGAACGATGTCGACGTTTTATGTTTGTATATACTCACTTTAAAATATTATGTACGGCGTATATTAATAATAATTGTGCGTGAAGTGATCGCGAATAGGGATGATTTTAACTTTGTGCCGTGTACGTGTTCGTGTGTCGTTTCGCGTGCGTCTCCGGCGAGTGAACGCGCTCCACGATGCATTGCCTTTTGTGTATTATATTAAAATAAGTTGTACATTCAATTGGGGCGGTTCACTGCCTCGACGAGACGGAGACCCCGTGTGTATGTGTGTATCGAATGATGACTTGTACATAATAATATTATGTCTGTGTTATTAGGAATGATGTATGTATATAATGTAGATAATGCATGGGAAAAGCGTTCTCGGCGCCGAAAGAGGCGGGCGGCGAGCTTGCGACCGCAGCGCCGCCGCGCGCGCGTCGGAGAACTAAATCAAAATGGTGCTCTGACTATAGTTTTCATATCATAACTTTAAATGCATTTACAGAACTCTATCCTTGTAGGCTAGCGTATTTTTAAGGATCTATTTTTATATGTGTACAGTGGAGCGTGCGGCGGCGAGCTGACTGACCGCTACGATCGCCGCCGACGCGCTCGATTTGTTAATGAGCAATCGTTCGCGACTATTGTACGAATTATAATTTATTTTACGAATGTTGCGTAATTTTTGACACGACTAATAAAAAAATTGAAATTATATATTGACTTTAATTTTTCACTTCATCCCTTTTAACATGATTAATCTTATTTAACCAGTTGAATACTGAACGTAGTAGTAGTAAACTACTATAATAGGGGACGACTGGGTTTGTTAGTGTGATGAATACTGAACGTATTATCATAGTAGTAGTAGTAAACTACTATAATAGGGGACGACTGGGTTTGTTAGTGTGATGAATACTGAACGTATTATCATAGTAGTAGTAGTAGTAAACTACTATAATAGGGGACGACTGGGTTTGTTAGTGTTCCGAACCTCAAAAGGAAAAAAAGGAACCCTTATTGGGTCACTTTGTTTCGTTTATCTGTCTATCTGCCTGTCTGTTAACAGATAAAGGGTTATCTCATGAAGGCGTGGAGGTATCAAGCTGAAATTTATATCGAATTTACTCAAGTCTAAGGTCCCTTGATGCTGTGAAAAATTAAAACTTGTACGCCAACGCAATCAAACGATGTAGTCGTAAATGCTGAAAACCTACAGATAACATTCGATACGTTATTAATTCTTAATTCAAATAGACTTCTTTCAGTCACATCGAGCCATCTCGGATGCTATATCGCCGTTCCCGGAGAATAAAATGATAATTGCACATGGAGCCTAATACATCTACACCAAATTCTTTTTTTTTTGTAATTTTTCAAGTTCAAGCGAAGAGAGTTGGCGAGTAGCAGCCGTGTGTTACATGAACCATTTTGAGCCACTTTTCACCCCCTTATTACTATTAAACTTAAACAAACCAAATTGGCTACATATAAAGAGAACCTTAAAATAAACAAGAACCTTAGGGGTGCTATTACAGATTTTTTACAAAAAACGCTATTTTACGGTACCATTTAAACTCAAAGCAAAACACGTGAGAACAAAGTAATATCTTAATTTAAAGATAATATATTCAGTTCTACGATCATCTTATAAAAATTGTTCGACATTACACAAAATTGTCGCTGAAATACGATTTTTCCTGCACAATGATCGCATAAAATGCGAAAAAATAATATGGTCTAAAACGGTACCATTTTAAGAAAATTTGGAAAATCCAAAAGTGCACGCCTCATAATTTTTTTTTAATAATTATTTATTAATTATTATTTTTGTTTATTTAATAACAATTAAACCACATCGAATCAGACCCTGAAAAATGAAAGGGTTCTATTCCTGAGCATACTCAAGCGTAAGAGAAAAAAAAAGACTCGATTAGTAAAGTATTTCGGTCGCTATCGTGTTAACAAGAAAAAGGATCCGCACATACAGACACACGGACGTCCAAGACAGAACTTTTTTAAACTGTTTTTTAACTAGTTTAAATAACAAAAATGACATCAAAAATATCATGAATGTTAAAAATAGTGTTTTTTCTTAGTATGTGTGTGTATGTATTATCTTACAAGTGCAATGTATGATACATAAAGACATTTTAAGTTTGAAAAATCAGATGTTTTGCGCGAAGTGACAGTAGTACCCACCTCAACGCTTCGCTTATGAGGCGTGCAAAATTAAAAGCCTTATCTACCTATAAATTATTGAGGGATATAATATTATAGTCCTTTATAGATTCTGATAATTTTTTTGTATCTAAATCAAAAATTTAATTCAATTATTAGCTAAATTAAAAATACTTGTCGATTTCTTCATACATTTTGCTCTCGCGGGTCGTCAGACCGCGCTCAGAAGCGCTCTTGGAAGGGCGGGTGTATCGCTCCTCGTCCCAAAAATAAAACGAATTAGAAAAAGATTATTGTGCGTACACTGTCGTTTTCGTTAGGTTAGGTTAGGTTAGGTTAGGTTAGGTTAGGTTAGGTTAGGTTAGGTTAGGTTATTGAGGCTGCCTTAGTGCAGGCTTGGCTCCCGTCGCAGCAGAATGGCAGCGAAAACGTAGAGGAGGAGGCCACTTGGCTTGCCGAAGCCATGTCTCAGGTGTGCGACGCGAGCATGCGGAGGGTGCGGTCGGTTCCACGTAGGCGCCAAATGTATTGGTGGTCCGCCGATGTTGCCCAGCTGCGTGCTTCATGCGTGGCTGCGAGGCGGGCGTACACCAGGCACAGGCGCCGTAGGCGGCGTGACGAAGAGGAGGAAGCGCGGTTATACGCCGTCTATAGGGACTGCATTGTGTCTCTGCAGGACGCCATCAGCAGCGCTAAGACCCGTGCATGGGAGGAGATGCTCGAGAGTTTGAACCGCGAACCTTGGGGTCGGCCGTATAAGAGGGTGAGGCAAAAGCTTCGCCCTTGGGCCCCGCCCTTGTCTCAAAGTCTCGAGCCACGATTTCTGGAGCAAGTGGTGACGTCCTTGTTTCCAAGTCGGGGAAGACATTCTCCCCCACCGATGGCACCCACGATGACTGCGCAGGAGGAGCTCAACAACGAAAATGTCCCTCCAGTCACTCGCAACGAGCTCGCTGTGGCAGTAGAGCGCCTTAAGGCGAAGAATGCCGCCCCCGGCCCTGACGGTGTTCCCGGGCGGGCCTGGGTGCTGGCGCTAGAATCTCTTGGACCCAGGGTGGAACAGCTGTTCACAAAATGCCTCCAACAGGGCCAATTTCCCCGTAGGTGGAAGACCGGGAACTTGGTCCTGTTGCAGAAGGAGGGACGCCCGCGCGACTCGCCCTCGGCTTATAGGCCGATCGTGCTGCTCGATGAGGTGAGCAAGCTCTTTGAGCGCGTCTTCGCAGCTCGCCTCATCGACCATCTGGAGGGAGTGGGGCCGGACCTAAGCGAGAACCAATTTGGATTTCGCCGGGGAAGGTCCACTATCGATGCGATTGCTGAATTGCGGAACCTCGCTGATCATGCAGATAATGAAGGCGGAGTTCTTTTGGCGGTGTCCCTTGACATCGCCAACGCATTCAACACTCTGCCGTGGAGTTGCGTGATCGAAGCGCTCCGCTACCACAACGTGCCCGGGTATATGGTGCGCTTGTTGCAGTCCTACTTATCGGAGAGGGCTGTGGCGTACCCCGCGCGTCGTGGGTGGCAAGAAAAGGAAGTGACGTGCGGTGTTCCACAGGGCTCGGTTCTTGGGCCCCTTCTGTGGAACATCGGCTACGACTGGGTCCTGCGTGCCACTTATCTACCGGGTGTCAGCGTGCTTTGCTACGCGGATGACACCCTGGTAACTGCACGCGGGGCCTCGTACAGGGAGGCAGCCCTCATTGCGACCGCTGGTGTGGCGGATGTTGTGCGCCGAATCAGACGACTTGGCTTAGAGGTCGCTCTGAACAAGTCAGAGGCAATTTTGTTTCGCGGCCGTCGAAGGGCGCAGGCTGCTGGTTCAGCTATCCAGGTGGGTGGCACGTCCATCGGCGTCGGTTCCACTTTGCGCTACCTGGGCATCGTGCTGGACAGCCGGTGGACATTTGTGGAGCACTTTCGTCGCCTCGCCCCCCGTCTTGTTGGGGTGGCCGGGGCACTTGGAAGTCTGCTCCCGAATCTAAGAGGGGCTGGGGGTGCGTGTCGTCGTCTATACACCGGCGTCATTCGCTCCATGGCCCTCTATGGTGCGCCTATTTGGGCCGACTCTTTGAGCGTCCGTACCAGACCATACTTGCGTAGACCGCAGCGGGTCATGGCGCTCAGAGTCGTGAGGGCATATCGCACAGTGTCCTTCGAGGCCGCGTGTGTCATGGCTGGGACGCCCCCGTGGGACCTGGATGCCGAGATGCTGGCGGACGTTTATCGCCGCGTCACCGCGTCCAGATCGCATGGAATTAATCCATATCTGGAGCAAGTCCAGCAATGGAGGGCTGATGCTCTCGAGCGGCGGTTCAGGGAGTGGGAACGCCGGCTCGAGAGGCCCAGCGCAGGAGCGAGGACGGTCGAAGCTATCCGACCGGTCCTACGCGAGTGGTGCGACAGGCGGCATGGGGCAATTACCTTCCGCCTGACACAGGTGCTGTCCGGACACGGCTGTTTCGGGTGGTACTTGTGCAAAGTCGCCAGGCGGGAGCCGCAAATGGCTTGCCATTGGTGTGACAGTCCGGAGGACACGGCAGACCACACTCTCGCCGTGTGCCCCGCGTGGTCCGAGCCCCGTGCTCACCTAGTCGCAGTCGTCGGCCCTGATCTCTCCCTGCCTTCCATAGCTCGCGCAATGGTTGGCAGCGACAGATCGTGGCGCGCGGCTATCACATTCTGTGAAGATGTGATGTCGCAGAAGGAGGAAGCAGAGCGGGTCCGCGAGGGAGATCCCAACGCGGATCCTATTCGGCGGCGACGTCTTATTGGGCGCCGTCGCCGAGTCGCGACCGCTGTACACGGTCGCGACTTGCTTCCCTAATGTTGGGTGCCGGACGGTGGAACGGGGACATAATCCATCGTCCGGTGCGGTGAGGCGGCGTGAGACGTGTTCCGTTCACGCCGCCCCCCAGGAAGGAGGAACTGGCGAACACTAGCCAGGTCTAAATCGCGATGGGCCTATATAAAAAATAGGCTGCCGCTGACGGGGTTACGGATGCGGTTACACCAAATACCCGCGACCCTGCCAATATAGCGGAGTGACGGAACACAGTGGAGTTTAGTCGGTAGTCGCCGCATTCTGCGGTGTGAGTCCGACATAACCCAGGGCTCTTTCCCCGAGCGCTCTGGGTATGCCTAAATGCATTCTCAACTATAAAAAAAAAAAAAAAAAGGTTAGGTTAGGTTAGGTTAGGTTAGGTTAGGTTAGGTTAGGTTAGGTTAGGTTAGGTTAGGTTAGGTTAGGTTAGGTTAGGTTAGGTTAGGTTAGGTTAGGTTAGGTTAGGTTAGGTTAGGTTAGGTTAGGTTAGGTTAGGTTAGGTTAGGTTAGGTTAGGTTAGGTTAGGTTAGGTTAGGTTAGGTTAGGTTAGGTTAGGTTAGGTTAGGTTAGGTTAGGTTAGGTTAGGTTAGGTTAGGTTAGGTTAGGTTAGGTTAGGTTAGGTTAGGTTAGGTTAGGTTAGGTTAGGTTAGGTTAGGTTAGGTTAGGTTAGGTTAGGTTAGGTTAGGTTAGGTTAGGTTAGGTTAGGTTAGGTTAGGTTAGGTTAGGTTAGGTTAGGTTAGGTTAGGTTAGGTTAGGTTAGGTTAGGTTAGGTTTTTTTTTTTTTTTTTTTTTTTTTTTTTTTTAAAAGCACCCGCCATCGCAGGGTGTTGTCTGCTTTTTCTCTAGAGTATAGTCTAGAGACATTTCTTTTCTTTAATCAAATAATAAACACAATTTTCTTTATTTACAATATGGGCACATAATATTAAAATACAATCAAATTTTAAAATACGAATTTACAATATACAATAGAATTTTCAAATAATAATAAAATACAATAATTAAAGATCACATTAAAATTTACAATTCAAAGATTACAATAAAAATAAAACCAATACAAATAAATATACAAATTATCACGGCACAACTATCCTAGACTTAACCCTAACATCACAGCTTATCACAGTTTCTTTTGTTTACCACCCCAACAATGTACTTACAATATTCCAGAAATTCATTCCTCATTTTGTCCCCCAGGGCCGCGGGCAGATTCTCACCCGTCATCGCGATGCCCAATTTTTGCTCAATAACATATCTATCTCTTGCAAAAATCGGACACTCGAGCAACAGGTGAGAAACCGTCTCGTCGACTCCGGGCTGACACAGGCACGATGGATTCTCCTTCAGCTTGAATCTGTTCAAGTAGAAGGCGAATCCACCGTGTCCAGTCAGTACTTGTGTGGTGTGGTGTGTGATGTCTATTTTCCGAACTATTTTGTATGCAGCAGCAGCGCTTGGGAAAAAGAGCTTCGTGCCTCCAGCCGTCTCCCCCACATCATATCTCCTGTCCCATTCCCCGATCGTATCCTGTCTCAGGATACGCTTGACGAATGAAACAGGACACAGATCGTAGTCGGGTTTCTTCTTCGACCCCAGAGCGGCCTCCTTGGCTAACTGGTCCACTCTTTCGTTCCCCCTTAGCCCTGCGTGCGCCTTGATCCAAAACAGAGCGACCTCCCGCCTCTGCGAAGCAGCTTTTCGGAGGGCCGCCCTTGTTTGCACAGCAAGGGGGTGGGGGGAACCGAGTGTGACTGCCTGGAGGGCCGATCTGGAGTCGCTGAAGATGCCGACCTTCGACACTCCACTCTTGCAGGCTCTAATTACTGCTCTTTGGAGCGCTAGGAGTTCGGCCTGGTAGACGGTGCAATACGGCGGCAAAGCAAGCTTGACGGCCTTCGTCTCGGCCTCCCCCTCCCATACGGAAAGGGCGGCTCCGACTCGACCCTCAATCTTGCTGCCGTCCGTGTAGATCCTATGTACGTGGCTATTAGCCACGTCGGAATACGAGTCCTCGTCCACCAGCCCGAACCCCAGCCCTTCCTGCTCTGCCGGATGTGGGTCCTCAATCGCCGGAGCCATTCTTTCCACCTCCCTGTCTCCCAACGCTGGGTGCGACACCCCCTTCTTGATCCCATATAGTCTCGAGACTTCGAGAATTCTGAGGTCAAGGGGGAGTATCCCAGCCAACAGCATAGCTGAGTTCAGGGAGACGGTCCGATATGCTCGGCAGATCTTTTGGGCGAAGCCCCGTTGTACGGTGTTCAGCCTTTTTTGGACCCCCATCTTTTCCACGGTGGGTGCCCACGCTGCCGATGCATACATAATAGTCGGTTCGATAACAGCTACATAAATAGTTCTAATAATATCTGGGCTAAGTCCCCAACCAACTCTGGCTGCCCTAGCCAAGAGTTTATACCGGGCTATTGCCTTTTGGCATACAGCCCCGACGTGGGCGTTAAAGGTGAGGCCGCTGTCTATTGTTAGGCCCAATATTTTTATATGGTCAAAATATTTTATTTCCACATTCCCCATAGCGAGCCGTGGCACGTCATATTTTAATCTCCTCGTGGAAAGGAGGGCACAAGTTTTATGCGGTGCAAATTTTAGTTTGTTTTCCTTTCCCCATTCATCTATTGCATTTAAGACACGGTTAGCTTCCATTTCAATTTCAAGGGCCGTATCACCCTCAAAGACCAACACAATGTCGTCGGCGAACGCCTGACAGAATACTCCCATCTCCTCTAACATCCATAGCAGAGGGTCCAGCAAGAGGTTCCACAGGATTGGTCCACCTATGGATCCCTGCACGCACCCCTTGCTGGTCCCCCTACTCACTTCCACGCCCGCATATCTAACTTTCACTCCCCTTTCACTCAGGTAGCTGCTGATCACCCGCCTCACGTTCCCCGGGCACCCAACTTCAGCCAACCGCACCTTTATGGCTGGCCACCAGGCGCTGTCGAAGGCTCCCTCTATGTCCAGCGATACCACAACAGAAATCTTCTTCTCCTCCCTCATATTTCTGATGTGGTTCACTAGTCTATAGAGGGCGTCCTCGGTGCTCCTCTGTGGCATAAAGCCATACTGGTGGGGGCTTATTTTGGGCAACAGGTAAAACCTGAGTCGGCCGACCAGCATCTTTTCGAAGATTTTGCCGAGCACAGGTAAGAGGCCGATCGGTCGATAGGCTTTCGGTACCCGATATGATTCCTTGCCCGGCTTTCGCAGTATAACCACGGTCGCCCACTTCCACTGTGCGGGGAAGTAGGCGGCAGAGAGGCATCTGTTGAGCAAGGCAAGGAACCATCCCGGGTTACAATCCACAGCGTGCTGACAGATGTCGGCCGTGAGGCCATCCGCCCCGGGGGCCTTCTTGGGGTTGAAGGACCTTACGGCTCTCTTCAACTCCTCCGGTTAGGTTAGGTTAGGTTAGGTTAGGTTAGGTTAGGTTAGGTTAGGTTAGGTTAGGTTAGGTTAGGTTAGGTTAGGTTAGGTTAGGTTAGGTTAGGTTAGGTTAGGTTAGGTTAGGTTAGGTTAGGTTAGGTTAGGTTAGGTTAGGTTAGGTTAGGTTAGGTTAGGTTAGGTTAGGTTAGGTTAGGTTAGGTTAGGTTAGGTTAGGTTAGGTTAGGTTAGGTTAGGTTAGGTTAGGTTAGGTTAGGTTAGGTTAGGTTAGGTTAGGTTAGGTTAGGTTAGGTTAGGTTAGGTTAGGTTAGGTTAGGTTAGGTTAGGTTAGGTTAGGTTAGGTTAGGTTAGGTTAGGTTAG